>NC_090449.1:964380196-964683226 GCF_031143425.1 Pleurodeles waltl | reverse complement strand
TGCTGCAAAAACCTGATTGAGTGTTGTCAAGCAGGTTGAGGAGTTGGAGGAGTTCGGTGATTTGGCTTTCTCTTTCTGTTTCGTGGGAATGGGAGCAAAGAGAAGGGTCAGAAGTTTCTCAGTTCACAGGAGTCTGACAATGTTTTTTTGAGAAAAGCATTGACTGCTGCAATGTTTTCCAGTTTTTAGAGAAGGTGGCTGTTTTGAAGGAGGTATTGATGGTGTGGGTGAGGTTTTTCGTGATTGGTGGCCCTCCCATTTTGCACATGTGGTGGGGGCATGGGTTCGTTGGGGTCCGTGAGTGGACTGTTTTTATTATTGTTGTGGTGTCTTTTTTGGTGAGTGTTTTACATATGGTCAAACGTATGCCTTGGTTGTGGATCATCTGGTTTTCGATTAGTTTCTTGGGGTCTGATTGTTGCAGAATTCCTGTGATGGTGTGATGGTGGTGGTATGCTGCCTCTGGGGTGCTAAGTTCCTTGACAATCGAGAAGATCTCTTTGCAACTGTTGGAGCTTGCCTCTATGCGTTTGGCTAGGGCTCTTCTTTTGGTATCTCTCAGGAGAATGTGGTACTGACGAAGTGCAGCCTTATAGATGGTTCTGGAATCTGCATCATTTTTTAATCTCCATTTTCTCTCTAGTTGTTTGCATTGCCATTTGGATTCCCATAGGTTGTCTGTATACCAGCTGGCCTGTTTGTTGGTTCTTCTTTGTCTGTTATTTTTGATGGGCACAGGTGAATCAGCACAGTTCTTGATCAATTGGTTGAAGTTGGTGATGTCCTTGTCTAGGTTGTTTGATTAGTCCATCTCAAGGGTGTTTCGTCACTCAGATTCTCTTACTTTGTTCCAGTTCTGGCTGAGTCGGTTGATGCTGGTGGGTGCAGTGGCTTGTGGTGTTGAGATATGAAATTGTATAATGAATTGGATGGTCCTGTGAGCAGTGCAGTGGAGTTGAACATGATTTTGTTGCTGGTGGTGAAGAGTGGGCCCAGAGTGTGTCCTGTGGTGTGTGTTGGATCTGTGATAAGCAGGGAGATGAGCTGGGAGATTATGGAGTTGTTCAGGCTTTCAAGGAGGTCTGAAGAGCAGGGGTGCCAGGGGTCCTCAAGGTGGAAATTGAGGTAACAGAGGAGTATGAAGCACTTAGAGTTGATAATGAAGGAAGTGATGACGTCGATTATGAGGTTACTGAAATTGGTTTGTGGCCCATGTGGTCTGCATGCAAATGTTCCTTGCAAGGCGAAGCTGTTGTGTGTTTGTAGGCAGAAGTGCATGTGTACCATGAAAGGGTTGTCAGTTTCCATGGAGGTGGTGCATTTGACTGGGTCCTTGCATAAAATAGTGAGTCCTCTTCGTTTGTGAAAGCAGTCTTGTTGTGTGATCTTGTAGGCGGCAATGATGGTCATGGCGATGTCAGGAGTTGACGCTGGATTAAGCCAGGTTTCCACAAGGAAGAGGAGGTCTGTCAAGTTGTTGCTGAGAAGATCCCATATTTCAGTGACATATTTTCAGAGCAAGCGGGTGGAGAAGCATGCATGCAAGTAGTTGCTGAGGGGCCGGTATGGTGTATTGTCTGCCAAAAGTCCAAGTGGGTGATGCAGGCTTGGTGGCCCAGGTCAAGCAATCTGAGGTTTTCTGTTATGTGGCCATGGGGGCTGAGTAAACCCTGGATTTGTGGCACTGGGCACAGACCAGGCACAGAGAGGTGCAGATGGGCTTGCCTTTGTGTGCCTTTGGTGTGCCAGCCTGCTTCCTGAGGTATGAGCAAGAGGCAGGCAATGAGGCTCCACAATGCTACCAGAGAGCTGCAAGAGACACGAAGAATAAGCACAGGAGCAACATAGCCATTGGAGCATCCACGTAGAAAAAACAGCAGAGGTGAATGTTGAGGGGCAGGAAAAGCACAAGAATACATGTAACACAGCACCAAAATGTGCCAGGTTTAATTAGCTGCACAATCCACAACTCATAGAACAGCCAAGTAAGCCATAAATTGTGCACCAAATGTAATGTTTATGAATTCTCAATATGTATACCAATGACTAACAACACCTAAAACACAAAGGGCCTGATTTATTGTTTGGTTGATGAGATACTCCGTCATAAACAGGATGGATATTCGGTCCACAGCATTACAGGTGACTTAGAATATAATGCACTTGTAATATGGGGAAAACAGGATAGCCGTCACATCTGTGACTGAATATCCCACCTGCCAAACACTATCTCAGGCTCAAAATCAATAAATAACTACAAATAAACCATACTGTATTCATAGTTGTCTCTTTCAATGTTTTATTAGTAATGTAATCTGTTATCACATTTGCAATTGCATCTGTCATATCAGGGGTGAGGACATTAGTCATGCCTATTATTTGATTAGCAATCTATTCAGTTAATCTGAGCATTCTTGTTTATACTTGTATTGTTGTAGGTTTCTTGCAAATATACAATACATTTAGGGCCAGATGTATCATCTGATTTTGCACTCGCAAACAGCGAAATCGGCCGTTTGCGAGTGCAAAATCAGGGTCTGCAATGCATCAAATGCATTCGCAGACCAAAAACAGAAAATCGCAAAAATTGCGATTTTCTGCGTTACGACCTGGATTTTGCGAATCGCAATTTGCGATTCGCAAAATCCAGGTCGCAATGCAATTCTGCAAAAAATCGCAAATCGCGATTTTTCGCAGAATGGTATTTTGCAAGTGCAAAATACCATGACCTGCAACCAGGTGGTAACCTGGTGCAAAATTTAAAAATGCAGTAAAACTGCATTTTTAAATTTGATATGTAAAGCACACATGCCCTTTTGGCATGTGTGTACTTTACATGTGGAAAAAAAAAATGGGGTGCAGGAGAGGGGGCCTTAGGCCCCCAGCACCCTGGCCCTTTGCTTTTCCCAAATTGCGATTTCTGTTTCAGAAATCGCAATTTGCGAAAATGCAAAAAATTCGCAGCTATGGGCCAACAGGCCCATAGCTGCGAATGGGGCCTGTATAGCAATTTGCGATTCGGTAATTGCATTTGTGATTTTTAAGAAATCGCAATTACCGAATCGCAAATGTGATACATGGCCCTTTGCTATTCGGTAATTGCGATTTCTTAAAAATCGCAATTACCAAATCGCACTGGGCCAGATTCATACATCTGGCCCGAAGAGAGCAGAAAGATTATTCATAACCAATACAATAAATATCAACAAAAAAGAAAAATAATTATTAATGACACAGCAATAGACATATATCATGCCTTAGATGTCCAACTTCATGAGTAGATGATTTGAGTTGATAAATGAGCAAATTAATAAATCTAAAATAAAACTCAAAGAGAGTTGCCAATTTGGAGAAAGGTTAATATCATTGCCAAATAGAATCAAACCTTTTTAACACCAGTCTTTTTCACTTAAATTAATTTAAGGCAATGATTGTTTCTAACTTTCTATTTACAGGATTGGAATTCAAGAGATTGTTTGGCTTTCCTATGTTGGTAATTACTGATCTGACAGTTAGTATTGCCAAAGAACATCAATAACAAGACCCCTTTTGTGTAATACCCAGCTAAGTGGAGCAGCGGACTAGTACAAAAACGCCATCTTGGATCATATGTATATCTAAACAATTTCACTGTAATAAAAAAAAGTTTTAAAAAATATTTTAATAAAGGGCAAGTTCAGATCATATGTAAGTACCCAACATGTACCCAGCATGTGGGAGTTAATCAGTTATCTCAGATCTGCATTTTCTGACGTAAGCAGACATAGGTGGTCATTACAACCCTGGCGGACGGTGTTAAAGCGGCGGTAAGACCGCCCACAGGCCGGCGGTAAATATTTTGGAATTACGACCGTGGCGGAAATCGTCAACAAAGACAGCCACTTTAACACTCCGACCGCCACTGCGGTACAAACAAACAGCGCAGCGGTCACCGCCAACAGACAGGCGGAGGACAATGTACTGCCCACACTATTATGACAGGCCAATCCGCCACCTTTTCCGGGGCGGATTCACCGCGGATAAAAACACGGCGGAAACAGGCATTTAGAATGAAAAACGCTCACCTCTACACACTCCACGAGGAAGGAGGACACCATGGAGCCGGAACTCCATATTCTTCCTGCAATAGTCTTCCTGCTCCTGTACCAGGAGCACCAACGCCGGCGGCGAAGTCCACGGTGAGTACTGCACCTTCGACTCAGGGGAGGGGGGAGGCAAAAAACAGGGACACACACACGCAACACCCCCACACCCCCTACCCACACCTACTACAACACACACACCAGTGCATATCTATACATTACAGTTACACCCCCCAATCTCCCCAGAAGAATGCAAAGACAAAAGGAAATGAATGTAACCATTGTAATATATCAAAATTCAGTAAGCAAAAATATACATATATACACTATTAACAAAATATACACCACGATTAGTAGTCCAGGTATTGCACCATTTATAGTCCGCGGACCACTGGGCCCAAAATGCATGGGCGAGGCCCACACACGATACCAGATCAAAACAGAGAGAACACTGCTGGGGCATCAGATAGAAATACAACAGGCACCTCAGGGGGAAAGGAAGGGGGGGCACCTCAGCAGGATGAGTGCACGACGCCAGATCCACGAGGGGCCTCCATGCCCATTGATGTATCCTAGGGAATGCAAAGCCTCAGTCTCTCAAGTCTCTCCAGTGGGTGGTCTGACCACTGTACCATCCTGGGGAGTGCAAAGCCACAGTCTCTCAAGTCTCTCCAGTGGGTGGTTTGCCCACTGCTGCATCCTGGGGAGTGCAAAGCCACAGTCTCACAAGTCTCTACAGTGGGTGGTTTGCCCACTGCTGCATCCTGGGGAGTGCAAAGCCACAGTCTCTCAAGTCTCTACAGTGGGTGGTTTGCCCACTGCTGCATCCTGTGGAGTGCAAAGCCACAGTCTCACAAGTCTCTACAGTGGGTGGTTTGCCCACTGCTGCATCCTGGGGAGTGCAAAGCCACAGTCTCTAAAGTCTCTACAGTGGGTGGTTTGCCCACTGCTGCATCATGGGGAGTGCTAAGCCACAGTCTCACAAGTCTCTACAGTGGGTGGTTTGCCCACTGCTGCATCCTGGGGAGTTCAAAGCCACAGTCTCTCAAGTCTCTACAGTGGGTGGTTTGCCCACGGCTGGATCCTGGGGAGTGCAAAGCCACAGTCTCACAAGTCTCTACAGTGGGTGGTTTGCCCACTGCTGCATCCTGGGGTGTTCAAAGCCACAGTATCTCAAGTCTCTACAGTGGGTGGTTTACCCACTGCTGCATCCTGGGGAGTGCAAAGCCACAATCTCACAAGTCTCTACAGTGGGTGGTTTGCCCACTGCTGCATCCTGGGGAGTGCAAAGCCACAGTCTCTCAAGTCTCTACAGTGGGTGGTTTGTCCACTGCTGCATCCTGGGGAGTGCAAAGCCACAGTCTCACAAGTCTCTACAGTGGGTAGTTTTCCCACTGTACCATCCTGGGGAGTGCAAAGCCACAGTCTCTCAAGTGGATAACAGTCTCCACTGGTTCTTGAGGGGGCTTGGTGCCCAGAGTGCTTCATCCTGGCAAGGACAGAGGTAGTGGATGCATGTCTCCACTGGTTATGGAGGGGGCTTGGTGCCCAGAGTGCTTCATCCTGTGCAGGACAGAGGTAGTGGATGCATGTCTCCACTGGTTCTGGAGGGGGACTGGTGCCCAGAGTGCTTCATCCTGGCAAGGACAGAGGTAGTGGATGCATGTCTCCACTGGTTCTGGAGGGGGACTGGTGCCCAGAGTGCTTCATTCCTTGCAGGACAGAGGTAGTGGATGCATGTCTCCACTGGTTCTGGAGGGGGACTGGTGCCCAGAGTGCTTCATCCTGGCAAGGACAGAGGTAGTGGATGCATGTCTCCACTGGTTCTGGAGGGGGACTGGTGCCCAGAGTGCTTCATCCTGTGCAGGACAGAGGTAGTGGATGCATGTCTCCACTGGTTCTGGAGGAGGACTGGTCCCCAGAGTGCATCACTCACCCCGTGACGGTCCCAGTTGCGTCAGTGCCCCTGCCGCTCATGGGCTAGCGGTGCTTGAGTTGGCGGTCCTTGACCTGTTCAGCGGTGCTTCACTTGGCGGTGCTTGCCCTGTTCAGCGGTGCTTGACTTGGCGGTCCTTGCCCTGTTCAGCGGTGCTTGACTTGGCGGTGCTTGCCCTGTTCAGCGGTGCTTGACTTGGCGGTCCTTGCCCTGTTCAGCGGTGCTTGCCCTGTTCAGCGGTGCTTGACTTGGCGATCCTTGCCGTGTTCAGCAGTGCTTGACTTGGCGGTGCTTGCCCTGTTCAGCGGTGCTTGACTTGGCGGTCCTTGCCCTATTCAGCGATGCTTGCCCTGTTCAGCGGTGCTTGACTTGGCGGTCCTTCATTGCCCAGCTGGGCTGGGGCTGGCGGTCCTTCATTGGTCAGCTGGGCTGTGGCTGGCAGGACCCTCCTGGGCAGCTGGGCTGTGGGGGCTGTGGCTGGCGGGGCCCTCCTGGGCAGCTGGGCTGTGGCTGGCGGGGTCCTCCTGGGTAGCTGGGCTGTGGCTGGCGGTGGCCTCCTGGGCAGCGACGATGGGGCTGGCGGTGTGCTCCTGGCCAGCAGGGATGATGGCGGTCTTCTCCGCCGTGCTTCTCCTCCCAGACTTGCCAGGTTTCTTCTGCCCCTTCCCCAGCTTGGGAGGAGTCACAGCTGAGTCCACACTCTCCCCGGGACCCCTGTGAGTGGCTTGGGTGGCTGGAGTCTTCCCCCTCTCCCGCTGGGCACTGGCCAACTTCTGGTGCTTCACAGGTGGGGGACTGGCTGTGCTGTGGCTCCGTGACACACTGGCTGTCCTGGTGGCCGGTGCACTCCACATACCTGTGACAACAGGCACCACTGGTCCCGGAGATTTTGTGGCTGAGGTGCTAGTTCGGGACCTATGCATTGGACGGGGGGTGGTGGGAAATAGGTTAAGGGTGGACAGGAAATCTTGTTTGGAGACACTGGGACGGGTAGCTGGAGGGGGTTTGGGAGTGGAGGAAGAGGTGGTGGTTGTAGGAGGTGTAAGGTTTGTGGATTTGGGTGCAGGTGCATGCGCTGGAGGCTGTTGTGAGGTGGATGTGTGTTGGGTGGGTGTACGCCTGCGTTTGTGTATCTTCGGAGGGGGCGTCACAGACACACTGGGAGAGGACACAGGGGACATGTGAATGGTAGTGGGGTGGTGAGTGCACATGAGCGGGGTGTGGTGGTGGGTGTGCTGGTGCGGGACGTAGTAGCTGTAGTGGTAGTGCATGCAGGTGTGAGTGTAGACGAGACTGGGAGGGAGGAGGGAGACAAGGAGGAGGGGGACACAGTGGAGGCAGTGGATGTTGGTGTGTCTGTATGTGTGTGATGCTTGCGTGAGTGCCTGTGGGATGTGTGGTGCTTATGTTTGTCTGAGCATCTCTTGTGTGGTGAGGTGGGTGCAGGCTGGTCTGATAGTGTGCTTGGGATAGGCAGAGGTACAGGGGATTGGGTCTGGGTGGAGGAAGTTGGAGGGGGGAGGCTAGACACAGGGACAATGGCTGCCATCAGTGCTGAGGCCAGAGTTTGAAAGGTTCGATGAAGGGCCGCCTGACCAGAATGAATGCCCTCCAGGAATGCATTGGTTTGTTGCAACTCCCTTTCTACACCCTGGATGGCATTCAAAATGGTAGACTGCCCAACAGTGAGGGACCTGAAGAGGTCAATGGCCTCCTCACTGAGGGCAGCAGAGGTGACAGGGGCAGGGGCTGAGGTGCCTGGGGCGAAGGTGATGCCCACCCTACTGGGTGAGGGGGCACGGGGGCGAAGGCTGAGGGGCTGCTGGGAGGGTGGTGCTGGTAGGGGGGGTGGCGGCTGTACCTGTAGTAGTGGGGGGCACAGATGTTGCCGCCACCACAAGGGAGCTCCCATCGGAGGACTAGTCCGTGTCGCTGGTTTCAGCTCCTGTCCCCGCCGTGGTGCTCCCCTCACCCTCCGTCCCACTGGTGTATTCAGAGTCTGTGGTGTGGTCCTCCATGGCCATGTGGGATGCAGCTCCCTCGTGCTCCGGTGCCACTGCTCCTCCGCCTGATGATGCTAATGCACACAAGAACAGGGAGACCGCAAAAAAAGGGGGGGAAACAGAAGAAAGACATGTTGAGTGCATGGCTTACCGCTACCGTTGCCAGACAAGACAGACACAGCAGCCCCCTGCACTACGTCGCGCTGTTGGGCTCTACAGTGCAATTCCTGGGAAATGGCCTACAAGGCTATGGACGACATCTGCACACATAGATGACACAGGTGCATGAATAGCTGTACTTGGCACTCTACAGAGGTGGGGTGGGGGGCCACAGGTCCATGCCTTACGAAGGGGCCTAGCCTACGGAACTCGCCCTGGCCTAGGGAAACCCACAGCCCTCCTCCCCCACCCAGACCCCTACACTGCGCACAAAGTAAGCTGAATGAGAGTGTACTCACCCCCTTGTGTCTGCTGTGATGCCCTCAAGCGCCCATCCAACTCCGGGTAGGCCACCGCCAGGATCCGGAACATCAGGGGGGTCATGGTTCGACGTGCACCCCTCCCACGTTGGGAGGCCATTCCCAGCTGAGCCTCCGCCGTCTTGTCCTCCCATCTTTTCCGGCAGTGGGTGCTCCGTCTGTGGTGGACCCCCATGGTCCTGACGTCCTTGGCGATGGCACGCCAAATATCCTTCTTCTGGTGGGCGATGACCTACATGAAATGTACAGGGGAAGAAGAGAAGTCATTACCAACTGCGCCGTCAAAGTGAGTGGCCCCCATCCCTACCCTTGCCATGTGGCACATGCACCCACCGTCTTTCATGCACTCATAACTCTGCCCCCTTCCTTCTTACAACCAGCCCTTTCCACACAGGCATAAGCCATACAACATGCTCCCTGTGTACTTACCTGTTGGTCTGGAGGACTGTACAGTAGCGTGTACCGGGGGAGGACCCCATCGACGAGCTTCTGGTGTACAACACCAGCGCAGTTACCTCACATCCCATTGTCCCACTTTAGAGGTCAGGCAGCTGCCATTTCAGGGGCCCACATGGCCTAATTACCAACTGCGTCACACATACCTAGGCCTACTCTCAACACACATACAGGCCAGATTTTGTGTATGAATGGTGTTCTGTGTAGACTGTGGGTACATACCTCTGAGTTGTTTCACTCTGTGCTCACTGTTGTCCTTCATGGGCACCGTCCGCTGGGACATGTGAGGAGATGGCGGAATCCTCCGGTGTACCGACCACTGGTGGACCCGTCGACAATGGAGGGAAGAAATTTGATTATCACCTACAGGTTTGACCGTGCCACAATCCAGGAACTGTGTACACAGTTGGAGCCTGACCTGATGTCAGCAATCCGCCATCCCACAGGAATCCCCCCTCAAGTGCAGGTGCTATCAGTGCTCCATTTCCTTGCAAGTGGGTCTTTTCAAACAACAGTGGCCATGGCATCAGAGATGTCCCAGCCTATGTTTTCCAACGTATTGTCCAGAGTATTGTCTGCCCTGCTGAAACACATGCAGAGCTACATCGTTTTCCCTCAGGTGGAGGACTTGCCTACAGTGAAAGGTGACTTCTATGCCCTTGGACATTTCCCCCAACATCATAGGTGCCATTGATGGGACCCATGTGGCTTTGGTCCCCCCCCACAGGAGTGAACAGGTGTACAGGAACCGGAAGAGTTATCATTCCATGAATGTACCGATGGTATGTTTGGCCGACCAGTACATCTCCTATGTGAATGCCATGTTCCCTGGCTCAGTGCATGACGCCTACATTATGCAGAATAGCAGCATCCCTTATGTGATGGGTCAACTCCAGAGGCACTGTGTGTGGCTATTAGGTGACTCTGGTTTCCCCAACCTGTCATGGCTACTGACCCCAGTGAGGAATCCCAGGACAAGGGCAGAGGAACGCTACAATGATGCCCATGGGCGAACTAGGAGGGTGATCGAGCGGACCTTCGGCCTCCTGAAGGCCAGGTTCCGGTGCCTCCATATGACAGGTGGATCCCTATTCTACTCACCAAAGAAGGTGTGCCAGATCATCGTGGCCTGCTGCATGCTTCATAACTTGGCTTTGCGACGACAGGTGCCTTTTCTGAAGGAGGATGGTCCAGATGGCGGTGTTGTGGCAGCTGTGGAGCCTGTGGACAGTGATGAGGAGGAAGCAGAGGAAGAAGAAATGGACAACAGGGACTAAGTCATCCAGCAATATTTCCAGTGAAACACAGGTGAGAATACATTCCTGCCTACTACATGTACTTTTACACTTCTACCTCTATCCTGTCTGTCGATTTCACCCAGTGTATGGTCACTGAGTTGTCACTTTCCCTTACGGTTTCACAGGTGTGGGTCCCAACGTGTGTCATCTGCTTAGATTCCTCATGGACTAGAGCTGTGTGACATAGGTATGTTGACATTACTATTTCCTGAAAATTTTGTCACTGTAATTGCAAATACACTATTTCGAAATCACAGACAGACTCCAGATCTTTTGGTGCTTTAGGTGTGTTTATTTACATACAAAATATTGGAGGGGGAAGTTAAATGGTAAGGGGTGATGGCGGAGGAGTGTCCATAGCAGAATTTAGTCTATTAGTCCCACAGGTGCATTGCCCATATGGGCATAGGAAGTGGAGCTGGGGCAGTTTCAATATGGACAGGGTGACAAAGTGGGACTGTGGGATGACAATCAGGGTGGTCTCATTTCTTGGCGGGGGTCTTGGCATCGTGCTCTGTCTTGTTCCTGGATCTCAGGGACCGTTTGCGGGGTGGTTCTCTGTCTGCAGGGGGTGAGGTGCTGGTGTGGTGGTCCTGTGGCGGTGCCTCCTGTCCACTAGCGCTGGTGGAGGTGGTGGGCAGTTCATCGTCCATGCTAGTGTCAGGGGCCCCTTGTAGTGCCACAGTGTCCCTCCTGGTGTTGTGTATTTCCTTCAGCACCCCCACGATGGAGCCCAGGGCGGAGCTGATGGTTCTGAGTTCCTCCCTGAACCCCAAATACTGTTCCTGCTGCATGCGCTGGGTCTCCTGAAACTTGGCCAGTACCGTTGCCATCGTCTCCTGGGAGTGGTGGTATGCTCCCATGATGGAGGAGAGGGCCTCGTGGAGAGTGGGTTCCCTTGGCCTGTCTGCCCCCTGTCGCACAGCAGCCCTCCCAGTTCCCCTGTGTTCCTGGGCCTCCGTCCCCTGGACCGTGTGCCCACTGCCACTGCCCCCAGGTCCCTGTTGTTGTTGGGTTATCCTGGGTTCCCTGTAGTGGTGGACACACAGCTGATTGACGTGTCCTGGGGACGGAGTTGTGGGCCCACTGGGTGGGTGCTGTGCTGGTGTTACCAGAGAGGGAAGGTCTGTGGTGGACTGTGCCTGTGTGAGGGGAACCGACTGTCCGGGCTGGTCATCTAGATTCAGGTAGACAGAGGTGCTGTCATCACTGTGGGCCTCTTCTGTGGGTGGAGTGGAGATGTCTGGACCCTCCTGTCTGGTAACGTTGGGGAGTGGTCCTGCAGGGGTGTAAAGGCATGATTATTGCATCTGTGTGTGTCATGGTGTGCAATGGGTGGGTGACCGTGTACCCCAGTGCTTGCATTCCTGTGTGGGACCTTGTGTGATGATGGTTTAGGGGGGTATATGGGTATGTGCAGTGGGCATGCTTTAGTGATGGGTGTCCATGCGTTGGTGTTGCATGCAGGGCTTGGTGTTGGGATGGGTGGTTTGTGATATTGGTACATTTGTGAGGAGTTGGAGTGATAGGGGTGGGGGCGAGGGTGGGGGTATGTGATAGCATGCAGGTAGGATGGGGGATATGGTAGTTAAAGGTTTTACTTACCGGAGTCCATTTCTCCACCGCCTCCTGCGAGGCCCTCAGGATGCAGAATCGCCAAGACCTGCTCCTCCCATGTTGTTAGTTGTGGGTGAGGAGGTGGGGGTCTGCCGCCAGTCCGCTGAACCGCCTGGTGGTGTCTTGAGACCACAGAACGCACCTTCCCCCGTAGGTCGTTCCACCTCTTCCTGATGTCCTCCCGATTTCTTGGGTGTTGTCCCACTGCGTTGACCCTGTCGACTATTCTTCGCCATAGCTCCATCTTCCTTGCAATTGAGGTGTGCTGCACCTGTGCTCCAAATAGCTGTGGCTCTACCCAGACGATTTCATCCACCATGACCCTGAGCTCCTCCTCCGAAAACCTGGGGTGTCTTTGCCGTGCCATGGGGTGGTGTAGGTGATGTGTGGGGTGGTGTGTGTGGTGATAAGTGTGGTGATATGTAGTGGTGTGTGGTGTTTTGTGCGTGGAAGTTGTGTGGGTGATGGTGTTGTGTGTCTGTGGATGCTAGTTTGTGGATGGTGGTGTCTCTCTCTGGCCTTCTCTCTGTAATATTGGTCGTAGGGGTTTGTGGGTGATGTGGGTGTGTGTTTTATATTGTAATGGGTGTGTGGGAGTGGTGTGTGTATGTGTATCAGGTGTGTGTATTTCGAATTGTCCAATGTGGCGGTGTTTTGTAGAAGTGTGTGTATTTTGAGCGCAGCGGTGTGTACCGCCAATGGAATACCGCGGTTGAAAGACCGCCGCCTGGATTCGTTTGTCGTGATAGTGTGGGCGTGACAGTGGAGGTTTTTATTTCACCAGTTTATCACTGACCTTTGGTGTGGAGGACTTGTGTGGGTGTCTGAATTTTGTCAGATTCCGAGATGTGGGTCATAATAGCTGTGGCGGAAGTCCGCGGCCGCGTCAGTGTGTTGGCTGTCTTCTGCACCGCGGTAAGCTCCTTTTACCCCCAATGTTGTAATGACCGCCATAGAGTAGATTGCCCACTGTGCATATAACTGCATCCTCCTGAAACTGGCTCACTAGAGTGTACTTATATATTCACACACCAAGTTCCAAACTGCTAATTCTCAGCCCCATTTCTTTTCATATCTTTATCACCATTATCACCATGTCTAGGGAGGGTTTTAGCACATTCCCTTTTCAGGTATTGAGCCGACTGACTAATGTTTAATTGAGTGGAATGTTTGCCAGAAAAATTGGTTGTGATGGTTTTGGACCTTTGATGTCTAGGGGTAGACATTTAGGGCCAGATGCATCAAAGTCCCTGTTTGCATTTCCTAAGTAGTGATATTTAAGAAATCGCTATTTAAGAAATGCAAAATGGGATGTATGAAAATTGTGATTCGGTAACAGAGATTTCTTAAAAATCTTAATCACTATTACCGAATCGCAATTAGGGAATGGGACTCCATTCACCCCTATGGGCCTTACAAGAATTCACAAATTAAGTAATGCAAACCCCAGGGTGCTGGGGGCCTTATGCCGCCTTTGATGCACCCCAAAAAAATATTTCTGGACACGTGAAGTGCACACATGCCCTAGGTGCATGTGTGCACTACATGTCATTTTTAAAAATGCATTTCTAATGCATTTTTAAAAATTGCACATGCTTACCACCAAATTGGATTTGGTGGTAATTGCATTTCCTAAATGCCCAATTCGCATGAAGGAAATGCTTGATACATGTGCTTTGGAAATCGCAAATAGGAATTTCCTAGTTGCGATTTCCTATTCCTATTCCTATTTAGAGAATCCGGAAGTGCCAGGATATTCCACCGGCATGGACAAGATTCTCCGGGAAGTCGGTCTCCTATCTAGACTTCATTTTGGTGTCCCCTGCTTTATATAAATTAGTAAACACCTATACCATCATGGACCGCACGGAAAGCGACCACAAACCACAGGTATTTGGGATCTGTGCATCACCACAAAAACCGGAGAAAGTGGCAGCCCTAAACGGGACACTAGGCACCGAAAATCTAAAGCGACTCAAATGGTCCTCTGACACCATTGAAAGGCAGGCAGAAGAGGCCCTACGGAAGCTAGAATCAACTATCACAAGTGGGGCAAAGTTGACAACAGTCTGGGAGAACTTTGCCCTCAACCTCATAAAAAAAGATTCCTTAAGTAACACGAGAAAGGGAGCACAATTGAATCACCGCCAAAGTTCACTTTTACCGCTGCCAGTGCACAAAAGGAAAGCAGCAGTAGGTAAATTATTAAGGTCACTGCGTAAATGCCCAGTTAATGGATCAATATTGACCGCCCTTAGAGAGCAAAGGAAATTGTATAAAAGGGATCTATGGACCTTTAAAAAAGGCCAACAGGAGGCCCTGTGGGCCAAACTACATTTTGCGACCAAAACATCTGACTCCAAAAGATTCTGGAAAATCATCAATACAATAGACAATGGTGCAAAAGCAGGCAATAACGCAAACATAACAGAGGAAGGATGGGTATCCCATTTAAAGTCACATCTAAAAGAATTGACCATCGAAGAAGGCCCCCAAATGCAGTCACATATGATTGGTGGGGATCCCAACATCCCTGAACCTTTGAAATTTACGGCACCAGAACTATTAAAAATCATTGGAAAGTCACGAATGGACTGTGCCCCTGGCCCCAATGGCTTACCGCAAGCACTATTTAAACAAGACACGGAAAGATGGGCCAATTTCCTGGCAGCAATGTTTAATGACGTGATCACAACAGGCATTGTCCCGGCATCCTGGAAAGGCTCAATAATCCACCCCATATATAAGGGTGGGAGCGCGCTCTCCCCAAGCAACTACAGACTAATCGCTCTTTTAGACGTTGACCTCAAGTACTTTTCCTGCTGTGTGCTAAAACATCTAGAAGCCTGAATTACAGAGAACAATATTCTACCCTTTAATCAAACCGGGTTCACCAAGCACCAAGGAACATTAACAAATCTTATGGGGCTAGGCTTGATCATAAACAGAGCAAAAACAAAGGGGACTCCAACTTATTTATGTTTTGTTGACTTTAAAGCTGCTTTTGACTCTGTCTCCCGCGGCAAAATGTGGGCCAAATTACTACAGTGGGGGCTGCCACACTCTGTTTTAAATGCCATCAAAATGATATACTCTGATACTTGGGTAAAGGTTAAATTGGGGGAAGGCTCTCACCTATCCTGGCAGTCAAAACAACAGTGGGGGTGAAGCAAGGCTGTGTATTGGCTCCAACACTCTTCAACCTGTACATAGCAGATCTCCTGCCAAGTTAAATGGTCACTCATCCCACTCTCCATCACTGGGCGGTCAACAAGTATCCAACCTACTATATGCAGATGACCTACTACTAATCAGTAATACCAGAATAGGCATGCAGAAATTGTTAAAGGCATTAGAAGAATACTCAAGTTCTAATGATTTAGAAATTAATCATAAAAAATCTAAAATGATTACCTTAAACCGCAGGCCAACCACCCAAGGTAAATGGCATATGAATGGGAAAACCCTAGAGGAAGTAACATCATACAGATACCTAGGATTGGTGGTGGATGCTAGAGGTAATTACATGCCACAAAAAGAGGCTATAAAAAACAAGACGCAGGCCCTTACTTACGCCTTTTGCAAGCTAGCAAATTCAATCTGTGGTCATGCTCTGAACCCATTAACAGCAGTAATGAGAGCGAAGCTACTTCCAACTATCACCTATGGGACCGAAATAATGAGGGGGATGGAAGTAGGTCTTCTGGATAAGCTTCTGATAAAAAACATCTAAGCGCGTTTTTTGGCTGCCCGGACGTGCATCGCCAGCCCAGGTCAGACTGGAATTTATGCTGGTCAAACAGTTGTTAGTCCGACCGGCAGCATACATTAAATGCTGCTACAAACTGAGCCGTGCTTCAAAAGGGTCTTTAGCCAATCTAGTCTGGCAGGAAATTATCCTAGAAAGAGGGAACCCCAACTACATAAGGTATCTAGAAAGAAGTAAGAATCTTTTGAGCTTAGATGAGGTATGGAACCGGTCTCTACCCATCCCCGTTTTCAATAAAGCAGTGAATAAAGCAAGTAAATTACAGAGCTTGTTAGAAGATAAGATCTCATTGGCCAAAAGGGAGCATAATTGGTTGATCCTTAACTCCTACAAAACATTTAAAGAATCACCACTGATGGCTGGCTCCTACTCACGGAAAATCAAGCAATCCTTTCTCAGACTTAGGCTGGGTGAAGTCCCTACTTTAGACCTCATGCCAAAATGGAAGAAGGAGCGGCAAGTAGGCTCCCGGGAGTGCCGTCTCTGTCATCTAGCAGATGAAAACTTGATGCATGTGGTCTGCATTTGCACAGCCCTGGCGGCCGAAAGGAGACTTCTTCTAAAAAAAGAATTTAACGGTTTAACAATTAGATCATGCAGACAAGCATTAATTGCAGCCTTTAACCCTCGAAATACAATACTGAACATTAGGCTGGTTAAATTTTTGGAAATTTTCACTCTAAAAACCACAGCCTCTCGAAATAACCAACTCAGAAGGAGGGCGGAAACGATAGCGAAATCCCTATAACCCACTTTGAACATCTTAAAGAAGGGAAGGCTCCTAGGTAGTCCATTGGGTTGTTTAGCTTGTGTCATAATAAAGTCTGGTACCAACAACCAGACTTAAGTAGGGGTAAATAAAATCGATAGAAGGCCTCTTTCCACTTTGTCCCATTTTTACCAATACCTCATTGGGCTGTTACTGTTTTCTTTATATTTCTTTGTGGAAGGAAACTTTAAATATCATTTCATTTTAAACACAAGATTTTATTTGGCGTTGTATTTTTCTTACCTTCAATAAGTTTGTTCTGTTGCCCTATTATTAATGCCTTATAGCACTAGTGTGTTTTTTTCTTAAACTTTTTATGTGGAAGGAAATTTTACTTACCATTTCACCCTAAGCCAAAGAACTGTAATTGTCTTTTTGCACTAAAATTGTTCTGTTAAATGTTTACGTGGAAGGAAAAGTTTTATGGTTTTAATTAACTAATAAACTTGTTTTTTTACTTTGACTATTTAGAGAATCATAATTTGCAATTCCCTAAATGGAGTTGCAATTTCAGGGAATCGCTATTTTAGCAATTCCTTGAAATTGCACTTCAAATGCCTTTCATAAATCTTGAAAGGCATTTATGCATTCGCAAATGGTCGAATTTTGCGATTCGCACCATTTGCAAATGCAAAATTTTTGATACATCTGGCCCTCAGTTAATACAGTATGTAGTTGGGAGTAAGAAAGTTGATCCTAGCCTATATCTGCCCGAATTTGTCTTTGATAAAATCCCGCATGATTATCTGTCCATTAATGAACCAGTCCTCTATTCTGGCTATTCAAAGCTGCTCCCACTGATATATTTCATATGGAGCTAGTTCCCTGCAAATCTTACAGAGCGGTGTTTTAGCATGTATACATTTTTCTTTAAATATATCTTTGCTTGGTGTTGTCTTGTTATATATATTTTGACCATGTGATATATCCTACTGTCTTAGGTCTTTGAAATCTGCAAATTGCTGTAAATTTAAATCTTAATAAAAACTTATAAAAAATGTTAGCCACTATCAGTACAACAAAAGATATTCAGCTTGGTGAAGTTTCCCTGAAGGAAAGTATAGAGACAAGTAAATATTTTATATAAAATATTAATGTAATCAATTTTTATATGTAGAGGAAAATAAAATACTGCTAAATCACTAGTAACTTAATTTTGAATAACATTTTGAATGTAATCTTTAATTAATTAAAATATATTAAATTAAATAAAAATATTTGCCAAAGTTTATATTAAAAAGTAAACTCCCACCTATAGTTAAACAAATGAATGTATTATTATACATTAATAATTATTAAAGTGATTTATACAATGAATTAAAAGGAAGTTAATTATATTTGAATGACAATTAATATTTCATTTTTTAATTTAAAAAAGTTATTAAAGAATGCTAAAATAAAATGATAAATATGATTTATTTCTATATTTTTCCAACAATCAACTTTATTTAAAATGTTCCCTATTTCAAATAACTTATTTTAATTTAACATAATTTCCTATAGTGTTTTGTAAAAGTCCTCACCTCTGTTATTTTCTATGTGAGGGTGTTGCTGTACCAGAGGATGGACATTTGTAATTCTGGACTTGCTACATTTCTGGGCTAGGGCAATTTATTTACTACTGTGTTGGGTCTTTTTTGGCTGTGGTAACTTTAGAAGTGCAGTTTGTGAATAGCAGTGGGTGTACTCTTTTGTGAGAGAGTACTGTCCCTCCCTTAAACCCCTTCAGAACCCTCCCTAACCCTCTCTTTACTCTTCTCTAAACAGTTTGCATATAGTTGTAAGTATGTCCCTTTTTTCATCCACTTCCCCGGACCCTCCCACTTTTACTACTATATAGTAAACCTTAATGTGTGAGGATGTTCCCATACAAAGGCTATGAGAGGTGGAAGTGGAGATTTACACCCATAGGCTTGTCAGCAGCATTTTGTAGTACTTTAGTAGTATTATTGCATTACCTCTAAATCTACTACAAAATGCATTTTGTGAGTAGGCCCTACTATCTCATTGCATCCTTTTGGAGACTTACTATCATCATTGAGAAGGACCAACACATGCATTCTATTTTAATTTCCAGAGTATCCACTACATTTAGGAGAGGTTGAGTTATTTTCAGGATCGGGAAGTAATTGAACTGTATTTAAACATAAATCTTCTGAAAACAGCCAGTGACCTACTATAACAATATTATACAATTCTCATAATTGGCCACTAGAAAGAAGTTGAGTTGCCTATGTGCCTCATTACAAAAAATGCTACCTCTGTGCAAATGTCAACTTTTATATTCAGCTTCCTCTGTTGTTGTGGTGTGCATTCCGAATGTAGAATCATTTTTGTATTGGGGGTCTGTCTCATACAGGTGGTATGTTCTCATTGTGGGAAAATACATAGGCATAAAGCACCACTGGAATGGGGTAAGGGTAGACCACCTAGTAGATGAACATTTTATATTTCCACAGATTGATTCTCTGGCTGGGGGAAAGGAGGTTTTCAAGGACAAATATGGTCTGCGCTGCTCCCACCTGAGAATTGAGGAGCCGGCCCCCTCCTTTAAGTCATACAGGTTATTCCCTGGCACTGAGCACAGTATAAACAGATGACCTTTCCTTTAGATATACACCTCTATAATATCTGTTCTTTTTTAATTTGTGAGAGGGAGGTCCCCGATGAGAATGGGTGCAGACATGAACAGCACGCACCTTTGCAGGTACTCTCAAACCTAAAGCCGTTCCTCTGTCATTTTAAGAATGCTCTTCGGAGGTGGTTTTCAAAAGGTTTGTGCAGCAGCTGCTTTGAAATCTCAATATGCATAGGTCATTGTTAATGTAGATCCGGGATTCCCGAGTTACAAATAGAAAACAAGTTTGGCTTAAGAGTGTGTCATTCTTGTGTTTGTAATCTGAATGACTTTAGCTTGCAAGGTAAACAATACTCCATTTGCAGAAGTCTTCCTATTAATCTTTGTTAGGTGCCTGAAACCAGGAAGGTTCCTTCAGACTTGATTCTTGACTTGCAGTGTCTCTATTAGCTCACGATTCAACAGAGGAAGCGATCTTAGATGTAACTCACCTCCTTTGGTAATCAATACCTCCTCACACTATCAAAGATGTGGTTGTTTGGCAGGTAAGGACATTTTAGGTGTAAAACCACATGAAACGAGCTGTCTGAAAATCCATTGGTTACTCATACATCCTTCATGATGATTATTTGCAGCATCCTCCTCATTGTATCCCACCCAGCTCTCATCAACTATTATGTTGCGAAATAAATTAGCTGTTTAGGTACATTAACCCCCCTCATTTCAAGGCAGACACAAATAAAAACTTATCATATTATCCCGAAATTCTGAGTTCTAATTTAAAAAGTGAAGGATGAAAGAGAAAACCATTTGCAAACACCGTTTTTTTTTTTTTTTTTTTTTATATCAAAAGGGATTTTGTCCGAAGGGATATTAAGAATGTTTAACCACAACCGTCTTCCCGATGACCAGTGCTGAAAGAGATTTACATAATTAATTTATATAAACTTGATTGCAAGTAAACGTTTGCCCAGTGAATTGCTTCGGTAAACGGACAACAACTTCTTGTTTTTGTAATCATTTGAAATGCAAATAGCTACGCCATTTGCATGGCAACGAACTGGTCAACCTTTAAGTGTATGCCAGTCTTGCATTTATTTGCATAAATTACGAGTTGGCAATACATTACGTCAAGCCCTGGTGCGTTGTTATTCTGTAGGCCAGTGGTTGTCATGATCATTGCCCCATTATGCATCCATTATTTGTGTTTATCTTTGCATAACTCTCTTAATTTCACAATCAGTGGTGTACTTTTAATTGACAATGCAATTTACTGCATGTGTGCTTCCTTCACCTCAAACAAGTACGCCAACATGTAATGCAACCATTCCTTCAATTTCTGATTGGGGGAAACCAAAATTAGTTGTGACTAATTTCTAATTAATTTGCAGTGGTTAAAAGAAAAAAACAATTGAACCTTCTAATTAAACTTAAAATATTCCAAAGTGTCACTTTTAGTGTCTGTGGAATATATAATTTCCATTTTGGTTCAGTGCTAGATCTGTAACAACCCTGAACTTGACAGCTCTATTAATTTAAAGGCTCAGTGATACCTATTAGTACGAAACATGGAAAAAATATCATTAATCATTTATTTTAATTCTGCGGCTCTGTCATTTTCGCAGTATGTTTAAAAATTATGATGACACCATAATGTTCTCCAATCTACCTGTGTGAAGGGGAAGCGGATCACAGTACTTATGAGAGGTACTAGAGTTCATTATTAGAGCATAATTAATGCCAACTGATTGGTCTTGATTGCATCTGGCACAATAATATTTAGCAGAAATTACAGGAAAGTAATAGCATATAAAACCTTCATTCAAAACAATTATATTTTTGGAGATGCTTAAATTGTAAACTCTTCTAAGACATTCTTATTTATCCTGCATTTCCATTTTCACATTTTATCTATGCAGCTAATTCTGTATCAGTCACTAGCTTTATTAATAACTCTGCTGACAACATCTCTTTGAAGCATCAAACAGAAAATACATACATCTTGCATAAATATGTATTTATCATCAACACTAGTTACACCACTGAAACCAAGATGTTAATAACTGCTGCATAGCTACTTCCTGGTGGTGCAAACCCATTGATTTCACTGGCGATGTGTTATCATGTTTATTTGTAGAATGTTACCTCATTTTGAAAAATGTCATATTTTATTATGAAATTTCTTTCAGAAGTGTTAAAGTAAAGGAGAGAGTGATTTTATTTATAGGGTAGCTATTGGGTGCAATCGCTGCCCTGCGTGCTGCTGGACGAATCTCTATGACTTAAACTTTGTAACTACAAGCCAATCTAGTAAATAACACCTTGTAAGCATTCTTTGAAATGATCAAGATACAAGGACACCCACACGATCTTACATTTGTTTTTTTATCTTGATAAATTGGGGAGCATCATTTCGAAATGTTGGTGAGCACTAAACATGGAGTCAGATGAATAGTGTTATCATCACGTTGCTGTTGAATCACAAAGTTTTATTCCTCTTCAAGGGTGTTTTGAATATTCCCCGCTCCTGCCTTTATTTGTACACTTTCTGGTGGTAGTATGGGATTCATCCATAGCAATGCTATTATAAGCAGTTTTATTACTGCAATACACTTTTGCACACTACTTATAGAAGTAATTGTAATTGTACTAGTTGTGGTACTCTGCTGATAACATCTCTTTAAAGCATAAAATAGAAAATATATGTATCTTGCATAAGTATGTATTTATCAACAACGCAAGGTACACGTACTAATAAAAATAATAACAAAAAGAGGCAAAGTTACAAAAGAGTAATTTTAGGAGTACTGTTAGTAGCATCAGTAGTACTTGGTACTTTAGAACTAGTAGTAGTCCCTCGGGTGTTGGTACCTATACATTAGAGACTATAGTAGAATCATTACAGTACTATAAGCAGTTTTAGTAGTACTTGCTGTACTATTATTAGGAGCAGTACCAGCGGTGGTACTGAGCCGGTGATAACAACAGATTTTTTTAGTATGGTGGTACTCTTAGCACTACCAAGGAATGCGCTGCTAGTAACAATATTAGTTGTAAAATGTCCGTGCTTCTGAATTTTAATTTAAAAAAGAGAATATAATGGATCTCTACGTATTTTACTTAATAAAATGATTTTTTTATGCATTCAATGCATCTCGTACCTGAGCATCTCCTTGAACTAAAGATGTGCAACGTATGACACAAAGTAGAACACCTTCCTCTGAAGCTATATAGAAGAGAAGCAGATCACAGTGCAGCCAATTATAAGCTTCACAGCAAAATGTTTATAATACTTTAAACTTTGGTGGTTGGAGAATTGCAGATATATTTTGCTTGAACAGTGTCACAACAGCCATATATCCAAGCATGTGAGAAGCATAGGTTGTTAATATTCCCCTAATAATAGTATAATGCTCTGAAATTATGTTACTCCTCTACCTTTCTATTTAGAGCGAAATAGAGAAATGTATTCAACACACACACAAAAACCTAATCCTTAAGTGTTTTTTTCCTGGTATTCTGATACAGATCATTCACAGCTCGAGTATTATGATCATGATGGGGTACCTGGAGCACATTTTACGTTGTCTATGTTTACATACTAAGGTAAACAAAAAAGTGATGGATGGAATGCTTGAATTAAGCTCAGTCACTGGCAATTACTCAGGGCACTTCCCAGTCCATCATTCTTTTCCCCACTATGCCACCTCAGTATGGACCAAGTCATATGCAAATTAGTTTTGACCCTCCTCTAATGGTAACAGTTTAGTGCAAACTGACAGGCCAGGATTAATTCAAGCATTCCATCCATCACATTTATATACTTTAGTATGCCTTCGTTGACAGAATCGAATACAGTTAATAGGCCTTAGAGAATCAGAGTACTGGCTTTATCCATCAACAATGTTAAATCGGCCACAAAATTAATCCAGCTAGATTTTATTCCTATAATGCACATATGTTTATATTTTAATTCTGTTTGGCATGGATTAATTACTGTCCCTCAGTGAATTTTGACAGACCATGCAGAGGTAGAGGTGAAAAACGAATGTGATGCCCCACTAAAAGAAGTGTAGAAAGGAGTATTTCCAAACAGGTTTCACTAAGAGTAGATTTTGCTAACGTAGTACACTCGCACTGTGAATGATACATTGCCAATGTTTTGTATCAATTTAGCAGGGCATATTGACTGAGCTTGGAATCTTTGTAAAAATGCAGGTTTGGAGGAAGTTCAGTACTTGGAGGGAAAGCGGCGACACCACAAGGAACATGGTTCATAATAAGATTAAATTGAATACTGTTGGACCTGGCCCTTTTTGCAGAGTCATCCCCAAACATGTTGCTTTCCTCCTCCTATTTTTTCTGACCTCTTGGTGTTGGCTCTAGGACTCTAAGAACTTTATCACTGCTGATCGGTGCTAAAGTGCAGGTACTCTCCCTCCTAAAGTTGGTATGATTGGCTTACACCTAAATGACACTTTTAATTTATCTGTAAGTACCTTGTACAGTTGTATCTGTATACCTGGGACCAGTAAATTAAATGCTACTAGTGGGCCTGCCGAGCTGTTGCGCCACCCTCAAAAGTAGCCGTTCAAACCTGTCTCAGGCCCGCTACAGCAGGGCCCGTGTGTGCAGTTTACTACCACAGGGACCTGGCATCTAAATTTACTACGTTGATGCGAGGAAAAGTGCTGCTTTTATGAACAAAGGACCTCAGGCCTAACACTTATGCCAAGATACTGGTCTATATGCATATCAACGAAATTCCATGGACACACACAAAATCAGAAAGGAGAACAAAACGGACACGGTAATTAGTTCAAGGTAGGGATGGCACAGAGTTAAGGATCAGCTAAACACTATTAATAACCAATGATTATGCTACCTACCATACTTCCAACAATCTCATGGGTAGCAGATTCTATGGGACTCACTGTAATGCGCAAAATGCTTGTAACCTAAGAATTCTGCTGATGAGGTGTGTTCTCATTACTATCTTCATACTGTATACATAGGATTTACCTAGGATTTTGCCCCATTTGGTTTTATTTTTAACCCTGTCACTATTTTTTTGCAAACCTAACTTCTATATGCTCTCAAATTATCCCCATTTTGTAGATTGCTTTCTTATCTAGATGAGGAAGCTCTCTGCTGCCTTTTGTCGAGGTTCACGCCATTCAAATGCCACATATATACATGTGTGCGCACTGGGAGTACATCTTAGCCTCTCCCAGAAACACCTACCAAGGCGTATGCACATCTTGTGGATAGATTCCAGGCCGGCCTCCAGTCTGATGCAATTGAAGTCAGGGCAGTAATCGCAAGAGCTCTGGCTCTACAGTGAAATGTGGACTGTTGAGTTGGACAGGGTCGGACTGGGACAAAAAACTAGGCATAGACACCTAATTGAAAGTGGCTTTATTAGCAAACCAGATAGCTAAAAAAGTCACCCACATTTGCGAATCTTTAAGTTTTCATCTTGTAAAGTCATGCTGTATTGGGTATTTTACAAGGTATAGGAGATTGCATGTGTTTGTGTCTGCTATCTGCAATGCTTGAAGGAATATCAGGGAACTTAAATGTAAAAACCAGCCCACTTTGCCATAAACAGGTCCACAAACTGCTAATAAAAATGGCCCATACCCTGATCTGTCTGACCAGACCATTGGGCGCTGCCTGATTGCCCTATATAGACAGACCGACCCTGGATTTTGAACAATAGGAGCTGATTAATATAGGACCTACGGTAGAGAGAAATTGTCCCTAAGTTGAAATTGTTTCTTTTAGTGTGGTTAAAACATCAAAATACATGTGTCTAGCCATACTTCATGTGATGCACTGCTCCCAGTGTTTGCTTGTAGCAAAGTCACATGTGTGATTCAGTAAGGCTGGCCTTCAAAAATTACTAGGCTTCCCTGATGTCTAGAACCAAATATATTTTGAGAACAAAAGATGTTTCTCCAGAGTTTTTATGCTGGCTAACGCCACTGGAGTTCATTTCTTGCCTTCCTCTGGAGGTCAGATTTCGTGCCCCATATGCTAAGTGGTGTTTTTGAACCTTTAAATTTCACACGTCCAAATAGACATTGTTGATTTTCAATGCTTCTTAACCCTTTTTAATTAATGTTATTTTCTAATTCCATATTGGTGTAGTTAGACCTGCTTTGTTGTTGTTCAAGAGCATAGTCTCACTGATCTTGACTTGTAGATATCTCACAAATTGCGATAAAAGAGTTTAATTAATTTTATTTTTCAACCTTAATGGCCATGCAACCCGCCTCCTAAATTTCAGCTAGGGATTTATTTCTTAATTGCTCCTTTTCATGAATGAAAAATTATGTATGCTTCCTACAACCAGGTTTCCCTATTGCTTTCCAATATTTTAAGTATGGAACCTATAAGGAGATATCTCAAATGTGTTTGCTGAACAAGTCATGACTAGTACATCACGATTTTCTGCTTTTTGGATCACCTGTTTTTTGAATTTTTACTGTGGGTGAGTCTCACTACATGTGTCTCATCCACGGCAATCACATGGCAAACAGACTGTTAATGTTTCCCATCAGTGTCTGCCTTTTAGGATAAGGATGCTGTGACACAGAAATGGTAAGCGGCGCTTAGCTGGTAACAAGTGAACACGTCTGCACATGTGTGTACACACATCTGCTGACTGCACATGGGAGACTACTGTTGTGCACAGCCCGGTAACTGTGCAAAGGTAGCCTGAAGCAATGGTGAGTCTGCAGGATTAAATCTTCACCTGGGATAGGCCTTATAATGTTAGTGTATAGAGAGAGTCAATTTGATTTACTATAGTGACACTCTATTATACACATAAGGAGAGAACTGCCTTAGCGTGCAGTTCCACACCCCTTTGGTCTGCAGAGACCAATAGTACTTAAATATAGGTACACTGTTCCAATCAAAGCAATTACACCAGGAGACCTGTGATCTCAGGAGCTAGAACCCTCAAGCATCACATTGGATGGCTAGCATCATCATTGGGAAATGCTCCTCACCAGGCTGGCTCTGCAATGCCTAGTGGGCACCCAGGTATGGGGGGCTCTCAGCCGAACTGTCGTTATAGCGACTGGTACGTTCAACTATCCAATCGTAATGCTAAAAGTCACCACCAAAAATGTGATAAAGAGGTTAAAATTGGTTATTCATCCACTAAACACCATCATTTAATCAATCTGAAACAGGGATGAAGACCAAGGTTAAAAAATAGGAAAGCTTGAAAGAAAAATTGAGGATTATGCTCAAAGTCTTTCGAAGATGATAAATCTAGTAGAGAATCCTTAACATTAAAAGGACCTCTATTCTCTGGTCATTCTCTGGTCGACATGTTTCGCGTCTGTTGGTCCAGCCGGATCCATTGACGCTTCATCAGGACCTATACAACTCAATAGTAGGAATGGGTATCACACACAAGGATACATAAATACCGGTCACTTACATTAAAGTTAACTGGTTAACACAGGTAACCGACCCCTAGTCGAGATCAGGTTCCTTAGGTGGTACGTTTCAGGGACTCAAGGTGACAAGAATCATCCCTGGTCCATCTTGTTGGACCTATCCTCAGACCCGGGACGCACGTTTCTGAGGATAGGTCCAACAATTCTGCTATTTCCAAAATTATATCTGTACACTTTATGAGTCATCCTGAGTTGTCATATTGTTCTGGCTCAGCTCAGGATCAGAGCCCAGGACTTTTTGTCACTCTGCTGTGCCCAGTTAATTATATTTCTCTCCAAGAGCAGGAACAAAGGCTGCCCCATACAAAAGTAGCAATTAACAATACTTCTGCCAGCTCTTGGGAAGGAAAGGGGTGGGCTCAGATGCTCTACATTAATCACTCAACTGTCACAGTACATCAGGGATGGACCTGCTCATAACCACTGAACAAAGGAGAGAGCCCAGACAACTGGAGTCAACACAGGAGAGGGGACTCCCTTTGAACATTTGCTGTGCAAGGCACTTTTTGAAATGTCAGTGAGGGGTGGAGCTGAGAACGCAGGACCAGATGGGACCAATGAATCCTGGGTGAAGCCATTTTGGACTGCCCCAGCATGCTGTGCAGGAGGGTTAGGATGGGGTGGAGAGGTGATGTGGCACTCTAGTATTGGACAAGAGTGGCTGAATTCTGGAACCTTCCTCTCCCCATTAAAAACTCTTGCACAAGTAGGAGACTCTCTCTTGACTGTGGATTTTGCTGGGCTTCACTGCTGGACCCTGGGACTGCCATGGAGAACTGGAAAGAGGAACCCTTTGATCCCCACGCAGGGCTAAGAACTCTGCCCAGATGATCCCAGGACCAGTAAATCTCCCCAAGAGCCGGTGACTCTGACCCCTTTATGCCCCCTGAGGGCCATTTGGGGGAAGCCCTTGACTTCTTTGCTCAAAACCCAAGGAAAGGAGGAGAGCTGACGCCGGGGGCATGGCAAATGCAACTGCCCCTGGTCGATGGAACTCACCACCATGGGTAAAATGATCCCAGGATCAGCCAGATTGGGCCAACGGGGTACAATTTATTGCATACAAAATTGTTGACAATATTTTTTCTCTTTTATCAGCGATGAAGCATGTAGGGCTCTGCTGCTGCATCTCCCTTTACCACTGGGGTTGGCCAGGGCCTGGGGATTAGTGCAAGAACTGCTGTTCCAGGAGGGGACATGTGTAGGATCTCCTCCCCTGTCTCTTCCCTCTACTATGGGACCCCATCTCCTCAGCGTACTACTCTTCCAGGGGTGGGGATCTCATTCCTGACCCCAATATGACAAAGGAAAGCAAAAGAAAGAGGATGCTAGTGGGGGGTGCCATAGTGCCTCCCACTGGCGGTGGCCTCGCTCCCAGTGCCCATGTCAGGGGGAAGTGGGCAGCCATGATGGAAGGTCTCACCCTGCCCACTAAGTAAGCTGCTGTCTCCCACAGTTGACTTGAAGGTGCATGCCTCAGGGGGAGCCAGCGGGGCAGCAATGGGTGGGCTCCCTTTGGTGCCCCCATCTTTGAAGAGCATGAGAGTACCTGGGCGGGACTGGGCACTCCTCATTCCAATGAAAATTGCCACCTGGCCCTGTGAACTACAGCTAATCTCCCCCGCACAGCATAGCCGGAGAGCTGCTAATATAAAATTCATCGTTCCGAAGGCGTGCCCCATAATGCCCTGCGGAGTTTAACTGTTTTTGCATAGTTTTCCCCATTTCTGGAGGCCCCAGGACAACTGGGCCACCACCAAAAAGCTTAGAAAGTGCAGGGGAGCTGAAGGAGCAGACCAGCCTCCTCCAAAAAGGATTGGAGGAGTCCCCACCCTAAGTTGGGTGGGACTTTGAATAAATAACCTCCTCTGTATTTCTTTACTAATTCCAAACACTCCCAAAGCTGGAGCCTTTGCTCTACAGCTAAGTGTTGCGCCCTCTAGGGGCTATGTTTACGTTTGTACACTTTATTGTCTGAAATGCCTGAAGGTAGTTACTTTAAAAACATGTAATGAAGTGCTCTCTAGGAGCCAAGGCGTTACACTTTGATGTTCTCTAGGGGCTGCATTTATAATTTCAGTATGATGTTTGAAAACATATACAAAATACACAAACAGGTTTTATTGGGTATAAATGTTTTATTGGTTCCCCATAACGATGACAATGGTTACTGCTCACAGTATATATAGCATTGTTCAGTGCATTCTTGCAGGATTATTATTTGTGATGATTGCATTTAAGCACACAATGATGATTTTAGCATGTGGGTTGTTGCTCTTGAATCTTGACAAAACTAAATGACTCACCCAACATGTTTGTGTTACCCCTTTGGGGGGAGGGGTCAAAAGTTATTATACAATGTGCTATATGGTATTTTCCATCTGCCAACGTACATGTTTGTAAACTATTGTGTAGTATTTAGTAGTGTGTGTAATAAATGTACTTCTCCTTTCTGTAAAGAAAATATACTGAGTGGACAATCCTCTATTAAGAGTTATTATTGCGTGCCAGTGAATGGTGATTACTAGTCCACACCACCTCCCCTGTGTAGGCCTTGGACTGCTGTGCCTCACTACCCTAAGAGAGTCAAACACTACAGTGGGGTGCTTGTTTCCCAATAAGGGGAATTGTGGATCAATTACTTGCTCAGGCCACCCAACCAATAACCCAAATTTCTACGTTCTCACATGAGGACTGACAAATGATGTTGATCTGAGCCCTGCCTCACCAAGCTAATTCAGCTCCCTTCACTTTTTTGACACAGTTCACTGTGCTACAAGGATATGTTAATGCTTGTCATGTGACACAAAAAGATCATGACCTTGTTGATCACCCTCAAGAAGTATAATCGACAAAGGAGGGAATGCAGGATTAACATGTAATAACTGATTGTGCTAATGCCATTGTGAGCAATTCCACAATTAAATAAAAATGGAAAATACCGACCTTAGCTTTAAAACTATACCTTGGCTGAGGGTCCTGTTGGTAGATTTGTGTAAAGAAAAAAATGTCTCACAAATTGATGAATTTTCATCTTTATTCAGGAGCAACCACTTTATTTGCATTAATATGGCACATGCTTGTCTTGGCATATGAGAGAATAGAGTATGGCAGATGCAGAAATTCAACTAAAAATCAGAGGATGCCCCATACACCCTATAAAGAAGGCATAGACATCTATACACTACACGGGCCCAATTGAAGAAAAGTGGAGCTGCATCCAATGCAGTGTCACTTTTCTTGCTCCTCACTGTGCCTCCCTAACTACACCATGTGTGTGCTGTATTTAAGAAATGGCACACTGTGGCGGTAGTTAGAACAATAGCGTCAACATTTTTGACGCTATTGTGGCTCTTTTCTGCCCTAGCACCAAAAACGTTGATGCTAGTGTAGCAAAGTGCAAGGATGCCCATTGATGACAGAATAAATGGTGCAGTGTAATCTTTTAAATTTCACTGTGCCATTTTCTTGGGCCTCCTAATGGGGGAACACCCCCCTTGCGTATGAGCAGGTATAATGTGGCACAAGGGGTTACAAAGTGGCGCAATGCATACATTGCATCACTTTTTTAAATATGGCACGGGGAAAAGTTCACCTTAGTGCTGCCTTCGTGTAAAAAAAAATGACAATAAGGCGGCGCTAAAGTGACACAAGGGGCTCTTAAATCTGCCCCTACAATTGTCCTCTCTAAAGTGGCTCACCATCAGTGCACTGTAAATCAACCCCAATGTTGGTAAATACAAAGTGATCGTATTGTCATAAAAGTTACAGATCTGGGTTTTGTGCCAACCAAGAGAAAAATGTTGAATTGATTTTAAGCAGACTGTAAATCACTAAGATTGCAAATATGGCCAGCCACCGCAAGACTTCATGGTTTTATCAGATTATTTGATGGAGTTGGGATTTCATCTTCTGGACTGAAGGTACATTGACCCAGATTTCTGAAGGCCCTAGCACCAACTAGTGCAACATTAGCATAATTGATTTATGCTAAAGTAGCGATAGTGTGTCAAAAACACCACAGCATTTATACAAAACGGTGCAATGCTTGCATTGTGCCACTTTGTAAACCCTTGAGCGACAATATGCCTGCGCCAGACACAATGCATGCATGGGGGAATGTTCCCCCATTAGGGGGCCCACAAAAATGGTACAGTGGAATCTCTGAGATTCCACTGCATCACTTTTAGCGGCATTTTTAATGCCTGCACAGAGCAGGCATTAAAAGAAGGCAAACCATTATTTATAATAATGGGCCTCTATGTACTTTTCTGGATTACCGCCAACATTTTTGCAGCTAATCCTGCAAAGTAAAACAATAGTGTAAACAATTATGATGCTATTGTCCCTAACCTGTGCCATGTTGCGCCATATGTTACATACAGTGCACACACGTGATGTGGGGGGCGTAATGGGCCGCAAGAAGAGTGATGCTTCATGACATGAAGCACCACTTTTCTAAAAATCTGGGCCATTTTTTACCAAATGTAACAGAAATAAAAACAAGACAAAAAGACAAGCACAACATAAATAGAACATCCAACCCCTTATATGCACTAAAACATGCAACTGGATGGAACAAGTTTAGAGTGAAAGGTCCATAACAACTCTCTTCTTGCCCTCCCACTTTAATTGCTAGAACTAGAATTACAACTGCATTCTATCATCAGGTTGAAGTGAATTGTATCTAAGTTATTTCCAACCCCAAATTAGATAATTTGACACAGAATTTATAAGACTAGATGTATTCCTCAAGAAGGCACTGTGATTACTGAGGACTTCAAACTATTGAAGAATGCAATTTGAAGCCAGTCTGAAATAAATTTCTCAAAATATTCATAGAAGTAATATACTCCAGAAGGTAAAGATTCAGATAACCCTGGCTACTCCTAATTTTACATCCATCAGATCTTTGTAAAGTGTTCCAGCATCAGCCAGGTGCATATTTGCTGGTTCCTTTCACACAGTTTTATCTATAAATGGGATGTCTGCCTATCCAGGCTTTCACTTTATTGCGGGTTGATGTTATCCTTTTTGATCTGAAAAATCTTACATTTGGTTTCACTAATGTTCAAGATTTATGGTCCATCATCCTGAGGTTTAGGTTTAGCTTACTTATGTAATTGTAATTAGGCCAGATGATATGTGCCAGTGCAGACCTCAATTTGAGAGAGGTTCACACCACAGTTGCTCTGATCAGTTACAAGTATGCCCATATTCAAATGATGACGTTCCTTATGTAGATAAAATGAGGTGAACATCGCCACACAAGAGTGCTTAAAGAGCAATGCTACGTAAACTAGTATCAGGTGTGGAGTAGAAGAAGAATTCCATTGCTTGATGACTCCCACAGTTACCCTATATCCTCACACTCAAACCATGGGTAATGGTTGACAGCACTAACCATCATGTGGTAATTTTGTATTTTTATTTGGGCCATGACTCTCTCATAAATCCACCTGGGCACGTGTAGAGGTGTATGGGCCACCTCCATCTCCATCTCCCTCCTTTTACACCACTTAACTTGTGTTTTTTTGTTGAGACTAGCTATTCTGAAGACTTCCTGTAAATTTTTACTTCATCTTGCAAGTGTTAAATACCACAACATTTCCAGAGGAAGGCATTTCCAACTCATAAAAAGTCATTATAAAACCAATGCAAAATGTATTCTAATTTCAGTCAAAAGAATGCAATCAGTTGTCAATCACCTGTTGATCTTTGTAAAGTTGTGTTTTCTCAAGTTAAATTCAGTCCCAATGCTTTTATTCTGTTGGATTTGCTCCAGTTTGGATTTTGCGTTGGTGATGCTATGGTGACTGTTGTTTTGAACTTCTATGATTCCTGCCTGTAAGCGGTGATGATAGGGATTTAGATTTGCTACTCTTGTTAGACCTGTGAGCTGTCTTCAACATGATTGATTATGCCAGTCTAGTCCAGTATCTAGAAAAATGTACATGTCTGCATCTCACTTTATTTCATGCCTCTATGCCCTACTCTAAGACTCCAATGCACATCTTGGCTGAATGCTAATGACCCTGCTTCTGAAGGATAACTGTTTTGCTTCTGGGCCAAGAAAGGGAGGGTTGTTGTCAACACGTGGATCCTTACTAGGGATTAGCCACCAAGGATGTTGACAAGAACACATGGCAGAACAAAACAGAGGTTTCACAGTTTCTCCTCTGGTATGGGGGTGCCAAAAAGGGCTAGGAGGATCTGCTGAGCCACAGTAAGAGATAAAACCAGTTCTGGCCTTCACAGGTAAGGACACCTCATCTGCTTTGGGGAATTGCTATGGAGAGAACCAGAGGACCTTCAGGTTAAATATGGTGGAAGCCATCTTGTTTTAGGGCTCATATAATTATTGGTTTGCCAAAAAACAAGAAATAAATGTTAGGAAAATAAGTGGGGATACAATAATATAGTAGTCAGGGTTGGGTGTAGGAAATTCTTCTATCACTGGCTGGGGTACAGGATAAGACTGCCACCTCATCACACTTCCTCAGGTTCACTCCTACACCTGGGAAGAAAATGTCTTGAAGAGAGAAGATTCTTCCTCAGTGTTGGAAGAAGATCTAAAGACAAAAGGATCCTGCTGACTTCCTGGAAATGGAACTGCTCTAAAGAGATCACGTGGTTGCCCTCCTTTTATTTGCTTCACGAAAGTGTGAACAGAAACACTCCTGACAAATGACCTGCAGGAGTCCTTGCTGGAGAGACTTGGGGTAAAAAAGTGTTGCCTTCTTTCTGCCTAAGGGAAACTAGAGAAAGGTGTAAGCTAGGTGCAGCCTTGGTGGGAGAGAAAGCCAGGTTTGTTGCCACAAAAACTGTTCATTATTTACCTTGCTGAAAATCAGTTCAGTAGGACTTTACAGCTTTTTGGTGTTTTTTGCCTTTAACATTTACAAATTCATACCTCTGGTTTCTCTCCGGTTTCTCTCCGGTTTTGATTGTTTTATTAATTGTTTTCTTATTAATTTGTTTTCTTTATAATTGATTTTTTCTATGTTCATTTCGGATTTTATACTGTGTTGTTTTCATGCGCTTAAGACATATGCATTTCAGGGATTGAAACGAAATAAAAAGAAAAACAATGATCACTTATGGGGCCCAAATTACCCTATACTTGCAAAGAAGCACAGAGAACCAGTACCGAGCATTAGCTCACCCACATAAGATGGACCTTTTACAATGAGTTGAATGAGAAGGAAGTATGGTTGTGGTTATGCCACTATTTGAGCTGTACCCTGGAGGTTTGGTAAGATAAGAGGGCAGGAATTAAAAAGGTGGGGAGGTGGGGTGTGTTGCAAAGGAGGTGTTTTAGAGTTCAAACCTGAGGAGGTGACAATCAACATTAAGTTTAGGAGTGCATGGTTGTACCCTGTGACCAGGCATTGCAGTTGCCTACTCAATAAATATACCCTGCTTAGATCACAGTACAGTTATAAGGAAAATTCTGTCAACCCCTGGTAGCTGCAGGACAAGCAGCAGGCAATCCCCAGAGAAATGTGTTTAAGTTCATGAAAAACATCAATTTTAAAGAAACCAATACAGTAAAACAAACCAATCTAGAAAATTTGAGAACAATTTAATGGATCTAGCTCATGCAGATTAATGGGTCTAGCTCATGCAGATTGCATATGTAAATAAATAAAGGCCTCAAAATAACTCAATGGGTTATACAATTTGACATCACTTAATTGAACAAGCAATTTATGGTTCTAAATCCTAATCCCTGAGTTAAATAATTAAGGCTTTCATATGCTTCCAACTACCATGAGAAAACATACAAATATGTCAGATTGCCACAGAAGGTGTTTATTTGTGTGTTCCAGGAGAGGTAGTAGCTAAGAGGTGAATTGGATGTGACGGTACCCACAAAATGGTACCTATCTGAATATTTAATTTTACCCCCATGCTTTATGCAATACACAGAGTATATGCTTGTTCATTCCCTTTCCTATGTAAAAAGAATTAGGATAGAAAAAGTGGTCACAGCATTGAAGACACAAGACACAATTATCTGGCCGCTGGATTAGCTTTTCATTTTACCATTTGAATATGTCCGCAAAGACAATGGATAATTGTAAGGGTATAGTTAGATGACAGCAATCATGGCAGAATATCTCATGATCCACTCAAGGAGGTGATGTGTGGGTTTAGGAGAACGATAATAGCTGATAAGGACCGGTCTCCATTTATCACCTATGAAGGGTGTTTAATTATGTTCACATTATATGTACTTCTATTGTAATTGTATTTATATAGCGCATACTACCCCTGACGGGGCATCAAAGTGCTTTTTGGTGAGTAGCACGCTACTCCAGAACCCAAAAGGATCAGTGGTGGATTAGTATAGGGAAATATGAGTACAGTATTAGTATTACTATAGGGAGGTATGGATTCATTTGAGCAGAGAACATGTGAGTCTGTTAGTTGATTTGAATAGAATGATGGAGGGATAGAGGAGGGAAGAATCCAGTGATAAGTGGGAGATCATAGTAGTAAGATGAGGTTTGGGTGAGTAAAGGAGAGGTGGAGGATGGAAAAGTCTGGAGAAAGGGATTAGGGAGATCATAGTAGTTAAATAGGGTTTGGGATGAGTCAAAGGAGAGTTAAATGAGCAAGAATTTAGTAGGGTTGTTCGGGAGATGATAGTCGTAAACTGAGGTTTTGGATGAGCCAGGAGGGGTAGAGGAGGGAAGAGTCTGGGAACAGTTATCTTGGAGATCAGAGTAGTAGAATGGGTTTTGGATGAGTCAAAGAGGGAGACAGAGGGCAGACTGATAGAGATAAAGGGTTATGGTCAGAAAGGGTAAATCTTCAGGAGAGTAACAATTTTTTTTTCTTTCTCTTGTACAGTAGGATTAGAGTAATAAATATATAGATACATGATTTCATAATCAAGGTAATACATGTGTAGGGAATATAATATATTGAGATTTAAAGATGTGTGGTATAAATACAGGCTTTTAAGAGTTACAGTATTTGAAGTTAATTTATTTGTGTACTTTTATAACTGTATGTTATCTTTTCTCAATATTTCAATAGTGAAATGCTTGTAGGTAAATAGTTAAGATAATATTTACCTATTGTGATAGACAAAATAAAAGCAGACTCATAAGTATCCAATCAAGCAAACAATACAATGACCTATGAAAATGTTGTGTAGAATAATAGAATAATATATATATATATATATATATATATATATATATATATATATATATATATATATACATATATATGAATTTATTTCTGCTACTACATTTAAGAGCAGAAAAAGACGTTGCACCCAAGGTATCAGCTTCTATCGATCTAGTTTACCCAGATCGGGTGTTACGTATATCCAGTGAGAAGGTAACTAAAATCAAGAGGGAAACCTTGTTGATGAAAACTTATAAACAGGAGAAGATAATCCCAGAGAAGAGAATGATAACTACTTATAATAACGCGGGTCCGGCAATCAGGAAAGCAATAATGAAGCACTGATATTTAGTCAAAAATGATCCTGTAATGGGGAAGGTGCTGGCTTCTCACCCACAGTTTACATATCGCAAGGCGAAATCCTTGCGTGATATTTTGGTCCACAGTTATTTGAACACACAGACTCAGTCACCAATTGGCTGGTTTGGTCAACAGAAGGGTTTTTATAATTGAGGCAGATGCAAAGCATGTAGTAATAGTAAGAATGTTAAGGTGTATAAAACAGCATTGGGTGAAACTAGGAAGATTAATAAAGCTATTTCCTGTGTGTCAGATTATTGTATATATGTTTCACAATGCCCCAGTGGGTTGCAATATGTTGGCAGTATATTTGGTCCCGTGAAAAAGAGGATCTTGGAACATTACAGAGCTATTAAAAATTCTGATGTTTCATATCCGGTTGCTAGACACTGGTCAAAAATTCATAACCGTGATCCTAACAGTTAAAATTTTTTTGGTATTGATAAAATTGAGAGAAATATTTGTGGAGGAGATAGGGAAAGGAATTTGAGTATAAGGGAATCAGAATACATTATACTCCTAGGGACCAAGACACCTGGGGGATTGAACGAGGATGAGGAGCTTCATGTTCACTTAGGATTAATGTAATAATGTAATGGGGCACATTAGGTGGAATGGTGATTGTTTAATGTTTTTCCTTATTTGGTGTTTCTACAGATTTTTGATGTATAGGAATTTATAGATGGATGTGCAAAGGTTTCTTATATTTATTATTATGTTTATGGTTTCATGAATTATTAATTATGATTAGAAGAATGATAGGACTGGGAAGGGTTTTTGGCCACCTGGTTATTTTGAGATTATGTAATGTGAATTGAATACTTGTCAGAGGTTATATATATTAATTGTTTTTCTTCCTTCCTTTTGTCTTTTTTCAGTTTTTTCTGTTTTTGTTTATGAGTAGTTAACATCATGAAATATAATAGTGAATGAAATAATGTGATATTTGTGAGCAGGATATGAAAAAGTATATTGTGGAACCAAGATTGTTATTTAGTGATGAAAGTATTTTTTCTATGTTTATTCATGGGTAGTATAAGAAGCCAAGATGAAATGGGCACTGTTTTTACAATTTGGCTGTGATGAAGACACGTTAGTGTCGAAACGCGTTGCCATTAAGAAATGCTTGCTGAGTTTAGCCATCAAGAAATATTTGCTGAGTTTATGTTGTAATAAAGCCTTTTTTGCTTGAAGAAGCTGACACATTGGGTGTGACATCTTTTTCTGCTCTTAAATGTAGTAGCAGAAATAAATTAATTTAAATAAACGGTTGGCACAACCGTTGTCTGCACCAACCTCGATTGGTGGAAGTAGCCGTTTGTTTCGTGGGACTAGTATTTATATATATATATATACACACACATATATATATATAAACATACAGTTTGATAGTTTTTATTAATTTTTGTAAGTGCATTCATTGATGCCTTTTTGTTATTGATGAATAATGAATTGAGGTATGTTTAAGGAATCTAATTTTCTAATAAGTATTGCCTTTGACAATTCAACTAAAAGTGTTTTTTTTATCGCTGTACAGCTGTATTACTGCTTGTATGTGATTTGAAGGGTAAGTTGATTAATTTATTGATCCAGTGATAGGCAGCCTGGTTTTGTGAAAGGCTATTGGCATTTTGAAAAGTGTTTGGAAAAAAGAAAATAGTCAGGGACGTGTGTATAAAATCTCAACCCACCCCCACAATACTGAGTTTAGATGACATCCTAGAATTGTTGCGCATGCCCTAAAACGTTATAAACACACTTCTTATTTGACAATTAACAAGTTGATTTTATGTACATGGCATTCAAGGCGAATTCCTAGCTTTTACTAAACGTCTTACATTGTAAAAATATTGCAGCATGTGTGATATGTTTCTCTGTGCGATTAGGTCTCATTAGAAACACAGGTGTAAAAGTCAGCATCACCGTTTTTATGTAACAGTACAACTATTGACACATAATATGAACTTTGCTCACGTCAGCCATATCATTTCACTTTCAATTAAGCATCCCTAAATATATATCATGCATTTAATATTTATTTGCGACACATAAATGAAATGGTATTTCTCAATAGGTAGAAGAAACGCATGGAAAGATTTCTCTTCTGCAAACCGGGTCATCTTTTCCTAGATAGAATGCCATAAATTATTCATTACAACAGCAACAGCAAACGAACACACTGGCAACAAATTTTCCAATAGCTGGAATAAAACCATTTTGCCATGTTTTCATTCCTAGTTCAAGCCATGGCATGTGTTTTTGGTTTGTCATAACACCTCAAAGCAGGAGTAATATTAAACACAATCTATATCATAATATTTGAATAAGATGGAATATGACCTTATAAAAACGTTTTTTGCATTTTGCCACCTTCACATGGCTTGCTGAGGAAAATGCTTTATAATAATAAAGGCAGTCGGGTGACCAAAGATAAATAGATATGTTTCACTGGATGTTAAATGCTGTGATATCTACTTTTTTAGTGTAGTGTATATTTTGCATAGAGGACGTCATGTATCATGGTTTTGATTCAACTTGCATCACTTGAGGATCAGGATTGGCCAGGCAAATCAGTAGGTACCCACGGTCAGCCAGTGTTATTGTGGTTTCTAAAAGAAGATAATATGAATCGGATTACTTATGACTTAATTTCTTAATCCACACTATTGGTCTTATTCAGAGTTGGTTGGATGACATACCCACATTTGGAAGATTTTACAACATGCAGAAAGTCAGCCTGACGAAACCAGGATGATAAAACCTTATGTTGAAGTAATGTCAAAATGCAAAATGGGATTTATGTTTGAAACACTCAACTTTAAGCAGCAATATATACGTGTTCTTTGTGGTTCTTCAGTGTTGAATCTGTCCAAATACACTGACCATCAATACACCATTTACAACATAATGTTCAATCTCAGGTTCAAGAAATGTCAAAATTCCAAACAGGGATGTTTGTTCTAGAAATAGGGTTCTTATTGTTGTTACTCACACCTCTCTACCCAGCTGAACTATTAATATCTCGAATAGTGTACTCATTTGTTTGAAACACTAAACTTTGGGCAGAGATATATACATCATCTTTATGGTTCTTCTGTGTTCAAACCATCCAAATACACTGACCATCAGTACACCATTTACAGCAGAATGTTCAACAAAAATATGTCCTATACCTCTTTCACTTCCCTTTCAGCCACTGCTGTCTCTGGTAGGCTGTCATGAGCTATTTGCTCCTGCTGTCTCTGTTCAGGAGAGGTCCCTTTTGTCTGCTTGGGTGTATGTGTTTTTCCCCATTGTCACTCGCAGTGTATGGCTTTCCTTGAGTCTATGATGTCAGCTAGGAGTTTCCTCCTGTCCATAGTAGTTCGCTTTTAATTGAGTGCATATCAGAAGTTCAATGCTTCTCTGCTGGGCGTCAGTGTAGCTAATATGTACGGCAGAATTCAGGGCTTTTATGTCGTTTTTGGTGAATATTGTGTCTTTTCTACTTTCTCTGATAAATGTTTTTTCTCCTTCTATGTGAATGTCAGAGATCCTTTGCTGTCTGATGCGTATCTTTGTTTTCGGCAATCTTAGGAGAGTTTTTGGACGTCCTTGTTCGTTTCTGTTCGTTTGGGGCTTCTCTGATACCTGCAGTGTGGTATAGGCGCATCTATCCTTTTTTGGATCTGTGCTCACCTGCTGAATCAAAGCCTTTCGCCATGCCTGCCAGAAATTCTGCAGGTTGTTAACACACCAGTTCACCTCTTTTTTACATTACTTTTCTGATCAATATTCTCTAATGAGACACTAGTGTCTGCTATATGAGAGTTGTATCCAGGTCTACATAATCATATCAGTACAAGGCATTTTAGTAAATATTTTTAATCCTTTGGGGCAAACTTGGCACATAGTTTGGACTTCATTAAACTGAGGTGCTGCCATCAGATGAACTGTGTATTGTTTTAGAAGCTTCCACAAATGTCGAAGGGTAGTAATGCTGGAAAAGGAAAGAATATTGCTGACCATGCATAGCAAATCAAGGGGTGATCTCACAATTTGTGATTATTACGTTGCACAAAATAGAAAAAGACATAATTACTTTTTTCCTGTAGATAACGTGTCAAAGTGTTGCACATAACCAATTAACATATTACACCTAAGAACAATGGAAACATACAAATGTATCATGTTATGCAAATTGAAATTTTGACAGCTATGGGACACTGAAGGATCGAAGTGTCATAACTGTCATTTGGTTCACATTTCTTAGGATGACTGTCAGTCCAGGGATTTCACCCATCAACATGAATCCTGTTGGGTCCTTAAGGCCATCCTCTGCTATCACAAAATTAAATCTACATGTCCCAGTACAAGAATTTCTCTGATGGCTAGATGGGTCATGGCCGCTTCTGTGAGTGTGTCTGTTCTTATTTAATTAATATTTCATTTATAAGGGGATCCATTAGAGTGATAGACCTTTTGACTACGCTCAGAGTGATTCCACCATAAGTCCCGAATACATCACAATTACATCATCATAATCAATAAACATCATTAAATTCTTTGGAGTCAGTAATCTTTACACACCATGACCCATTTGGCCATGAATAACCACATCTTTATGTAAAAGTTTGAAAGTTTATTTCCCTATATTAACAACGCTAATCTCACATACATTAGTCTCAAAACCAAGTGCTAAATTTATAAGAACAACACTAGTTGACCAAATCTTCTAAAGAATCTCAATTCAGCTAAGGTATTCTTTACTAAGCATTAGAGAGTCACAGTACAAAACAGTAGCAAGAATAACTGTGCAATAGAAACTGCATACATCTAGGTTCAGAAAATGAGCAACATGAATAGTCATTAATAATTTGTTAACATTCTCTGGGTCTTCCTTACTTACCTTCTAATTAGAATAACATGTTTGGACATCATGCAAAACTATTTAGACAATGTTAATTTGGAAAACATCTAGCTATGGCTCTATCAAAATAGCAGTTGATACCTAGAAACAAAGAACAAACTTACAACAAGAACAATAGCATTTGTTATACCTCTCCTCACATGGATCAGCAAGCTGCGATTATCTTCGTCAGTTGGACATCAGTTCGGTCAGCATCAGCAACGGGCAGTGAAAGGAGAATGGTTCAGAGAGGGGAACTCTTAGCTATCTGAACCATTGTAAGAAGCAATATTTAAGGGATCAGCATTCAGCATCAGAAATGTAAGCAATAAGGTAAAGATAGAGGTGAATCATCAGGAACTGTTCAGCTCCCAAACAGAATAGAATGAGCGCCCTTCTCCTCGGTGCAGTCGGGCTTAGTTAGAATTACCTAAAGAGCTTCCCACATTGCCATTGGTCAGGAAATCAGACGTTTACAATTAGTCCAATAAGGTTTAAACCTCAAATCTAAGATATAGTTAAACTCTCTTTCACATGTCAATGATTGGCTCCTCTTCTTTTGTTCCCATCGTCAGGCTTGTCAGGTATAATTTTGTATCCATCCGTACTCCAGTCAGTGCATCCATTGTTAGCTCCCGGGAACGGCCGCGGTCTCACGCATCACACTATACAGTGTAACAACTACTAATACAAGATTTCTAGCAAGCAGTTCTCATGAGAAAGTTAAAGACATTTGCTAACGTTGGGTATACATTGATGTGAATAATACATGATTTCATTTTGCTGAATACATATATCCCCATCATTTTTACTTAGACAGTGCAAATTAGTATGAGGCTGTGCAGACTAGGCCCAGACTTTGCCAACTTTAAGGCCTTTAATTAATGAAGCAAATACATAACATGTAATCATTAATATAAAACACACTGATACATTTTTCTTAATGCAGGCACTTCAATTAGTATTATTATTCATTTAATAAGACACTTCGTAATAGATGGCGCACACTCAAGTGGGAAAACTTTCCAAGCAGCGCATTATTTTCTATATATTAATCAATTTCCATGCAAATTCATAATCCAGATTACATAAAATTAATTAGAAATAAATTCAGTGTTCACACTTGTGACTTTAATATCAGCACTAGCTGAATCTAGGAACAAAGCTTTTAGGGAGAACAAAATTTTCCTTAGGCGTCCTTGGTTCACTGTTAAATAGCATTAGCAAAAATTACTCTGAGGCAGGTGCAGGGCTTTCAAAGATCAACAATTGAAGTAATACAACCATACAAAAAAGATTGCAAGTTACAGTCTAAGTTAACAGAAAGGCAATATGTATTAAGAGACTAGGGATAAACGATTGATGAGATTCAATAAAAGAAAATTGACACTCTAACTATTTCAAAAACGTTAAGCCTGTTCAAATTCATATTATCCTATTGGAATATGTGAAAAAAGTGAGAAAAGTACTAAATGTCACTCAAGCTTTTAATTGGCAGACCTGTGTCCAAAGTTACATAGACGAGTAAATTCATATTTCGACATAGAGCTTGTACGTTTACCCTGGTCTATACAGTTACCTTACAACTGTATTATATTTGTCAAGCTCAAACATCAGTAGTGGAGAGGGTCTCAGGGCTTCAATTGTCCAGACATGTTTGTTTGATGGAGTTACTGCAGAGAAGAGAGTTGAAAAAGTAAAACAAGCGGCAGACTAACAAGTTGCATATTGATGCGGATTCTCGTGGCTAGATTCTCACATATGCTTTATGCTTTCTCTCAGAATATATTTTTGCAGAGCTTTTACATTTTTTTCTTAGCATCCGTCATGGGGTGCAGACTATGGTAAAAAAGTGTTCAAAGGTTTTGAACTGTCCATATGAGACATTCTATTGAGGAATCTTTTTTGGGGATGGTAACAGGAAAGAACAGGAGAAAGTGCTGATAAAAGGCAGGCGGGTCACATCTTTCTGGGTCTGGTGCAGGTGCACATTATGATCTTCTTATAGGTATAAAAAAAACGTTATATGTTTTTGCTCACTGAAAATTTCCTGGTGGACAATTCTGAACAGCAATCACAGAAATCTTATAGTCAAGGTATTGTACAATTAATTACTGCATGACAGGAGGAAACCTTTCGGCCAGTCGCCTTATGACCAGGCCTTAGCACACTGCTACGTTAGTGCGAATTGAAATCTTTCCCTTTCCATATGCAGTGACAACTGTTTTATGTAGAAAGGCTATACCTACGTATGAAACCCCACATTCATCACACACATATGTGGCATACGTTTAATGAGGTATCACACACCAGTCGACTATGTAGAATAGAGGATGAGTGCAGAAGCTGACACAATATCTAGGCAGGAGGACATTAGCATCTCCCAAAAACAGAGGATGGGAGAAAGGACTCTTTGCTTCAAACCAATGTGTGTGGTGACAGGCAGGGCAGGAAAAGGTTCAGGCATGAGCATGGTACAGGTAAGATGGAGAGAAGAGACAGAGCAACAGGCAGACAGACAGGAGTAGAGTGACAAAGGACAAATAAAGTTGGAAATAACACAATGATGGCACTGTATCACCTGGGGCTCATGAAATGCGGCTATGACCGGAAGGGGAGACTAAGATAAGTAGTTTCCAAGGCAAATGGTCATAAGTTGAAGGCAGGATAGAATGTGGTGCACGAGGAGTAGCGAGAAGCATGATATGATAGGTAAAGGAAGGGCTTTAGGAAAACGGCAGCATATTTGAATGTTAGAAGAAGAAGCATTGAGATAAGGGTAGAAGGGTAAAAGATAGGCAAGGTTCATAGTGATAGGGGCTGATAGCTGTGGGAAGAACATGTAAATTGAGGTTATAAGGTTATCTTCTGTAAAGACAGAGATAGGTAAATGAGGAAAAAGTCAACACAGATTAAGGGCCTCATTACAACGGCGGTCGGACCGTCGCCAATGCGGCAGGCTGGCAGCCACATAATGACTGTGGCGGTCGGGCCAAGGTCAGACTGCCAGCACCGCCAGATCACAACTTTTCGGCGGTCTGGAGGTGCTGCCGGTCCTAATCCACCAGGGCAGAGCTGCATGTAGTGCTGCCCTGGGGATTACGAGTCGCTTCTCTGATGGTGGTTACATAGCGGTAGCTGCTGCCGGAGACTGGGTGCAGGGTGCTCCAGGGGGGCCCCCTGCACTGCCCATGCGCTTGGCATTCCCACTGGCTCTATTATGAGCAGGTGTAAATTTTGTAGGGCGTTTCCCACTGGACAATGGGGTGAAAACATCGTTTCTGCGAGCTGACCCAGCGGGAAACTCTTAATGGGGTCCGTGGGAAAGAGGCCGCACTGGCGGCAACCTGACTGTTGGGACTCCGGCAGACGGCCTTTGCCCTCCGCCAATGTCATAATAACCCCCTAACTGTTCTGTGTGAAACACTGAAAATGCAACCATGTAAATGATACAGTGCCTCTGTTCTTCCTGGGCTCCATAGTTACCAAATCTGCAGGCTTCTTGATCCTTGCAGTGCTAACAAAAAAGTGTCCTCTACCAGCCACATAAATCATTATTCACTTAATCTAAAAAAAAATCCCTAGTCAACTCTGTCCTATATATTTATTTATGTGTTTTCTTTACTTATTTTAGGATATTGTTAAGTGCAGTTTTCACTCTAATGGAGTCTCTTGGTATTATTATAGAGAAAATCAACAGACTATGGACCGGGGTAGAGCTAGTTTGTAAATAACTAGGTTTTCAATGAGTTTTGATTTACAATGGTTCAATGTGTATTTCTAAAAAGCAGTCTGTCCCTAGTCCCCTAAATTTTAGAAAATGTTTCTAATTTGCAACATTAGCATAACTAGAAAATAGAACTCCCCTCCATTCTAACACTGTGTAAGTGACACAAGTTACCACCCACGTGTAGATCTTAATTTTGCTTCAAGAACGATGTGGGACCCACCGTTCTCTTTCCCAATCGACAGAACCAAAAATTTCATGACTGTGCGCTATACTGACAGCAATGCAGGGAGAAGGCTGAAAGGGAGAAGGGATATATCAGGAAGCACACAAGATATGTCATCATCTTGTAGCCACATAACACGTGTCATCAGCTGGAGGCTCTCTCGAGTGTCCTGTGGTCTCTCATGACTGACAGCTCTTTTATAGTAAACATAGTTTACGCTCTGCTTTTAAATCAGTTTCAGTTTCATGCAGTTTGGTTTCTTTTGTGTTTCACATGAATGGAAACATTCTACAGAAACTAAAAAAAAAAAACGAAGAATCTCTCCAGAAATGCACTTTATAGTAAACACCAAACATATCAATGCACGTACTTTTATCTGGGTAGAGCCAAGGGAATCGTCATGAGGTGGCCCTGTTTTGATGTCCTAGTGATGGCGGGGAAGACTCCAAAAATTGAGTCACCAGACAGAGGCAAAATTTACTCAGGATTTGCAAATAACGAGCAGGGTCAAAAGACAAGTGTTACACCTACAGGTGTTACAGGTAGTTCAGTCCACAGGAGTATTCCAATCTCACCATCATGTGTTTGGGTGTTTTAGTCTAACGCATACTTTACATCTGAAATGTAAACAAAATACCCTCAGTAACGACGCTTTATTCTCTGTTTTATTTGTGCGTGGTATACAGATAAACCTTAATCACAAAGACAGATGATCTGCGTGGAGGTGTTTAAATTAACACAACAATTATTCTTTCATCTAAGCCTTCGTGTCGTGATATGGGGGATCACTTGTTCTGGTTGTATTTTGAAAGGGAGTTGTGCTTGTTTTCTATTTCTAACCAGGATAACATACTTCCCACCTTTCGCTAGAGAAAAGGCTCTTGAGATAAGGTCTGATGAATCAGCAGCTCTCAGTAAGCAGTTTATTCCTGTACTAAGCGTTGGTCACCATCTCGTGCTTGCACTTTCAGTATGCTCCTATCTGCTATGCATGTTGCCAATAACAGCTAAGGGGCAGATGTATCAAAAAAGCATTTTGCGATTTGCGATGTATCATATTTGCGATTCGGTAATAGCGATTTCTTAAAAATCGCAAATGCTATTACTGAATCGCAAATTGTGATACAGCCCCCATTCGCACCTATGGGCCTGTCAGCCCATATTTGAGAATTTTTTGCATTTCCCAAATTGCGAATTCCTAACTGGAAAACTCCATGGTGCTGAGGGCCCACCCCAAAACAATTTTGGAAGACATGTAAGGTGCACACATGCCAAAAGGGCATGTGTGTGTTAAATGTAAATTTTAAAAATGCATTTTTAATACATTTTTAAAATTTGCACATGGTTACTACCAAGTTCAACTTGGTGGTAATAGCGATTCATTAATGCCCAATATGCATTAAGGAATTGCTTCATACATGTGCTTAAGAAATCGCAAATAAGGATTCCTTATTTGCGATTTCTAATTTAGAGAATCGCAAATTGAGATTCTCTAAGCGGGCTCGCAATTTTAAGGAATCGCTATTTTAGCGATTCCTTTAAATAGCTTTCAGAATGCCTTTCATACATTCTGAAAGGCCTTTTTGCATTCGCAAACGGGCATTCGCACCATTTGCGAATGACAAAAGGCTTGATACATCTGGCACTTAATCCCTAGAGCAGGCTCTGGAGAAATACACTGGCAATGGCTTGTTTTGGACTTATTTTTAAAGGGATCTGTGCTTATCATTTCCCTTTAGGACAATGTAAAACTTGCCTTCTGTTATTGGGCAGGCTCCTATGAACAAAGTGATGAAATAGCAGCTTTTATTAGGCCAGATATTCCCATAATGAGCATCAGGCACGATCCCTTTGTTATGGTTTATTTCATGTGTTCCCCTCTACCACATCAAAAATAACTAACAGCACTAAATCATTGGAGACATAGCTCTGTTCTCCTGGCTCTGGATATATAGACTAGATATGTATGGTCAGAGACACTAAACATCACTTTAACAGTGCGAGCGCGCCACAGGATCCTAACTATTACCAACACTGAATAATGGATCTTGCGTTAGAGGACGATGGATCGAAGTGACATAGGTTTGAGGGGATGTCACCAATGGGAATTGGGAGGACCAACAAATCAGTAACAAATCAATATCATTCAATATTATAAGGCTTCAGACAATAATCACACCAGTTTAGTAATAAGAAGTCATAGATTTGTTTTCCCTATATTAATAATGCTAAGGTCGCGAAAATAACTCTCAAGCACAAATGATAAGCGTATAAGATCAATAGCGGCTCATTAAAACAACATATAACAACAATCTGCATGTCCCAAAATCTGAATTTTCTAAGTCTCTGTCAAACAATAACTCAAAAATTCTTCTTGCCAGTCACTTGAATTTAAGTATGCCCATGCAATCAATCAATCAATCAATCAAAGAAATGTATAGAGTGCGCTACTCACCCATTCAGGTCCACCATATCTCCTGCTTGCAACTATTTCCCTTTTTGGTCGTCTTCCACTTTCACTGTCTTTTCCCTAGTTTGTTCTTCACCAAGCAATTCTGTTTCCTCCGGTATTGATGGTATCACATCAATCTTTCCCTTCTCCACACTTTTCTCTGGCCAATTGTCTCCTTTCAATGTACCTTTTGTCAATAGTCTTCTCAATATTGAGTCTTCACTTGCCTTTGGACCTTTCTCTTCAGACGTTCCCGCAATTGGTTTTGGAAAAGTATAATCCAATGGGGCGGGACTATTCTCAATTCCTTTCCCAACGGGGTCTGTCTCGTCTTCGGTTTGGTTAGACAAACCACCTGCTACTGAGGTCACCCTCCTCTGAGCAGATCTTTCTTCTGTTGTTTCCTCCTCTTTTTCGTTTTCCTTTGAGGAAGCCCTCCTCAGATGGAAACAGTCTCACTTCTTTCTTCTTGTGCCGATCCTTCTACTCCTTTTACAGCTTGTTCAGTCTCTTCACCATTTTGCTCTCTTTCATCTGTTATAGGAGTAAGTACATCTCTGTTGTTCTCAATATTTTGCTCACTTTTTCTCCCTTGGTTTCCAGTGTTGCCAACTGTCTCAACAGCTCTTCTCTCTCTGTTGGTTCATGTACTCTTCTCGTATAGCTCTTATGCACCTAGTTCAGCAAACCAGCACACTTTACTGCAGTTGTTGTAGTGAGCACAATTTGATACAGACCTTTCCAACGTGGTTCAAGGCAAGACTTTCGTACATGCTTCCGTATAAGCACCCAGTCTCCCGCTCTCAGACTATGTCCTTGACCTTGTATTTGTTGTGCTTTTGCAACTTCCACCTGATGAGAAAAAGACCGAACCACATCAGCCAGGCTTTTGCAGTAATCTAGCACCATATCATCTGTAATATTCACAAGTGCGTTTGCAGGTATTGCTCTCCCCATCAGTATCTCATGTGGAGATAACCCAATCTTTTTGTCAGGTGTACTTCTCATTAACATTAGTACTAGAAGTAGAGCATCTGGCCATTTCAGATTCGTTGATGCACACACTTTTGCCAATCGTGACTTCAGCGTCCCATTCATTTGTTCAACTAAACCTGAAGCTTCTGGGCAGTAACTACAATGCAGTCTTTGCTGAATGTTCAATGCTGAAAAAAGCTGTTTTATCACCTCATTATTGAAACGTGTATCCCTATCTGATTCAATTGAGACCGGAAAAACAAAACGTGGAGTTAGTTCCCGCAAAAGCAACTTAGCCACAGTCAGACTGTCATTTCTTATTGTTGGGTAAGCCTCAATCCAATGCCTGAAAAGGCACACAATCACCCATACATATTTCAAACCAGCACTAGCAGGCATCTCAATGAAATCCATTTACATTCTACTGAATGGACCTCCTGCCATCCCTATGTGCCCCATGTTGGCAATTGTTCCTTTGCCAACGTTCATCTGCTGGCAATTTATGTGTCTAAGGCACACCACTTCTGCCACTTGTCTGAATTTTGGATTATACCAATATTGTTTAAAACTCCTGATCACTGCATACCTTTCAATGTGTGTTTGGCCATGGTAGTACCCAGCCATTTGCGTCAGTAGACTATTTGGCAAGACTAAATTTCCCTCCATTGTCACCCAAATTTCACCCTCCCTTTGTATGCTTTTATTTTAATCCAATCCCTCATTTCTTCTCCTGGAACATTGTTCTGTATTGTTTTCAATTCATCTAGTGCCTCCACTATCTGCACAGTAAAGTTAGCATACATTTCTTCATTTTCAGACATTGATTCCCAATTTCCCTTGAATGAAATTCCATTTAGAGCACAAACTTTTGCAACCTGGTCTGCATAAGCATTTCTCAATGTTACATAATCTTGTCCTCTCTGGTGTGCACTGCATTTGACCACAGCAATTTTCTCAGGTTTCTGCACTGCTTGTAACAAGTCATGTATTCATTCCTCAAATCTTACAGGTAATCCTGAAGAAGTAAGGGACCCTCTCTGTGACCAAATTTGTCCAAAATCTTGCACAATTCCAAATCCATACTGACTACCAGTGTAGATTGTAAAATTCATTTGTTCTAATAATTGGCATGCTCCAGTAAGAGCCACCAACTCTGAAACTTGTGTGGATATCACTCCTTTAAGCCATGAAGCTTCTAGAATGCCTGTGACTTTAAACACTGCATACCCCGCTCTCAATGCACCCCTGTTGTCTCGTAAGCAAGAACCATCAACAAAAAGAATTTGGTCATTATCTTCCAAACAAGTATCTTTAATGTCTTCTCTTGGTTTCGTACAAAGTTCTGTGACTTCTAAATAATCATGTTCAACATCACCTATGTTGGACAGACTTTCTCCCTCTTTTGGTAGTAATGTTGCCGGGTTAAGCAATGTGCACCTTTTTATTGTCACATTTGGTGCCCCTAGAATAATCGTTTCATAACGTGTCAATCTTGCATTTGTCAAATATTGTGTCTTTGATCTGGTCAATAGAATTTCAATCGAATGAGGTACCATTACTGTCAGAGGATAACATCACATTATTTTCACTTTGAGTTATACTCTGTTCCACATCTGCGACAGCTCGAAGACATCCAGGTAGGGCTGCTGCAACATTATCCAAGGTAGCTGAAAAATATGCTACCGGGCGATTGACACCACCATGTTTTTGTGTTAAGACAGACAAAGAACATCCATCTCTCTCATGACAAAACAATAGGAAAGGCTTTGTGTAGTCAGGCATAACTAAAGCTGGTGTTTGACACAAACTTTCTCTCAGCTCAGTAAAAGTTTTCACACACTCTTCATCCATCATTGTTGGATCTGAAACATCCTTATGTGTCAACCTTTGCAAAGGCTTTGAAACCGCTGAAAAATTTGGGATCCACTGTCGACAATAGCCTTCCATTCCCAAAAACATCCTCAACTCCTTTTGGGAACTCTGCATTTTCATTTTCATTATTGCCGCCACTCTCTCTCTGGAAGTTCACCTTGACCCTTTTTCAATCAAATGTCCCAAATACTTCACCTCTTGCTGACAATATTGTAACTTAGCTGGAGAAACCTTATGACCATTGTCTCCCAGGAAATTCAACAATGCAATTGCATCCTCCCTACAGCCTTCCTTCGTCTTTGACGCTATCACTAAATCATCTATGTACTGCTATAAGGTTGACTTATAGGGCATCACCAACGACTCCAAGTTCTTTTTCAAAATCTGATTGAAAATTGATGGCGATTCTGAAAACCCTTGAGGAATCCTGCACCAAAAGTAGACTCTAGTCAGGAATTTGAAACAAAAGAGATATCTGCTGTCCTCATGAAGAGGCACTGAGAAAAATGCTTGGCACAAATCGATGACTGTAAACCACTCTACATCACATGGAATCTGAAACATTATTACTGCAGGATTGGGTACCACTGCAAATAACAACCTCTCTGATCGACATCTAATGATGCACCCATCATGAACTCCTTTTCATCTGACCTGCTCAATGGCCATTCAGCGTTTATTTCACTCTCACTTTCTAATGGAAATTGTTCAACTGTGTTCACACTTTTGTTTTTACTCTGATTTGTGACCACCTGTGAAAACATAACCTGTTGCTGCTCCACTGGGCTCTGTATTAATTGAACCTATGTCGGTAATTGTATTTGCTGTACAGGCACCATCTGCACCTGTGGCTGCATTTGTTGTATTTGTGGCATTTGTACCTGTTGTACCTGAGGATGCACATTTTGCATTTTCTGCACTGGCTGTAAAGGCTGAAAACGCTGCATGTTAGTCACATTATTTTAAAAATTTTGATTTTGACCTCCCATGCTAGGTCCCCTCATGCTTTGAAATGAATTGACACCATTTGTTTGCTGAACCATTCCTCCTCCCTGATTCAACATCGGACACTGTCTTTCTCAATGTCCCAGCAATCTGCAAATGTGGCATGGTAATACGTTTCGCCGCTGCTGTTCATCCTGCATTACCACCAAACTCAAATCCACATTTATGTTCACTACTGGAATCATCATTCCTTGTCCTCTACCATGACCTTGACCCGGAAACAAACCATTTCCCTGTGGCAACTGTTGTAAGTTTCCTTGCATCCCTGTCTGCGCTGGCTTAATCTGCATTACCATCGCCTTTTCTTTCAGCTTCTTCTGTTTCAGCTCGATTTCATCACTACAATATTTAGCATACTGCAGAACCTCACCAATTGGCTTTGCTTGCCAACATATCAAGTGATTCTTAATTATTGGACTCACTTCTGGTTTCAACCCGTCAACAAATCTAAACACCAAAAGATTCATGTTTTCCTTTTCAATGGTTTCTGCACAACTGAACTGTTTAAATGCCTCCAACAATCTCTCATAATACGCATAAACTGACTCCATTCCTTCTTGTGTTGTTCTATCAATGCACTGCCAATCGACACTTTTCAGACAAACTCTTGTTTTCAGAAATTCAATAACTTTATAGTAATAGTTAATTACTTCAGGAGATTGCACACCACTTTCCAAATCTCTTTGCAGCTCACTCTTCGGCCAATCGATGCTCCTTTTGCATTCAACCCATAAATCTGCTGGAACCACATTGTCAAAAAGTATATTCAGGACTTCCCAAAGACACTTTGAAAGTTTCACAAACCCATCTGTCTGCTGATACCACTCCATTGGCTTCTCTTTTAGTCTTGGATAATCATTTGTGAAACTTATATTGTCATTTCTATTCCAAGGTACATGAATAAAATTCCCTCCTGGTGTTTCTCTTCTTTGGTCTCTCTCTTTTTCTGTCCCATTTACCCTCCCATTTATCCAATGCCCTCTAAATCTGCACCTTCTCAAGTAGCTCTTTAAGATGCGTCCTCATCCTTGCAGATCTCATGTGAACAAAGTCTTTTTTCCTCCAAACTCATTCTGTAACTCTTTTTCAATGTTTTCATCTTGTCGTAATAATCTGCGACATCTTGTAACTGTTGGTAAACCATATTTGCTCCTTTCGTAATGACCTTACACAGGTACCTCAATTGCCCTTAAGTATGAGTCAAGTCTGTTCACTCCCACTGTTCCCTCTAAGAGTTCACTCCCTTCCTCACTCTTTTTATAATTTTTTCTTCCTTTTCTTTTCTCTCTTGTTGCTGTTGCTTTGAACTATTTAAGTCCTCCAACCATTCTGTTATTTACTGTGCAGACAAACCTTTCCAGGATACTCTGCTAGTTTGTGCACCTGTTCCTCGCCCTTGTCCTGAACTCGTGCTTGGTTGTTGAGCCATCATTCCTGATGTCTCGACAGGTGACAAGTCTATTAAAGAAATTGTCTTGTTTAAACTTGGCCCCTGTGTATTCTGTACATATAGCAATTAATTTTCTCCACTACTGTCTATTCAAACATATAATGGAGTCACTGGACCTATTGTAATAGGTACAGTAATTGCATCTGGATTTATCAGTGTCCCTGCTCCTAATGTTTGTCCTGCTCTCACACTCTGCTTTGTGGAATCTGTATTTATACATGTTCTAATATTTTTGTCCCTTGACAACCCTGTGACAATACTATACAGTATTTGCCATTGTCCTCACTGTCTGGATTTCTGGCTGTACCTCAGGAATGTTCACTCCAAACTGTTGTCTACTGCTCAACGAGTCATTAAAACTACTCTGCATCTGAACTCTCGTGACCCAGGTCACCCATCGCTGATTCTGAAGTCAATGATATGGCAGGAATTATGTTATTCACACCGCTCTCATTCGATCCACTTCTGTTCTGCTGTCTCATATTGGACGGAAGATATGTCTCTACAACATGGTTAAGCAGCTCATCTTCTTCCGTATCATCATCGTCAAACAACCGTTTTCGGCTCTTTTGCATTCTGTTCTAATTAACCCTTCTTCTTTTTCTTTCCATCTTTAGTTTTCATCTCGTCTTCACCTGTTCTTGATGGAAATAACCTAACCCTACATAATGTATCTTCTCTCCACCTTTTCTGTTCCGCATCCCACAATGTTTCAGATTTTCAGATAGGGTTTTCTCTACCCTCCTCATTTTCTTTTCATATTTTAAAGCTTGCTGTTCCTTCGCTATCAGCTTCCATACAGCTAGTGCTTCATACTGCGCGTGCCTCAGTGGATGTTTTAGACTGTACATCTTCATACTCAGATTATCTAGAATTCTTAAATGAAACGTATCATGTTCTGGAAAAGCTAAACAACTCTCTTTCTTTGTTATTTTGACTCAATGCTTCAACCAAAGACATGGCGCTGCACCTCTCTCCTCAAACACAATGAATGCTGGAGTATTTTCTGGCGGACAAATCTCACCTTCAAGTACTGGAATGTACTCATCATCCCTCAATGCACATTTCAAAGCTTTGAAAAACTACATTTTTACTCAATTTATTCAAACCACAATATCCACAGAAAAATGTAATTTCAAAACAATTCAACAAACAGTAAACAAGTTTAAAGAAAGAACAACCAATCATATAAAGTGTCTGCTATCCCACAATTTTCTTTGACCCCCTTGCCTTCCAACCGCGTTACTCTATTATCGGACTGATTGACGAACCTGTGCACTATTCCTTTCTTCGATCAACCAATCCCAGCGTGACACCACTATGTCACACTGAACACGTTCACTCCACTCAATACCCTTGCTGAAATGCGCTGAGAAAGTCTATTGTACTAATCCCTTCACAACTCACACATACAACAAACAACGCAATTTTTATTTGCCAGCTAACTCAAAATAAGAAAACAAATTCGCTCATTTACTACAGGTAAGGTAACACAAACACTTCAGAACCTTTTAAAGAAACCTTCAGCTTTTGCCTACTCCTTTTTCACAGTTTCCACAACCGCGAGTAAATTTCGACCAGCAAATTTTACTACTCCACTGTTCCTTGGATTATTGTCTAGTGCACTTAGTACTCACCGAGTCTTCAGTATATTTTTATTCACACCAATTTCTCACAAATTCGATTCACCAATCCCGACAGATCGGTCTACTTAAACGAACAAATTACAACATATATCAAGTGTGTCTCTACACTTGTCAATATACTCCGGAGTCCCAGACCTCTCTCTCTAGGTCTGTCATCAACAACCACGTGGATAATTTTTCTCTGCATCAAGTGCCACACTCAAATGAAGAACGCCACTTCCATACTCCCATACCTAGAGCAGTACGCCAACTCCATCTAATCACTAATTTGAATATTACTACTCCTCTAAACTCATATTCAACATGATCATCTGCAAATTAGCTAAAGCTGTGCAAGTGCAAACACTTTATTCACCTCACTCAATAACAACCAAACACCACCAAGAACATACCCATCAACCTAGGGAGTTTCCAAGAATAGGGGAAAGTCACTTAAGGCAACTAGCCACTATTCATGTTAATCTGCTTAACAATTGGAAAGAAAGAAAAAAGGAAGAATAAATGAAACACTTTGACCCAACCGAACCTCACAGTCCCATTATGACATCATCAAAACAATGACGTAACCGCAATCTGCTGCCAAAAACTGTGAGCGTGGCACGAGATCCTAACTATTATCAACACTGAATAATGGATCTTGCGCTAAAGGACGATGGATCGAAGCGACATAGGTGTGAGGGGATGTCACCAATGGGAATTGCGAGGAACAAAAAATTAATAACAAATCAATATAATTCAATATTATAATGCTTCAGACAATAATCACACCAGTTTAGTAATAAGAAGTCATAGATTTATTTCCCTATATTAATAAAGCTAAGGTCACAACAATAATTCTCAAGCACAAATGATACACGTATAAGATCAATAGCGCCTCATTAAAACAATGTACATATCTCAATTTGATTAACCCCATTAAACAAATTATATCCAAAAACATCACACTCAATAATACAAAAACTGGTAAGAATGGTAAGGTATGCATTAGTTCAGCATCAAATGATTTCAAACCTGATCATGAGCATTTCAATGTTTAATTCTCTAACTAACCACAAATTAGCATTACATGTTGGGCCTCATGTGAAAATAATTTAGTAACACAAATTTAGAAAACTTTTAACTGAATTATGATATATAATAAAACTATTAATATGTAGCAATATAATCATTAGTTGCAGTTGGTACCTGAAAAGCAAGAGAGACACAATTCACATTTAATAACATACATTACCTCAAAAGTAGTAACAGCAAATTATCAGCTTCCACTTGAGGACACCATCAGCTATCTCATCAGTGGTTTGGGCCTAACGACAGCTAATCTCAAAACTCATCTGCTCTCGAAGAACAACGACTCTCCTACGATCTCCAACTCTTCACACACTATGCTAACGCCCAATTAGTCTACACATATTATTATACTAAAATCTAATCAACTCCTGAATGGTCAGTCTATGTGGTGTTTTGATTTCAGCCAATCGGCAACTAAATTGATTACTTAACTTGACAAACCTATAACATTTTCTTTCAGTAGACACACACTCCTTCCGTCTCGTCTGTAACTCCATTGTCTCATCCGCCTATCGCGTATCTTATTCTCAGGAAGAAACTTTCTCTGTTACTTTTACTTCCATACGCGGGGAAAGACCACATATGTGTAACATTCTCAAACAATAGGACATTTCAACTTATGCAATGCTTGGTTAACATATGACCTTGTAAGACATGACAACGCAACCCACTAGGGGTAGCTGCGGCTATGTCTACACAAATTCGAAAACACTTAGGCCCTCATTACAACCCCGGCAGTACATGATAAAGCGGCGGTAATGCCGCCAACAGGCCGGCGGTCAAAAAAATTGAATTATGACCACGGTGGCCACTTTAACACACCAACTGCAGTAACCACCAACAGCCAAGCGGAAGGCAATGTTCCGCCCACTGTATTAAGACAGGCCTATCCGCCACCTTTTCCAGAGCTATACCAATGACATCAAAAGCACGGCGGAACCAGTACACAGAAGTCAAAGGACTCACCTCTGAATACTCAGGGAACAACCACAACGCCATGGAGCCCGAGTTGCACATCTTCCCCCATGCTTGTGTACCTCTTCATGTGTTATGAACATCAACGCTGGCGAAGACGACCACGGTGAGTAGTGCCACTTAGCACACAAGGGAGGGGGAGGAAAAAGTGAGTGACACACACACACAACACCCTCACCCTAAACACCATATACACAAACAGATGCAATAACATCACATATGCACCCCGTACCCCTCAGGAATAATGCAAGGACAAAAGGAATTGATTAAAGTGAGTGTAATAAGACAAAATAGTATAAATAAGTGCTTCTATATCAAAACAGTATATACATATATACAAATGTAGGGACATTGCCCAGTCCTCAATGTCCTGGGGCCACAGGGCCATTACACATAGGACAAGGCCGCACCTCGCTCCTGCAACAGCACAGAGAGAACACTGCAGGGGCATCAGGTTGAAAATACACAGGCACCTCAGGAGGACAGGGAATGGGGGGGTACCTCAGCCGGAAGATGGTACAACACCACTGGTCCTGGAGGGGGCTATATGCCCTGTGCAATGTACTGGGGAGTGCAAGGCCGCAGTCTCTCAAGTGGGTGGTTTGACCACTGCTTGGTCCTGGGGAGTGCAAAGCCACAGTCTCTCAAGTGGGTGGTTTGCCCACTGCTTGGTCCTGGGGAGTGCAAGGCCACAGTCTCTTTAGTGGGTGGTTTGCCTACTGCTTGGTCCTGGGGAGTGCTAGGCCACAGTCTCTCAAGTGGTTGGCTTCTACACTGGCTCTGGTGGGGGCCTTCTGCCCAGTGTGCTTCATACCAGCAAGGATGGGGTGAGTGGATGGCTTCTTCCACTGGTTCTGGAGGGGGCCTTGTGCCCAGTGTGCTTCATCCTGGCAAGGATGGGGTGAGTGGATGGCTTCTTCCACTGGTTCTGGAGGGGGCCTTGTGCTCTGTGATGCAGCACTTTGGGAGTGCAAGGACACAGTCTCTTACTTGGGTGTCACACTTACAGGATCTGCAGGGTCCAGGACGCACAAAAGCCCATGGAGGCAGGACTACACTCTGCCCGCTGGCCGTGATGGCTGCTCAGTGGTGACAGTGATGGTGCTGGTGTCGGGGCTGCGAGTGGTGGGGGAGGCTCCAGCCCTTCCACTGCAGACTCGGACGGCTGCCCACTGGGGCTGCTGCTGCTGGTGGCGGTGCTGGTGGCAGTGCAGGCAGTGGTGGGGGAGGCTCCAGCCATTCCCCTGCAGCCTCGGACGGCTGAACTGTCATTGTTGGTGGGGGGGGCTCATAATCAGTCCCAACACCAGGCCTCCTATCCTTCCTGCCTGCTGGTGCAAGCCCCTTGCCCTTCCCTTTGGCATCTGACGGTGCCTTCTTGCCCTTCTCTTTGGCAGCTGGTGGTGCCTCCTTGCCCTTCCCTTTGGCAGCTGTAAGTGCCTCCGTTGCCCTTCCCTTTGGCAGCTTTTGCAGGCACACTTTTGGTGCTGATGGCTGGTTCTCTTCTCCCACCTGCAGTAGCTGTCAACACTACTGTAGCCATGGACTGGGTGGCTGATGTGCTCGCCTGGGTTCTGACCACCCTGACCCGACATGAAGGATGGGGGGGAGGGGTAGGGAAGAGATCAACGGTGGAGAGGAAAAGCTTCTTAGGGACATTGGGGTGGGAAGAGGGTGAAGGTTTGGGAGTGGAGGAAGAGGAAGTGGTTGTAGGAGGTGTCAGCTGATTTTGGGAGCAGGTGCATGGGCTGGATGCTGTTGTGAGGTGGATGGCTGTTGGGTGTCTGAGTGCTTGCATTTGTGTACTTTGGGAGTAGGGGGCACAGACACAGTGGGAGAGGACACAGGGGACATGTGCATGGATGTGGGGGTGGTGACTGCCAGTGAGGGGTGTGTAGTGATAGGCGTGATGGAGGTAGTGGATGAGGATGTAGTGCATGCAGGTGTGAGTGGAGACCCTACTGGGAGGGAGCTGGAGGATGAGGAGAAGGGGAACACAGTGGAGGATGTGGATGTTGGTATGTCTGCATCTGGATGATGTTTGTGTGAGCGCCTGTGGGATGATGTGTGGTGCTTGTGTTTGCCCGAGCCACTCCTGTGTGTCATCTTTGGTTCATGCTGGTCTGACTGTGTGCTTGGGATAGGTTGGGTTTGAGGGGAATGGGACTGGGTAGAGGAAGTTGGAGGGGGGAGGCTAGAAATAGGGACAATGGCTGCCATCATGGAGGAGGCCAGAGCCTGGATTGATCTCTATTGGGCCGCCATGCCAAAGTGCATTCCCTCGAGGAATGCATTTGTTTGTTGCAAATGGGCTGCCAGCCCCTGGATGGCATTCACTATGGTTTACTGCTGAACAGAGATGGATCGCAGGAAGTCAATAGCCTCCTCACTCAGGGCAGCAGGGCTAACTGGAGCAGGGCCTGAGGTGCCTGGGGCGAAGGAGATGCCCACCCTCCTGGGTGAGCGGGCACGGGAAACACCCTGAGGGGCTGCTGGGAGGAGGGTGCTGGTACGGGGGTGGCAGCTGTACCTGTAGTTGAGGTGGGCACAGAGGTGTCGCCACCAGCAGGGAGCTTCCATCGGAGGAGGTATCACTGTCAGAACTGTCCCCTTCTGTCTCTGCCGTGGTGCTCCCCTCGTCCTCCGTCCCACTGGTTCCATCACCGTCGGTGCATTTGGCCTCATGGGCCCTGTGGGATGCAGCTCCCTCTGTTGCCGGTGCCCCTGCTCCTCCACCAAATGATGCTAATGCACATAAGGACAGGGTGACAAAACAAAAAGGGGGGGAAGAGACAAAGGATACACTTGGTCAATGGATGATCCAACAGCACCATTGCCATACACGACACACACACAGGGAACAGCCCTACACACAAGGCAATGCACTACCAGTCACAATGCTAGTCACCAGGCCATGGACAGGAATACCTAACGCCAAGAGCAACATACCTGGCACCCATAGACCCCTGCCCAGTAGTGAAAGCCTACTAGATTGGTAGGAGGTGGTGTTCATCAGCCGCTGCCCAACATGGAACCTACCCTGCAATGTCCAGCTTGGCCTAATGGCACTCACAGGCCCACATCCCCCACCAGGAGACCACCCCACCATGTGCAAGTAGTGTATTGGGAAACTGTCCTCACCCCCTTGTGACTGCTGTGATGCCCTCAAGAGCTCATCCAGCTCCGGATAGGCCACCGCCAGTATGCAAGCCATCAGGAAGGTCAGGGTGCGACGGGCATCCCTTCCTCATTGGGAGGCCATCCCTAGCTGGGCCTCTGTCGTCTTCCTTGCCCAGCGTCTCAGGTCCTCCCACCGTTTGCGACAGTGGGTGCTCCGTCTGCCGTAGACCCCCAGAGTCCGCACATCCTTGGCAATGGCACGCCATATACCCTTTTTCTGATGGGCGCTGACCTGCAGAACTACAAATATCAGTCAGACCGTCCGGCCTGTTACACTCATGGCCCACCATAGCCCTAACATCCCCTTATGCACAGACATTGCCCACCATACATGCATCACGCTGCCCAGAACTCTTCGACGAACCCCCCCCCCACATGAGGACCCCACACAGCGCTCCATGCATTTATCCACCTTGCATCATGCTCACAGTGTACTCACCTGTTGGTCTGGAGGCCCATACAGTGTTTAGTACTGGGGAAGGACCCCATCCAGCAGTCTCTCCAACTCCACAACGGTGAAGGCAGGGGCCCTTTCCCCAGTGACACGAGCCATGGTCGGTTCCAGACACAGGTCACAGCAGCACTTGCAGTGTAGGTCCTCTCCTGTTGAAGGTCAGGTAACAAGTGAGTGAACAGATAGAAAATGACAGTCACGTCCATGGCAGTGCGTACCTTCACCGCGGCATACATCACCATTGGCCACTGTAACCCATAGGGCCCAATGACAACCAATGAGGAGTTGCACGGTGGTACTCGACCACCTCTCACAACGGCGCACAACGTCAGCGCCATTACCTCATTTCCACATGTCCATCCACACAGGACAGGCGGACGCCATTTCAGAGGGGGGGCAGGCCATGGCACCTATCTGTGTCACAGTACACATAGGCACCATTTGGGCCTATCCCAAAAATATTGTTGCAATCATAAAATGCAATACAGTGTAGTGTTTGGAAATGTGGAATACTGACCAACTACTCCCAGTTTTGCCCCCTAGATTACAACCGCTGCGAATGAATAGGAGATGAAGACATACCCCCGTGTACAGACACCTGGTGGACTTGGCAACAATGGAGGACAGGCATATTACCCTCACTTATAGACTGGGCAGGGCCACAATCACAGAGCTGTGTGCCCAATTGGAGCCTGCCCTTATATCTGCTATCCGTCACCCCAACGGGATCCCCCCTCTTTTGCAAGTCCTATCTGTGCTCCATTTCTTGGCAACTGGCTCCTTCCAAGTGACAGTGGGCTTGGCAGCAGGAATGTCACAGCCAATGTTCTCAATAGTGCTGGACAGAGTTGTGTCTGCCCTGATTAAACACATGCGCAGCTACATTGTTTTCCCCCAGGTGGAGGATTTGGCCACAGTGAAAGCTGACTTCTATACAATGGGGCACATCCCCAACATCATTGGGGCAATCGAAAGAGCTTTCACTCCATGAATATGCAGATAGTGTGCCTGGCGGACCAGTTCATCCCCCATGTCACTGCAAAGTATCCTGGGTCTGTGCATGATGTCTTTATCCTGAGGAATAGCAGCATCCCATATGTGATGGGTCAACTCCAGAGGCACCGGTGTGGCTAATAGGTGCGTCTTGGTTCCCACCCAGTGTATGTTGGTATATGGGTATGGTGTTGGCCATAAGGGTTAGTGTGTGGCTAACAGGTATCCCTTGATATTTGCAGGTGACTCTGGTTACCCCAACCTCTCATGGCTACTGACCCCTGTGAGGAATCCCAGGACAAGGCCAGAGGAAAGTTACACTGAGGCACATGGGCGAACAAGAAGAATAATAGAAAGGACATTCAGCCTCCTGAAGGCCAGGGTTTGTTGCCTCCATCTAACTGGTGGATCCCTGTACTACTCACCCAAGAAGGTCTGCAAGATCACTGTGGCATGATGATTAACCTTGCCTTGATACATCAGGTGACTTTTCTGCAGGAGGATGATGCTGGAGATGGGCGTGTGGCAGCAGTGGTCCCTGTGGACAGTGAAGATGAGGAGGCAGAGGATGAGGATGAGGACAAAAGAACAGCAATTATACAACAGTACTTCCAGTGACACACAGGTAAGACACTGTAACTTTACTTTACATTGACAGTTTTGTGATTGGCATTGTACATGGCAGGCAGATTCTCCCAATTCTATGGTCACTTACTGTACCCTTTGGCATCTCTATTTTCAGTTATCTGTGCCCCACTCTGGCACCTGGTGTGTTGACTGCAGGCTACTACAGGTCATTCCTATGTATTTATTCCTGTACAGTTGTATTGCAGTGTTTAAAGCTTGTTAAACAAATACTTTGTTCAATCATTTGACAGACTCCATACTTGTATTTTTTAAATGGTGTTTATTTAAGTTCTAAGAAGTAGAGGGGGTAGTGGAATGGGCTGGGTTGATGGTGGAGGAAAGTCCAGTATAGAGTCCAGTCTATTTGTATCACAGGTGCATTGTCCAAGGGGGCATAGGAAGGGGAGTAATGGCAATTCAAGGTGGACAGGATGATAGTGTGGGACACAAGGGTGACAATCAGGAGAGTCTTATTTCCTGGCGGGGGTCTTACCAATGTTCTCTGGCTTTTGCCTGGATTCCAGGGAACGTTTGTGGGGTGGTTCTCCTTCTGCAGGGGGAGGGGTACTGGTGGCCAGTTGTTCCTGTAGCGGGGCCTCGTGTCCACTAGCGTCAGTGGAGGACTGTTAATCTGTGTATCTAGTGTCAGGGGCACGGTGGTGTGCTACTGCCTCCCTCATGGTGTTGGCCATGTCTGCCAGCGCCCCTGCAATGGTGACCAGGGTGGTGTGGATATCCTTCAGGTCCTCCCTGACCCTAGGTACTGTCCCTCCTGCAGCCACTGGGTCTCCTGCAACTTGTCCAGTATCTTGCCCATCGTCTCCTGGTAATTGTGGTATGTTGGTGAGTGCCTCCTGGAGAGTCGGTTCCCTGGGCCTGTCCTCCCCCTGTCACACAGCAGTCCTCCCAGCTTCTCTGTTGTCCTGTGCCTCTGTCCCCTGAACCGTGTGCCCACTGCCACTGACCCCATGTCCATGATCGTCCTTTGTTTGTGGTGTGCCCTGCGGTCCCTGTAGTGGTGGACACACTGCTGATTGACGTGGTCCTGGGACAGAGGTATGGGCCCGCTGGCTGGGTGCTGTGCTGGTGTTTCCTGAGGGGGAGGCTCTGTGATGGTATGGGACTGTGCCTTGGTAACCGACTGTCCGGAGTTCACTGATGGGCAAGGTTGGTCATCCAGATCCAGGTGTCCACAGCTGCTGTCATCACTGTGGGCCTCTTCTGTGGGGGGGCTGGATGCTGCTGGCACCTCCTCTCCGGTGACGTTGTGTGGGGGATTTGTGGGATGTAAATGCAGTGTTATTGTTCTTGTGCATGGGTGTGTTGCCCTCTATAGTTGTCTTTGCCCTATCAGCTTTGTCTTGTGTGAGTAGTGATTTTGTGGGCTAGGTGATTCTCTCTGATGTGCATGCTTTATAGATGTGTGTCCATGCAGGTCAGTGATGGGGGTCCGTGCATTGGTGTTACTTGCAGGGTTTGGTATTGGGATGGGTGGGTTGTGATGGTGAGGTGTATCTGAGGTGGTGGACTGATGGGGTGAGTGTAGGGGTGGGGGTATGTGATGGCATGCAGGTAGGGGGGTTGAAAGTAGTAAAGAGTTGACTTACCAGAGTCCAGTCCTCCTGCTACTCCTGCCAGGCCTTCAGGATGCAGCATTGCCAATACTTGCTCCTCCAATGTTGTCAGTTGTGGGGGAGGAGATGGGGATCCACCACCAGTCCTCTGTACGGCTATCTGGTGTCTTGTTACCACAGAACGCACCTTCCCCCGTAGGATGTTCCATCTCTTCCTGATGTCATCCCTTGTTCTGGGGTGCTGTCCCACAGCATTGACCCTGTCCACGATTCTCTGCCATTGCGCCATCTTCCTAGCAATAGATGTCTGCTGCACCTGTGATCCAAATAGCTGTGGCTCTACCCGGATGGTTTCCTCCACCATGACCCTTAGCTCCTCCTCAGAGAATCTGGGGTGTCTTTATGGTGCCATGGGTGTAGTGTTTGTGGTGTGTGTGGGGTGCTGTGTAGGGGTGTGTGCTGTAAGGTGCGTGGATTGTGTATGGGTGATGGTTTTCTGTGGCTCTGGGTCTGTGGGTGTTCTTGGTGTCTCTCTGCTGTCAATTTGTTTTAGTCCTAAAGGGTTGTGGGGAGTGTGTGTGTGTGTTTTATATTGGTGTGGGTGAGTGGGTGTGTGTGTGTGTGTGTGTGTGTCAGGTGTATGTAGTTTGAATTGCCCAATGTAGTGTTGTTTTGTTAGGTTGTGTGTATTTTGAGCGCGGCGGTATGAACCGTCAATGGTTTAGCTCCATTGAATGTCCGCCGAAGTGATTCGTGGGCAATAATGCTGTGGGCGTAGTTCTGTTGGCATAACGGTGTGGGTTTTGGTACCGTCAGTTTATCACTGATGTTTGGGCTGGTGGACTTGTGTGTGTGGCTGTATAGTGACGGATAGCGATGTGTGTGTCATAATATGGGTAGCAGTAAACTGCTGTGCCAACGATATGTTGGCGGCAGTCAGCATGGCAGTAAGCGTGACTTACCACCAATATCATAATGAAGTCCTTATTATGGAAGCTTTGAATCATGGAAAATATCTGCAGCATCTGAATACAATTTTGCTCAGCCAAGAACAGAAAAACAGTCATTTTAAAAGTTTTCTCGTTTTACACGTTAGTTCATTACACATTTTTAATACAAAAATCGTTAATAAACATGTTAGAAAAATTCACACTCTCACAACAGCTGGCACAAAACCTATGTGCAGCCTTGTTTTGATCTTATTTTCACAGTGAGTTGTGCTTGTTTTCCATTGTTGACCTGAATAATCTACATCCCTCCTTATAAACAAGTTCTGATGAAACGGTCAGTCATCCCACGCTTCCACTTTCAATTATGGTCTCACTTTCTGCCCCAGTTCAGATATCAACTAACCCCTCTTCTTTGGTGTGACACCTACTTTCTGACTCTAGTTACCAGCTCAGAGGTACTGAAACCACATGGCCAGCAGACACACAACATGTTTGGTTAGTTGGGTGGCTGCAATATTTGGAAGCTACATTTACCTTTTTGTTCTTTTCACATGAGTTTGTCACATATATTTTGTTTCCTGGTTCCTCTTGTGGCTCATGTAGGAAGTGAAGCGGAGAGAGCATCAGAACCTTAGTGTCCAGCCTCCTGTTTTGGGAAAAATGATCTGTCCATCTGACTGTGCAGTTACTGTATTTCTGATACACAAATCTACATGCCATATTACTCTCTCCAGCACTTCTGAAAATATTACTGCTCAGTAGAATGTTGTCAACCCCTTCTCCTGACAATATGGTGAAGGCTGCATTTTGTAGATGTTTTATATAGCGATATCATCCTTCCACAACCACCATGCGTTTAATCTTGTAGCTAATTATTGCTGAAGAATCAAAGGGAAGGTGCTTTTTAATTCAATCCCATTTTTGGTGGCTAGATGGAGTAAAATTTTTTTTACCTTTTAGCCAGCATCAGAGTTCTTCAATTTTCACCTTCTGTAGAGATGTAGTTAATTGTTACTGAAGAATCACGTGGAAGGTGCTTTTTAGTTCAATCCCAGTGGGAGGGCTATGTGGAGTGGAAATACGCTCTGGCTCGTTGCACTAGCTTCCAGGCCTCAGAGATCTTCCATCTGTGTCCATTCTTTTAGGGCTTTTGTGTCTCTGCTAAGATCACTAACAAGTGACAGTTCTACACTGCGACCATCCATGAACTCACCCCACCACCCATACACCGATCCCACCACCTGTATTTATCCCTCTCTTACACTGCTCCTGCCACACTGCCATTGCACAGTTCATCACTCAACAATCAAAACAAAATTCAATAAGTATTAATAGTTTCAGCTAAGTTTCAAACATCTGCCTCAAATTATGCTGCTTTCATTAAGAGTTTTAGTTTCACTATCAGGTAATTAGTGCACAACTCATCACGTTCCATATTGGAACACCCATCACAGATGCAACATTGTTTGTTACCTTCTCTTTCACACCACAAGGAGTTAAATCAATAGTGTAAGCATAAACATATCAAAAACAGAACTGTAACTGCTCCATTTGAAGCACAGATGAATCATTTCCCTGTATCTAATTATGTAAAAGACTAAAGAGCAAACCATAAGATTTATCTTTCCTCACCAGGACTTCTTTCTTTCAGTGACCTCCATTTTGACCTCAGCTGGGCATCAGGCCCGGTTTATTTATAGTGCATTTTAATAATAGTAGTTGCTTTGCTCAGAGGCTAAAAGTGGACAACAGTCAGTAGCATAATTGTATGCCTACACGCCAACTTAAATACCACATGCTACTTTATGGTGCATGGGGAAATTCAGTAGCTGCGTTAGAAAAGTACCACAATATTTGTCCAATATTTCAGACCTTGGCAAAACTTTATATATTTTCAATTGCCACTTTCAAACAATTTAATAATTATAAATCTGATTTAAAAAAGAACCTGCATTGTACAAAAGGATGAAGCATGGAGCAAGAACTCTGAGGATCGAGGGTCACTGTCTGTGGAACGCTTTGGATCTGAGCTCAAAGTGGTGAGCCAAGATAACTGCAGTGAAAAAATAGTCTCAGTACTGAACTGTCGTACCACTTCTAAGAGTGAACATAAAAGTGGGAAACGGCTGCAGAATATCAGGGTATGTGCACTGAATGGTTCTAACTCCACCCATCAAATCTAGATCCAGACTTTTGCAAGTCTACAGTGCTCTGAAGTATGCAGAATACAGCACTTTAAAATGTCATGAAATAAATTAACAAATATATATAATTTTGATGTTACCCGAAATATTTTTTCACCGCGAGGATCTGCATTTGCTTATGGTATCTGGATGAACTGTAACACCATACCAGGGCCCATATTTATACTTTTTTTGTGCCGCATTTGCGTAGTTTTTTGACGCAAAAACGGCGCAAACTTACAAAATACAATGGTATTTTGTAAGTTTGCGTCGTTTTTGCGTCAAAAAACTACGCAAATGCGGCGCTAAAAAAGTATAAATATGGGCATCAGGAGTCTTGAAGGGCAATTAACTGCCCCACCTGGTCAGTTTTTGTCATCACTGTTGGGAGGGCACCCTTGCGCTGCCTTCAGTGTGTCTGCTTTTGATATGAGGGATACTCATAACACAACACTGCTGATTACTTGAACAGGAGACACATGTCCTTCTAGTTTATGTTTTCTGTCTTTATTCTCAGTAAGGAGGGAAATAAGCATAATATTGTATTTCCGAAGTACAGAAGTATTCCAACTTCTCACAATGGGAGTGCCCCACAGGTCAGTGGCATAATGAAACTTAAGGGCCCCCCCTGCAACATGCATGGAGGGCTCCCCCAACAGGACCCAATCAGGAGCTCTTACTGGACACCCATGCACAATGCAGGCCAGTGGGGGGGTGTGACCACGTACACAAGCATATACTGTGCTGAGGGGTACCTGTAGCTTAGGGGCCCCCTCACACTGCGAGGGATGCAGGGGCTAATGTTACACTGCTGCCACAGGTTTGTTGGAAGTATATTTTGCCTAACTTGATTTAGCCTTACTCTGTGCCACAATGGCTTATTATTGTTTTAGAATTTTCATGATTGGATTGTTCCTATCAGCGAGCAAAATATCAGCAGGAGGATTAGATCATAAGGTGAGTCTCGCATATCTAGTAGTATAATAACAACTTACCAGAATGTCATGTCCAAAATATCAAGGGCCAAAATATCAAGGCGGTAAGCACATAGGTAACCCTATATTTACTATTCTTAATTCCATATTTACAAACGCTGAAAATATATACATAAATATATGTATATATACATATGAATGAATATTCATGTATATATATTCGTATATATATATATACATATATATATACACACTCATATACATATGTATATATAGATATATATATATGCACACACACACACACACTAATTACTTTGCTACAGTTTGACAAATCATCATGACATTTCAAAACTAGTTTACCACTCACTTCAGCACTCACTTCAAGTGGGAGCCTACAAAAATGGGGGGGTCCCAAAATGCTTTTTCCCCAGGCAATTTCCCATAGAGATTTTAGACACAACTACAGCCTGAACCGGTGAATGGAATTACACCAAGTTTGGCAGAAAGCTAGATCGTGGTCCAGAAAGATCACTTTTATAATTTGGTATAAATCTGTTCAGTAATTTTGTAGTTATTAAAGAAAACAGATTTGTGAAAATCTAGAGACTCAGATCCAATCTGCATCCACGCGCAACAGCAATGCTATGATTGGCTGGGTGCAACTTGAGAGAAAAGTTGCACTCACATTTTGTCAATCGGGACATGGTGCTCTGAATAAAATAAAGATACCATAGGATTTAAGGTGTCAGGATAGAGGTATCCTGACCACATGGGACAGATAGAGAGGTCTCAGAGGGACCTCCCATGGGCAAGACATTGGCAAAAAAAAATATTCTGGGGGTGCACGAGAATCCGCAGATCCTCTGTGGTGCTCAGGGTGGCCAACCATGGGAATCTGTGACAGATACATAGATCCACCCACTCACAGACCCTCAAAACCACTACCACACCTAGTCACAGACCCACACAGCCACTTACACCCACTCACAGACACACAGTCACTCACCCATGCACTCACACATCCACTCATACACTCACAGACCCACTCACACACCCACCCAATGACATACACTCAGTCACACACCTATGCATCCACTCACACACCCACTCACAGACCCACAGTGTTGGGTTGGCTGCATAAAGAAGGGTTGGTCACAGACCCTGGCTGCAGGCCAGGCCTTTTCACTAACCCCTGTCGCACACAGCCGAAGTCCATGGACAACGTGGGGTTGGCTGTATGCAGGGGGTTGGCTGCAGGTCCTGGCTGCAGTCCAAGCCCTGCAACCAACATACATGGATTAAATATTAATTCCCATTAAAAAAACTAGAAATTCACTGAAAAAACAAAGGTTAAAGAGATTATAGTTAGCAAAACCTTAGAAATTCACTAAAAAGAGAAAGGTTACAAGGATGTTATATATATAGGTGCCCACCCTCAGGACATAGCTGTTTGTTCTGACTTGGCAGCAGCTTTGTCAGTGCAACTACTCCCCTCTCAGGGAGGTAGAGCTGTCAAACAGCCCTCCTTCACTGTGAGTGGAGATTTCCTCTATTTTCCTGCCCACAGACAGGGAAACAGAGGAAACAATTGCTTTTGCAGACAGGAAACAATTGTTTTTGCATCTTTAGCAGCTCCATGTGTGCAAAAACAATGATAGCTCCGGCAGGATGCAGGGCTGGATGGGACCACAGGGCCCTTCAGGCTCCCCATGCAGTCTCCAACACACACTGGGAGCCCTGCAAGGCACCCAGGATTGATGGTCAGGCCTAGGCTGAGGAGCTGAAATTGGGTGGGGGTAAGAGGGCTGCGTGGCCTTTCTCCACCAATAAAAGGTCAGGCCCTGGGGGATGGGGTCCCTGGGGGCTGAAATCAGCCAGCAGATGAGGGCCGTGCAGCCCCCTCCTTCAATTGGAAAAAATAATAATAAAAGGCTGTACCCCGGGGCAATGGGATCCTCAGGGCCGAAATCGGGATTCTGGCCTATGTGCATATTTGAAAGAAATTAAACCTCAGGATGAAGCACTTACAAACATAAACGTAGCAGGTACCCCAGTTGAAGCTCCACTTCTGGAAAGGACAAAGGTCATGCACAGTGTCAGGTTGTCTGGTTAGGTGTGGTAGGCCACAAGGACAGGCTGAAGGCCAGTCCCTGTGCCCAACCCGTACCGTGGCATTGTGTGGTTATAGAGGGTTGGCTGCAGGCCCTATCAGCAGGCGAGTCCCTTCGGCCAATCCCTGTTGCGTGTGCCGTTTGGTAGTTGTAGGGGGGAGAGGCTGCAGCTGAAGGCCGTGCATGATGGTGGTTGGATTAACGTATAGTAATGAAAAATACTTTACATAAAAAAAAATGCTATAGTTATGAAATAGATTTTTTTTAAACATAGATATCCACTGGAAAAACACAAAGGTTACAAGGATGCTATAGTTAGGAAATAGAATTTAAAAAACATAGAAATTCACTGAGAAAAACAGAGGTTACAGGGACTTTATAGTTAGGCTCACATTTTAACATACAAAACCATAGAAATGTATGTGTTATAGTTATAGTTATCTCAAATAACTATAACTTGTGCCCTCAGGTAACTATAACTCATGCCCTCGAGGTGCACTGCTGATTACTCCCACAAATTACGGCACTCATGATATCTTTAATAACATCACAGATTATATCAATGTAATATTTGCAGTAAAGTTTTTGACAAAAAAAACTGTGCATGGCCGGTATGAGTTATAGTTAACGTAGGACACGAGTTATAGTTACTTGCGATAACTATAACAAGTGAATTTCTATGGTTTTGTACGTTTAAAATAAGAGCCGAACTAAAACCGTCGTATTTTACTGTGAATAAAAAAAATATATATATATATGTATACATATATATATATATAATATATAAATATATATATGCATATATATATGTATACACACACACTCTAAATATACTGTATATTTATCAATAGTGTGTATATACATATATATGTATATAAATGGATATAGAAATGTGATATAAATGTGGGATGGCAGTGCAACACAATGGACCAAAGTCTCCAGCCCAGCGGTCATTACCACCCTGGGGGTCGATGTGTAAAAGTGGCGGTTTTGCATGGCGGTAACCGCCATGGTCGTAATTCAATGTTTTTTCCCGACGGCCTGTTGGCGATATTACCGCCACTTTTACAACGACCGTCAGGGTTGTAATGTTTTTTGCACACTTCAGTCATTGGGCTACATTTGGGTGACATTTGTGCCACATTCTCTCTGGTGGCCATCTTGGGAGACTTATTTGTTATGAAGCCCCCTAATTTCCTCATTTACTGCAGTATCCTCAGTTGAAAATGCTGAAAATGCTTTCATTTTGCCACTTCGACTCCATCAAGATGGCATTCACACTTTTGGCATAAATTCAGAATCTTAGCACTCTAGTAGCTCATTAGAACACTGTAGTAAAGCTGCTGAGCACCATGGAGTTATCTGGCATCCTGCTGCAGTTGTTGAAAGTTTATGTTTCAGTCTGCATGTCAGAATGTTTTAATGAAATAGAAGCGGAAGATATTTTAGAACTTACTTAAATGTGTCCTATTTTTTCTTTCTACTGCACTAACCCTAATATCTATGCCAAAATGAACCCCCTCATTCTGTTCCTTTCTAAATTAAGGGGCATATTTATACTCTGTTTGCGCCGAATGTGTGTCAAAAATGTTGACGCACATTTGGTGCAAACCTTGCCCCATATTTAAACTTTGACGCCCAAGCCTGCGAACACCAAAATTCCACTGTGTTTGTCATTTTCTGGATGCGGGAAACCGCCTTCCGTTAATGACATGCGAGGTAGGCGTTCCTGTCCAAAAAAAGACTTAAACACCGGTGCGCCATATTTATCCAACCGTGCATAAATCCCGCACGGCCGGGAGGCAGAGTCGGAAAATGACGCACAGCCCGATTTGCATAAAAAAATAACGCCTGGGTCAGGGCAGGTGTTAATGGGGCAAACACACCACTACTTAAGGAAAACACACACTACTTAAGGAAAACACACACAAGCAATAGCAGAGCTCCAAAAGGAAGACATGGAGGTGCTATTCATCCAGCATGCACGCAGAGCACAGGACCAGCAACAGCAGCTTTTACAACATCAGCAGGGACTCCGAAGGCAACACAGAAGGCAGGAGAGGATATTCCACACCAGGACAACCCTTCTGGGACTCCAGCAATAAGACATCATCCAGAGGTACAGGCTCAACTGGCAAGCCATTTAGCAGCTGCTGCGCAACATTGAGCCACAGTTGGCACCCAGCTTGCAAACACCCCACACCATTCCACCAGAAACCAAGCTGCTAGCTGTACTCCACATGTTGGCAAGTGGCTCCATTCAAACCACTGGTGCCCGGGTTGCCGGGATCTCACAGCCCTCATTCTCTGCCTTCCTACCTAAGGTACTGGATGCTATCATCTCCCTCACACCCCGCCACATCAGCTTCCCCAACACACAGCAGAAGCAGCAGGAGACCAAATAGGTCTTCTACCAAACCAACGGCTCCCCACACGTGCTTGGTGCCATTGACTGCACACATGTACGCCTTGTGCCACCTGCTGCAACCAAACATCTACACCGCAACAGGAAGCACACACACTCCATCAATGTGCAGGCCATTGTCGATCACCAGGGATTGATCACCAACGTCGTGGCAAAGTATCCTGGGATTGTACATGATTCATTCATCTTCCGCCACTGCACAATAAATCAACACTTCCAGGATGGACGATATGGAAATGGCCTACTTGTTGGTAAGTACAGAAACCTACTTATATACGCACTGCACAACAACCTCCTAGGACAAAAAACACATACACCACTACATTGACATGTGGCCAGGAACACACTGAGGTTGTGACACCGCTAGGCATGTTTGATATCCTCACCCATTTGGATACACACCTATGGACAAATGACAGAACCAAATAACAGATGCCACTCCACAGACACAATGGAACAATTTAAAACAACACAATGACAATGACATGGCCTCCACTGGCAGTACAACTTGGAAGATTAATCTTTCAATATCACATTAATAACACGCAATCAAACACACTTCCAAGCAATAAGTACTGTGTAAGGAGTGTGTAATGTGTTTTGCTGCAGGTCAAACACCATGACACACATAGCATGATGATGACTACAGTGAAGGTCACTTGGAATCATTGAGGCTGTACCGATATCTCACATCACTCCTGCTCTGACATTGCCCACTACCAATAAGCAAGTGGACTGTGCTAAGAACACATATTGATGTGACAATATTGAAAGGGCACATTCCTACACATACGGATTGAGACAATTTCACACACACACAACAGATGTACAGGCATACGAACCTTCTGACACTCAAAATGACAACCTCAAAATCAAGTTAGCCAGCTGAACTAGAACATGTTCAGTAGTATAGGTACACGTTAGAACCGGAGTCGACTTGGCAAGGGCAGAGAAATAGGTCTGCAGAGGATTTGTCACACATGGGATATTTGTGCATAGTCAATTGTCAACACGTCAGTGCTGACAACGTATGGAGATGTGTTGTACATTGTCACCTAGCCAAATCTAAGGGCCTCACTGATGTTTAACTAATTCTATTGCATATGTTAAATTGCATGGGATGTCCAGGGTATATAGATGCAACCCTGTTGTCACCACTGTGGGATTGATTCTGTGTATGGAAGTATCATGACACCCCCAGTTAAGACACATGGACACCTCTTTCACATGACATAATGCACGAGAGTACACAATGTATTGCAACTCAACAAAAATACTGGTGACATCCGGTCAATCAGCCAAACACCAGTTCAGATAAGGAAACAACCCAATGCTGATGGTACATCCTAGAAGCCTAGGATTACACACAATAACACAAACACAGATGAGTCACAGACAACACAAGAGAACAACTGCCATGCAAAGTGATAATCATGGTGCAAGCAACATCAACATTTTTTCACTCATTTTCTCTTTCAGCTGATCAGGGGTATGGGATCCAGCCATGGATCATGACCCCATTTGCAAACCCAAGCCCAGCATCAGAGCGTGCCTATAATGAGGCACATCGGAGGACACGCACCATAGTCGAAAGGACCTTTGGCATCCTGAAGTCAAGGTTCAGGTGCCTAGACATCACCAGAGGCAGCCTCCTATACTCACCTGAAATGGTGGGCAAAATCATTTTGACCTGTGCCATCCTGCACAACATATGTGTAAGAAGGAATATTCCCCTATATGAACCCGACCCACAAATGCCTGAAGAGGAGGAAGTGGAGGATACTGTCCATCAACATGAGGGGTACCATCCAAACACAGCTGCAGGATTGCTTGGGTGACAACATATTGTCCAAAATTTCTTTTAACTCCACTCATCCATCACCACTGTCTTACCGTATGTCAATAAACACCTATTCTATTTACTATATCATGGTCTGGGTAATAATTTTTGCATAACATTATCCCTAACAATCATAACCAGAGTGTAGCATCATGGAGCATTGCAGAAATACAGATTAGGATACAGAAAAATCCACATCATATTTAATGGGTATGAATGTACACCCAACTTCACACACACCGTAAATGACATATATCCTGTCCATTTCACATTTGAAGGGCAATATCAGAGGAGCACAGCTATTTAACACATTCATGTTGGAAACATGGTTCATTGCAGCATATGGCACACAACTAAGACACCGTCATTCAATAAGGTAAATAAATCCCTCATACATGAGGCAGTGGATGTGCTATTGTATTGGTGACAAGAAGGTATGACCAGACCCTTGACATCAGTAAGTGTTACATCAGCAATCTTTGCAAGGAGTATGTGTGACAAGAATTCCATATAAGCAGCAAATGGATAGCACGAGTGCCCCAGGTATAATTAGCATTGCTCACAAGACACCCCTTGCAGATGCCAGCCCAGGTCATAAGTCCTGCCATTGCCATGTTCCCTGTCTCACCCCACCCTTCTTCAAAGTGCCCTGGAAATTGAATATTTGTACCCAGATAATCCTTCATCTACACACACCCAGACTCACATTCTGAATCCAGTGTGCTTCCCTCTTTAGGATGGCATGCCATAGTCATTGTTCTTCTGTCTGTATGGACTTCTGGTTGAATAATGCACTGCTTTGTAGTCTGTAGGACCTGTAATCACCTGTACATTGCTTCCCATGTGAAAGGTACTGTTGGCCCTTTGAACTTGATTCTCACCTACAGGACTTGTGAGAGACTGAAGCTGCACACACCTGTTAGCACCTCCATGCAGATCAGCCATTTGAACATGCACTGCCCTTGCAGCTGCCTGGAACGGCATAGAAACTGACATTATAAGTATAACACTGTACTGCATTGCCATATAAATCACTTGTGTAACACAGGCCTTGAGTTATTGTGTTACGTTCCAACACACAGGACAAACACAGTTTTCATTTTCCACAGTGTTGTTCCAGCTTTGACCAGTCTCAGTCTGCTCACTGTGTATTTGCCTTGTTCATTTTTGTTCCTGATTGACCCTGCATCCTGTTAGCCTGACAGGTTCCTGTCTTTGCGTTACCATAAAGGTTCCCTGTGGCTACATTTGTCTCATAGTTGCTTTCCAAGCCCTCACTTTCCTCCTGGAGTATTGTGTCAGGTAGGTCTACAATGAATACTCAAATACATTGTATATCGTAATCAGTTTACTTATCGTATCATGAGGTGGACCGTGTCTTCAAATAGCCTAATCTTGGCCCATCTCTTGTCTAGGTTTCATGTAAATGCAGAAAATGGCTCCACAGACTCATGACTAGACCTGCACGTAAATGTGACAACATGTACCCCAATAATGACTCAGGCTACACATGGCCCCATACACTTGAACCCGACACCTTTGTGCAATTAACCACTGGAAATATGTGCGCACGTGCTGCTTGGTCTGCTGGTCCTCCACTGCCACAGGAGAAACATGGCTCCTTTATATGACTCAAACTGTGGCGTGACATGACATTTGTGGATTGTTTTTGGGACTCGGTGTCACAAACACCGTACCCATATAGCATTATCCAATGCCTGACTCATGGGTAGTACACAAACAAGTGCCTAGGAAGTAGTAGCCAACATTCCAGGACATGTGATGTCTTAGTCTTGGAACATTGCCATGATCGACCGTCTTCTATCTATCCTGTACATGGTTTGTCATTGGTGATGCTTATGTCCCTAAAAACGTAAGAAGTTCACACAGCATTTGTTGCTACCTGTATGACAAAAACATTTCCTTTCTCATTTCCACACTGAATAGCATCTGATGGTTGGACACATTGACTCCACATGCATACAAGCAGATCTGAGAAAACGCGTCTTGTGATGTTCATACAGTGGGACAACTACATTAGTAATAGCCAATTCACACACATTGACACATAGGCCTTGAGTTACTGTATTGAGTTGTGTAGCCTTGCCATCCTCTATTGACGCAAAACATGCCCAAACTGGGCAATACCTATTTGTATTCCACACGTTTGGCCATCTACTGCATCAGTGAAGAGTGCAAATCCGGTACAATAACTAGAGGATCATGGTCAGCAGTAGTTTGATCTGTCACATGTGCCCATACACTGGAATGCACAATGTAGGTGACAACAGCCTATCTCTGTATTGTCACAGCTGTCATGTTCTATTACAAATGAGAAATGACTCAAACCCAGTCAAACACAGAAATGTTGACGTATACGCATCAAAAAAGACACACATGCATCAAAATATTACGCATACGCGTAAACAAATGACGCTCATTGCCATTATACATTCATTGGCCCTGAGCGGTAATTCCCACACTGTACCCCATGAAATTGGTTAAGTATGAAAAATATTTGAAAATATGGATGTGGGGTCATTTCTAAGCATGTGCGTCAAAAGAAAATGACGCAGAGACTGTAAGCGTTATAATATTTTGACGCATAAGAATAAAAACGCCCCACATTTGAGGCAGGAAGTGATGTAATAGGATATTCTGTTTACAGAATTGGTACAGTGGGTGTACTTTCACTTTCACTTTGCAGTCTGTGATATTTCCTGACTGTGTGGCTGTGTTTCGACTTCTCTCTGTGCATTTTGTGAATTTGTCTCCTGTGTGGTCTTTAAATTGTCATTTGGTGTTTCCTAAGTGTCTGTGCTATCCTGTGTAAGTGTTTTTTTTGTCATTTCTGGTGTATAAATTTGTCTTTGTACTATTGGGAGTCTGTTGTGGGTAGAGTTAGTTTGGGGATAGTTGGGCTGTTTTATCATTTCCCTCTCCTACTTTCACTTCATTATCCTCGGTACCCCTTTATTCCCTTTTTTTTTGCAAGCATGTTGGGTAGGCCTCGTCTTGGCAGGATAGGAGAGGAGGAGGTGGGGGGATTTATGTGGCTGGTGTGCCACTTCCTACCCTTAATGATAGAAGCAGGTGGGCATGAGATACAGGGGTATCACACAGAGGCAAGGATGCTCCAGTTGGCAAAGGTCCTGTACCATCTCAAGAGAATCTACAACACACCGTGCAACGACCACCAGCTGAAACACCGTTGGGCTGACCTGGTTGCCAGGGAGCAAGACCTGCTGGACCACCTAGGGATTGTGATTGGTGGCCCTGTTGGTGAGTACAAATCAGAGTAATGTGCACATTTAAATACTCTGTAGTGACAGTAGCAGATCTGTTCCTATGCTACAGGCAATGTTTTTGGACATGTGGAATGCAAGTTAAACATACAGTTGCCGTGAGTTGTACAATAATTCTTACACATTACCATCATTTGTTGACGGAACAGCTGCACTAACTTACAAAACACAACAGGAGCCTGTAAATTAGTGCTGCCTTCATGTCAATAGATGATGCAAATGTGGCTCTAACATATGTTTTATGCATGGTCTGTGAGTGTACCAGGAAAGACATGTTTTTAATTCAGATATTTTCAATAAATAATTTGTCCCTCAATTATTTCAGATACATGTCTGAACTGGATTCTGACACATTTGTAACAAGTTATAGCTGACCTCAGGTAACATCTTAGACTGATATTTGAACTTTGTTGTGCCATAATTAAATTAGGGATGGATGCCAAAAGTAATGCACACGGGTTCATATCAAAATGTTTAGTGCAACTTACCATAGCTGTGGCACATTAAATGAAGCAAAGGATACAGATTGAGGGGTAACAACTGTCCCTGGCCCTCTGTACATGGTATTGCAGTCCTCCAGGAAAGTGGCTTTGCATGTCTCTCATGGATATACATTATGAGAGGAATACACTGCATGAATGAGTCTGCAAACAAATGATGGAGCATGTTTGCCACCTCATGATAGTTAGGGCCACTGCATGTGTGCAGATATGTGTGTATCACTCACTGGATTGCCCGGGACTGTACATGTTTGCAGTGGTATGTCGGATGCAGTATCATCACGTCTGAGAGGCTTGACTTTCTGATTTAATCTTACACACAGTAATTGTATTTGGAAGTGTTGTACAGTGCACAGACATTGAGCACATTTCTTCCTTCCATGCTTTACAGGTGGACCTGCCCCCTACACTATCAGAGAGGTGGCTCGATTTGCGGACCCAGACATCTCCAGTAAGTGTTGATATTTATGTTCTGTGTTGTGTTTGCTGCTGTTGTGTGAATGACTCCTGTGTGTTGGACACATAGCAAGGTGTGATGCGCTGGTCAATGATCGGATTTGTTCCTTGAGTGGAGTATCATTTTTTTCCCATCTTTGAGTTGGGCAATCATTAGCATATAGTCATATTTTGGGATTGTAGAGCAGCCCTGTAGGCACAGCCATGTGAATAGGGTTACTTTTGTGGATAAAACTTAAATTCAGAAAATGTAGCAGAGGACCATATTTGTGATTTAGTCAGCAAGTCAGACCCTGATTCTCACAGAATAGGGATACCAAAGTCTTACCCACAGACTTGAGCGTTCCTATTCACTAATGAACATGTTTGCCTGTATGTTTGACTTCCTAGCAGCATGTAGCTCCCCATGTTGTGCTACGTGTATGAGGCACTTGAGTACAATGGCATAGGTGTGCATGCAGCTGCAGGCCAGATATGTGCTTGCATCTATCTGCTTGTTATAAGTACTGTGTTACTGGTAGGAAATGATGTTGACAATTGTCTGCATTTTCAAACATAAGTGTGGATGGGATTGTCCACGGTTTGGGTGTATCCTAGTTGGACATCCTCCATACCTGTGGTGGACTGCCCAAACCCATGTACAGCTGTCCAAAGCTTCCTGGGTGTCCTTGATGTTTGAAAGTATTTGTTGCTTGTCCACCACTCCCCCCCTCAGGCGTAGGCGTAGGGTTGTGAAAAGTGTACCTAGGACTGACGATCCAAGTTTAGTACACAGACATGTAAATCTGTAAGTCACTTGTCCAAAACTAGGATACCCACTCATGATTAGCAACTGCATTCTATCGTGGCAATTCCATTTACAACTCACAGATCTTGTGGCCCTTGATTGTCATCCAGAAGTTAGTCATTAGTTGGCCTGTCACATGCCATATTTTTAAGTGACAAATGGCTGAACAATGATGCATAGGTCATTTAAGTTGTTCCCATCTTTTAGAGTATTGCTGTGCTGTTTGATAGGACAAGTGTAGGCTGCATTGCCATGTACTTCCTCAGGGACAATCAGTGATCTGTATGATGATGTGGGCTGTTTCTGGTACATTAGATGTATTGTCTGATTTACTTCTGGAGCCACATCACACAATGAAGTACCTAATGTTTGGCTTAATATTTGTTTTAACAGCTGGCAATATGAATCCCAACCAGATTCGGGAGTTTCAGCGCAGGGCGATGCGTTACCGCCACATTCTGGATGTGGTGTCTGGGTTCCCCAACATGGCAAGGTGTTATCGCCATAAAAGAGCATCCGGAGTGTGGAGGGCATTTACCCAAGGGGGCCCTTCGGCGTCTACCACAGCCACCAGCACCACCACTACCACCCAGGTGGCACCAACCATAGCAGGCACCTTTGCTGGTCTGTCAACCTCCACTGCTCCAGGACCTGTCACAGCACCACCTGCACCTCCTACTACAGGCATGGCACTGACAAGGGGACATACATCTTCAACTGGCACCTAGACCACCCCTGCTGCAGTCATTGACCTAGCAGCTTTTCAGCGGATGCAACAGAACTTGGACCGTATGTTGAGGAAAATGACCAGACTGCAGCGGGAGGTGGCACAAGTTAATAGGAGGGTGCGTGCCATAAGGAAGACCCTGTGGAGGGTGAACTTGTAAACATTTTACCCTCAGCTATGATTCCCTCCCCTCCGTCCCCTCCCTCCTCTTTCCTGGTTCTTTTCATTAGTGGGCTTAGGGGGCTTAGTGCTAGGTTAGAATAGGCTGTTTATTTAGTTAGTAGAAGTGGGTGGGGGATGGGGGTATGATACTTTTAATATCTGTTTTTTATTATGTGTGTGGGTGGGTGGGTGATGATGTTTGGGTTTTGGTGTTTTAAAAATAAAAAAATAAAGACTAAAATATAAAATATAAGAATTCAAAAAAATATATATTTGTTTAGTATAAGATAGTATGTGTTTAGGTTAGTATATGTTGTCCTCCATGTGTCCTGTCTTATAAGGGGGTGGGGGGTTGATGTTTAGATCGTTTCGTTAAATGTGATAAGTAAGTTTAGCTTAGATTAGTTAGGGGCAGTTGGGGGTAATGTGTAGTTAGGATAGGTTAGGTTAGGTTAGGTAAGGTGTTTCCCATGGTTTTAGCTTCTGTTTTTACTGTTTAATAAATATTTAGGTAACCCTTTACAGTATGTGTCTCATGCTTGGGGATCTGGGCCTTGGCATGGGTGAACAGTGTCTCTTTAGTATTAGCTTTTGTGTCCCATCCTGCAACCAAATCCCAATTGAGCTGTTACATTGACAGCTACACCAAAGCTACTTTGCTAAGATTCTGCCATCCTTTGCACCCACCACTCAAGGTTACTATGTATCCCAAAGTGTTGTTAATTTTTGATGTATGTTTTCAATCTCACATACTTTGCTACCAGAATTGGTATTGAGGACACTGTGTTAAGTCTGCCTGCAGCCTGATGTCCAAGCAAATCCTTATAAGGTGAGTGGTAGTATGCTCTCCTGTAGTATGGTATACATAACTCACACCTATCATTTGTTAGAATGTTCAGCCCGGTTACATATTTGTACGTACACTCATACACATCCATTCATGCAGTATGGTGTGTGTTAAGTAAAATTTGGGTCAAATGTCACATACGTAAGTTTTGGCTTGAAGAAAAGGTTGAAGGCAATAATTTGTGGCTTAGACATCCCTTGAGGAAGCGTTATTCTGTCCAACACAGCATTATAGAGTATAGTTTCTATTTTCCTCAGAATTAACCCTCAGGAATGGCATATGATGGTACAATCCAGACCACTGTGCATAGTTATCAGACAACATTCTTTCAGGTCCGTTGTATTGACAAATTATAATGATTGACCTGAGGTAAACATCACTGATGGCCATCACGGTTGATATGTCACATTACACAGAGACAAAGTTGTTGTGTAAGGGCTATTTATTTGAAAGTGCTGTTGTGCTATATGTACATTGTCCATGATTGTGAGTCCATTAGTGTGACACCTTTCGTTGTCATCCTACACAAGTGCAAAAGGACATGTCATTGGACATGCTGGAGTGAAGTGTCAGACAGTGTAGAGGGACAGGATTTGCCAATGAGTTAGTGAGAGACAATCACAGGGCAGGGTGACAAGATAAACAGTGGGCTGAAGAACAGTGATTGAGTGCAGTTGTTGCAAGACTGGCATGTTACAAAGTGGCAGGGACTAGTGCTACCGGGTACTCTTACGGGTGAAGGTGATCTGTTTCACGTCTTTATCTTCTGATGTGTCTGTAGTCTCCTCTGCCCTTGGCGGTGGTGGTTGTGAAGGGGCAACACACACCTCAGTGTTTGAAGACATGGAGTCAGACATCTCGGTAGCTGCCAACTGTGGAGCTATTAAGGGTAGTACTGCAGCAAGGAGGAGCTGCTGGTTCTTAAGTATAGCAGCCACATCACTGTGGTAGGCAGCCAGGTCAGCCCTGAGGGGTTTAATATTGCATTTGTGCACCCATTGACAGGTTGTTGTTGTAGGTGTTATGTCAGCTCTCTCACAGCTGTGCTGATTTCCTTCAACCTTTTTTCAAGTTCTTGCAAGATTGATGTTTGCCCTTGCATGGTTGCTGCCTGTTCTGCAGTTCACATCATGCACAAACGCACCCCCTCTAGGCTGGCTGCCATATTTTCCATCCCCACCCGCACCTCCTTGGCCAGCTCCCGCTGTTCTCCAACTACAGTTCTCTCAAAGCTGGTGCCAGTGTCGTCAGAGTCCTCAGCTGGGTTGGAGCTGGCAGGTCGTACAATCGTGGTGGTGGGTGGGTCCTCTGTGATGGCTGCTGCTTCTGTGCTCCTCCTCATGACTGAAGGTGGGGTCTGGGGGGTCCCAAGGCCATCTTGGAGGGTCTGCTGGCTGATGTTTGTCAGCTCGTCATCCATGTCATCAGGGAAGTCCAGGACAGGCATATCCGCAGGAAAGCCATTGTCCTCTTCAATGAGATATGGTACAATTAGTGTGTCTGTGTTGTGGGATTTGTAATGTGACATGCCTGCCTTCCTAATAGTTGCACATTGTGATCTTGGTTCCTGTTCATTGTTCCTGTCTTTCATATTAGCATTCTCCCAGGCCTATGCCCCACCTGCATGTCACATGTATTGTGGTCAGTTTGGGGACTTGTCAGCATCACATCCTCTAGGTGTTGGTTCTGGCTAATTTGTGAATTGCCACCTTCTTGTCCGACTCAACACTCTGTCTACTTCCATTCTCAAGGTGTGGCCTTTCAATGGCTGTGGGTGTTCTGATGGCACTTGCACCACACTTAACATTCTGGAACTGACCCTGTCTCTGATATTTCACATCCACCTATATGTTGCTGAGACCTAGCATATACTATATATTGCATTAGCATGGCACGATACGGGTGCCAGCATTGGTAGTGTGTACTGCTGATGTTGGGAAATGTGTGCTACATTGGATTGCACTGATGGTCCTAGCAGTGTTCCAGTTCGTCCTCTGACTGTGCAGGTGTATTTCACTAGCCAGTTACATATGTCCTCCCCATCAATGTTGTTGTCTGAGCAGTATGACATTTGGGACGTTGCATGGTGTCATTGGAGCTATTGTGACCCAGGCACAGGGTTGACCCTGACATATGCAGCATGGATATGACATTAGTGCTGTGTACCTCATATAGGGGCATATTTATACTCTGTTTGCGCCAAATTTGCGTCGTTTTTTTCGACGCAAATTCGGCGCAAAACTAACGCCATATTTATACTTTGGCGTTAGACGCGTCTAGCGCCAAAGTATGAGGAAAGAGCGTCATTTTTTTTCGTGAACGCCTTCCTTGCGTTAATGAGATGCAAGGTAGGCGTTCCCGTCTAAAAAAATGACTGCGACGCAAATGCGTCGTATTTATACGCCCGGGCAAAAATCACGCCCGGGAGTGGGCGGGTCAAAAAACCCCGCATTTGCGCCTCTTTTTAACGCCTGGGTCAGGGCAGGCGTTAAGGGACCTGTGGGCTCAAAATGAGCCCACAGCTGCCCTCCCATGCCCCCAGGGACCCCCCCTGCCACCCTTGCCCAGCCCAGGAGGACACCCAAGGATGGAGGGACCCATCCCAGGGACATTCAGGTAAGTTCAGGTAAGTATAAAAAAAATCTTTTTTTTATATTTTTTTTGGCATAGGGGGGCCTGATTTGTGCCCCCTACATGCCACAATGCCCAATGACCATGCCCAGGGGACAGAAGTCCCCTGGGCATGGCCATTGGGCAAGGGGGCATGACTCCTGTCTTTACTAAGACAGGAGTCATGTAAATGGCGTCTGGGCGTCGTAAAAAAATGGCGCAAATCGGGTGGAGGCGATTTTTTTGCCTCAACCTGACTTGCCCCATTTTTAAGACGCCCTAACGCCATTTTGCCCTACGCCGGCGCTGCCTGGTGTACGTGGTTTTTTTCCACGCACACCAGGCAGCGCCGGTCTGCTAGCGCCGGCTATCGCCATTCAATAAATACGGCGCCCGCATGGCGCTTCAGAATGGCGTTAGCCGGCGCTAAACTTTTTGACGCTAAACTGCGTTAGCGCAGTTTAGCGTCAAAAAGTATAAATACGGGCCATAATGTTTATGACAATGGCTGATGTTTGTAGCAACTATGGACAATCACATTTGACAGGATTACAACATTTGTATTGATTTCAGGGGATTGATAACATTGTCATCCTGACCCCTCTAATTTGGGTGTGTTTGATCTATGGGGACGTTACTGCCATTAGCTACTTGACCTGCACACACAGCAGAGGTGGTAGTGGCAACTGTTGTCAATGTTAAATTGCACTTGCAGATATGGCCTGAGACTGTTAATTGAGCCCTAGTTTATGTAGGGAGAATACTAGCTGACGTGTGACAGCAGGCCAGTTTAACGTGGTACTCTACCCTCCTGGCCTGGCTTTACCTTTCCAACATCCTTGGCATGGCAGCATACCCCCATGCAACGGTTATTGGTGTAGTGTAGTACTGTGCCCCAGGTTTCCTTTGAACGGGCCATGCCCCCGTGCCGTGCCCCTTTACCCATGCTACTCCCTGAATATCATGACTTACATGCATTGTGTAGTAGGAATGCCCCCCCGCTTGCAGTTAACATTTGTGCATTTTAATTCCCCATGTGACTTATCCTGCATCTGTGTTGTCTCCTGGTAGTCTGCGCTGTCCTGTCCTTGAATCCCTGTGACGATCTCCTCAGGGATGACGGCTGCCACCATCTCCTCCATGTGGTCCAGGGCCTCCTGTGGTGCTGGGCTCCCACCTCCAGCCTGCAGTGCTGCCTTCCTGTTCCTGGCCATCTTTTCCTTGGTCCTGCGCTTGCAGTCATGCCAGCATTTCTTGCACTCGATGACTGTTCTCCGTACTTCTGCCACACTGTTTATCTTGTCAACAATTTGTTGCCATATTGCCTCTCTCCTACTGATTGGCAACTTTGAGGTAGGTGACAAACAGTTGGTGCTGGTGTTCCATCACCTCTTTCACCAGAATTTCCTGCTCCTCTGCACTGAAGCAACAATTTCTTTTTTTCTTCTTCCTGTCCTGGGTCTTCTGTGGGTCCTCCTGGCTGGTTCCTGGTCTGTTGTCATCTTCCTGGGGTCTGTCCAAGCATCTGGGATCCATTTTGGCTCTCCTTAGCACATTTTGCTGTGTTTGCACAACTTTTTGGCACGTACCTAGTTTGCGATGTCATAAACTGGCTCACAGTCATTTTCGCCGTGTTAACGTTGTTTTTATTTACAACATGACGCATTGGTTTGAGTAAAAAAAAATGACTCACTCCAGTGGTTTGCGCCGCCATGCTTTTTAGCATATTTTTTCTGTGTATTTGTGAATCTGCCAGAAATTCCTGACAACATTTTAACAAAAAAGTTATCTTCCTGGCGGGATCCCAGGGCACTTCAGCACCAAGACTAGGGGGTTAGGGAATTCCTACCCTAACACCTTTTCTTTTGTTTCCCAGGGCTGAATGTGGCAGGGGGTGACTGCTTAATGGAGTTTTCTCCACAGCGTGGTTGGGTGGTTATAGGGGGCAGTCTGCACGGCCTGGCTGCAGGCCAGGTTCTGAGGCCACCCCCCCTCCCGAACATACTGTGAGGTTGGGTGTCTATAAGCTTGGATGCAGGTCAGGCCCTGCGGCAAACTGACACCAGGCACGGCCTTTGGCTGTGCGCAGCAGTGGATGGATTAAGATAAAGTAACTTAAATTACTTAATGTTAAAAAAACATAGGCAATCACTGAAAAAAAAGATTACAGGGACATTATAGTTAGAAAATAGAATTAAAAAGTATAGAAATTCATTAAAAAAACAAAGGTTAAAGGGATGTTACGTTAAGTTCTGAATTTACATGCACAAAACCATAGAAATTCAGCAGTTACAGTTATGGTTATATATATATTTACATACATTTTGGTAATGATAGTGTGGTAAGTTAAAACAAAGTTCTCCGCTTGATACTTTATACCTCCACCGTCAACTTTGAAGAAGATTTCCAGAAGAAGATGGACTTGACCATGTCACCAGTAACAATACAGTGGCATTGGAGTCATGTTAGCACTATTTGTGTTCTAAATGCACAGCAATTTTTTGTGAGACAAGAACATGGTTTCTATACATTGCTCCAGAACTTTAGTTAAGGGGTTAAAACTGTAATTGTTTTCTGTTTAAAAGCTCCTTGAAGCTCTGAGGCTACTTCATTGCACTAGAGAGTATAAATCAGAAAACACATGTTGTTAGCAAACGTTATTGATACTAGGTCCAGTTTTTATTTCAGATTTTGTCACCTGAAGGATGTTTTTAAAAAATATGTCAACAATAAAGGTTGAAAACATTATGGCCCGTATTTATACTTTTTGACGCTAAACTGCGCTAACGCAGTTTAGCGTCAAAAATTTTTGCGCCGGCTAACGCCATTCTGAAGCGCCATGCGGGCGCCGTATTTATGGAATGGCGTTAGCCGGCGCAAGCAGACCGGCGCTGCCTGGTGTGCGTGGAAAAAAAACACGTACACCAGGCAGCGCCGGCGTAGGGAAAAATGGCGTTAGGGCGTCTTAAAAATGGTGCAAGTCAGGTTGACGCTAAAAAATCACCTCCACCCGATTTGCGCCATTTTTAACGACGCCCAGACGCCATTTACATGACTCCTGTCTTAGTAAAGACAGGAGTCATGCCCCCTTGCCCAATGGCCATGCCCAGGGGACTTCTGTCCCCTGGGCATGGTCATTGGGCATTGTGGCATGTAGGGGGGCACAAATCAGGCCCCCCTATGCCACAAAAAAAATATAAAAATAAAAATATTTATACTTACCTGAACTTACCTGAATGTCCCTGGGGTGGGTCCCTCCATCCTTGGGTGTCCTCCTGGGGTGGGCAAGGGTGGCAGGGGGGGTCCCTGAGGGTATGGCAGGACAGCTGTGGGCTCATTTTGAGCCCACAGGTCCCTTAACGCCTGCCCTGACCCAGGCGTTAAAAAGCGGCGCAAATGCGGGTTTTTTTTGACCCGCCCACTCCCGGGCGTGATTTTTGCCCGGGAGTATAAATACGACGCATTTGCGTCGCAGTCATTTTTTTGGACGGGAACGCCTACCTTGCATCTCATTAACGCAAGGAAGGCGTTCACGCAAAAAAATTACGCTCTTTACTCCTACTTTGGCGCTAGACGCGTCTAACGCCAAAGTATAAATATGGCATTAATTTTGCGCCGAATTTGCGTCGAAAAAAACGACGCTAATTCGGCGCAAACGGAGTATAAATATGCCCCTATATTTTCTTTGAGAATGTCTGACCTGAAACTATGGAGAAGATCTGGGGACATGGAGGGCCTAATTTACAAAGGTAAATTTTCACTTACGTGTAAGCTTACATTTGTTTGCTATTCACATAGGTATTTTACTTGTGTTATCTTTATGACTGTGGAGTCCCTGTTTATAAAAAGATAGAAAAGTCCTTTGTGAATCAAGCCCAGACATTTTGCAGGGCCGCTTCTGCATCAGTTTGGTTTATAATCCTTAAATACTTTTAACAAGAGCATTGACTGAGTAAGTAAGAGATTCAGAAACTTGCCTTCAATTCTTGCAGTCTGAGGGAATTTTCCTCTCCAACTGCCTTGACCAGAAGATTAAATTCAGAGAAACTGCTGCTTCAGTCCAATGACCTGGCCTTCGTCTTTGGTCTGCAATTTCACCTGTATGACCCTTTGAGACTTTTCTTTACCAGGAGCCCCTATTAGACTGGCTATAGGCATTTACAGTTTTGTTGACTGCTGCCTTCAACTAATTCCCATTTACCCTGATTTAAAAGAGACTGCATTTGAATGTTATTCAATGTGCCAACTTTCCCCCTAAATTAGCTATTTCCCTCTCTTCATCGAGACTTTGTCCTTAGAAACAGACACTGTCCATTGAATAAATATTTATCACCAGCCCTAACTTTAACCCCTTTACTGCTGGGGCGATTGCATACCCCTGTGCCAGAGCTTTTTTTTTAAAGTTGGTGTTAATGTTGTTGAAACAAATGCACCTCTTTGGTCTATTTTCCATATTCAGGGTTATGCATTTGTGATAGTGCAAACTCCTCACCAACTTCTCACTACAGCCTGAAGATATGACAAATAATGTGGAGATATTTTCATTTTTAACAAATTTGCTCAATATTATTTTTAATTTCTCAAATGAACATACATAAATCCAAGTACGCCAACCAAGGAAATTATCTGAATATTTGAAGTCTTGCATTGCCAAATATGTGTGGGTTTTGTTAGGAACTGAAATCTGCACAATTAATTAAGCAATATGAGTGTATTGGATGTGGTCCTTCTTGTAGGGTCAACCCAGATGTTTGTCTTCTGTTGCTGAACCCGTTTTTGTTAGTATTAGGGCTCTGTACCCTTTTTCCATGCTAACCAGTGGAAAAGTGATTGCACTCTCTCCCTAAAACATGGTAAAATGGGTATACACATGATTGGTACATTTCATTACTTGTAAGTCTCTAGGAAATGGTACTTCCTGTCTCCATACTCAGTAAATTAAATGATACTAGTGGGCAGCAACATTCAGTGTGCCACCCACCAAGTTAGCCTTTTAAAACAGGTCTCAGGCCCGCCACTAAAGCCTGTTGTGCACTTTGAAGATGCCATTTCATCCTAGAAGACAAACCTTTTTTCAGTACTAAACCTTCCTTTTAAGCACTTATATATGTCACCCCTGATGTAGGGCATATAGGTGCATAGAGCACGGTGTCTTGTATTTAAAAATAGGACATGTGTACCTATGTTTTACATGTCCTGGCAGGGAAGAACTCCTAAAGCCATTTTTCACTGCTGTAAGGCATATTTCTCCCATTGACTAACACTGGGTTGCTTTATTCCAGTTCATAAGTGGTACCTTCAAATTTGGAGCAGGTAGAGCTATGCTGCTTACACTCAACTAAACTGTAATTTCAAAAGTTCTTTTATGGGTAAGTTGGATTTTAAGTGACTATTCTGAAAATGGCACTTCTAAAAAGTTGGCCTTTTCTTGTCCCAAACAACTGTGCCTTCCTGCCAGAGTCCTGGCTCACAAGACTATGAATGGCTCTACTGTTGGGATTTGTGTATTACTTCCATATAGAGACACAAAGGAAACTTAGGAGTAAAAAGGATGGGCCATCCGGACAGGATGGCTAGGGAAATGCTGTGTCCAGCCTCACTTACACTTCAAAGGGCCTTGCCCACAGCACACTCAAAGGAACCCAACACTAGGTCTGCCCTGCTTTTTGTCACCCCCTGATAGATGGAAGCCTTGGCCAGGGGAAGAACTTTCCAGACCCAGTTGTGGGGATGGGATAGGAAGTCTCCCACAGAGGTTGACACCAGGTATAAATATTGGGCCTCCAGAGAAAGTCATCAGAACACACATGTACCTGAGGAATATACAGAAGGGCTGTCTGCTGCTTTAAAGACTGCCATGTTTTCTGAGAAGGAAGACTGAACCTGCCTGCATCCTGGGTTACCCAGAGTGACTCCCAGAGCCAGTTCTCTGACCTCCTGTGTGAGCTACAGGGACTCTACAAGCTTCGGATACCTCCCTGTAACTGCCTAGCTGACCTGCAGGACCTGCAGCTGGACCTGCCTGAGCCCTGCTGACCTCTGCAGAAGTGAGTCTCTAATCCCCAAAAGGTGCCTCACCTAGTCCTGCACCCTTACTTGACATCAGAATGTACTCCTTTTTTTTAAAAAAAGGTGAAAATCCTTCTTAAGTGTCAGCTCCTCAAGACTGCAAATGGGCTCTTTCATGCCAAGAATCTGATTTCCAGTGCAACCAGCAGTGCAAAGCTCCAGTGAGACCTGTTCTACATGTTGACAGCAACCACCAGCAATGACTGGTAATGCAAGACGTGCACTTTGCAGTACAGCAATAATAGCCTGCGATGATCGCAAATGTGAAGCTGCCGCAAAGACCGTCTGCAACACACGACTGGCTCTTCATGCTACTCTGACGACCATATACAAATCTCAGCCTGCTCCTCACAGCCTCCTACAATGTGAAAGGACCCTACTTACCGGACTTGGAAGGTAACTTTTCAGTGGGAATAACCTGGTCCATGTATCCAACCCATTCACCATTGCGTCGGCCTGAACTTGAGACTTTTCCCTGATCTAAAATGACAGGATGACCGTGAGTGGTGCTTTGTGCTTTTAGGGCCTATTTTTCACAAACACTTGAAAATGAATATTGCAGCTCTTCTTATTGGGTTTTTGTCATTTTGGTATCACTTATTTATTAAAATTTACTCTAGTTTTCAAGATTGATTTGGAACTTTCCTTCACATTATTACTGTGTTATCAGATTTGACCTCCTTTTAAATTCTGCTTGACTGGCTATTTTTTATTTTTTCTCCAAATATAATTGCTATCTCATTTGTGCACCTGTAACTCTTGTGTGCAAGCATGGAGATGGATCTCACAAACCTGGAAAGGTACACTGTTGCAGAGTGGAAAGGACTTTGCAGGGAGAAGGGGCACCAGTAACCAGACAGGAGCTCCAGAATGCTGTCAGGGCCTGCAGGAGGTCCATGGGCTCCTGCTTGTTGGTAATGGCCCTTTTTGTACAATCACCCCCAAACGTTTTGCCTTCCTCCACCCTTTTTTGCTGAACTCATTTCTATTACCTTTAAGACTATGTGCACATTCCCACTGCTAAACAGTTCTAAAGTACATGGGCTTTCTCCTAAAAAACATTATGGAATTTGCTATTCCCTATTGACACGTTCAATATACTTGTAAGTCCCTGGTAAACTACCCTACATGTGCCCAGGGCCTGTAAATTAAATACTACTACTGTGCCTGTGCTAGATCTAGAGATCCCGGTTGTCAGAGTATGCACCCTGTACAAGCAGGAACTACCACTCGAGTCAGGGTAAGTCAGATACACACTTTAAATTAACCTGTGCTCACCCTCTGGCAACTTGGCACCAAGCAGGCAGGTTTAACTTTAGAGGCAAGAGGCAATGTGTAAAGTATTCATGCACACACACACCAACACAATAAAAACACCACAAAAATATACCGCACAGGTTTAGACAAATAGAGAATATTTATCTGAGCAAAATAAGACCAAAACAACAACAATCATATGTATACCTTTGAAGATATGTACATTTGAGAATATCAGTTAATCTTAATGTTGGAAGAGCCCTTGTACTCCTCTTCCAATGTTTACAGTCCCTATAGGGACTAAATAATGGTCCAAGGAGTGGATCGCTAATCGAGTCGTGCCTTCACACTTAGTGATGGACAAACTTACAGTTTCCCAAGTAAGCCCACAGTCCGTAATTCACAGCACCTGACGTGCAGCCTAAGGTGCACTGCCATTGCCCCCTCCTTTCAGAATTGTGCGGGAGGGGGAACGAGCTGCACCAGGCTGCCTGCGTCTGCACATCTGTGGTGAAGTCAGCAGCAGAGGTGATTTCCTTCATACGGGACAGACTTGGCAGGTTCAGCTGGCACACAGAGCAGACATGTGTGGGAGACAGTGGCACCCACAGCAATTGTTCTTGAGAAACACCAGTCTCAGTTGGCACTCAACGCAGACTTGTGCAGGTGTAAAGTACTGCAGCAAGCACCAAATCTTTGTTGTAATATGGCAATCTCAGTCAGCATACAGGGCAGATGTTTGTAGATGTAAAATACCAACAAGAAACAAGGCAGGTGTCTTTGGAAGGGCAGACACAGCAGCCCAACAGATGTAATGGAAATCTTTTATGGTCCTGAGACTTCTAGGAAGAAGGGGCAAGCTAACCAGCCCTTGGAGAGCACTTTTATAGAGCACAGCACTAGGTAATAGGCAGCACAGCAATCAGCAAGCAGCAGGTCAACACAGCAACGGAGTTAGCAAACTGGCATTCCCTCTGGAAGCACAGCAGTCCTTCTGGCAATTTGCAGATGTAGAGCTAGCAATGTCTGGTTACAGGTACAAAATGTGTCTGATTTTATGGGGTTAGAGACCCAGTACTTATACCCAAAAGTGCCTTTGAGAGTGCATAGATTCCCCTTTCATCCCAGCCCTGGCTCCAGACTATCAATTGGGGGTAATCAGCCCTTTGTTTGGAGCTTAGGCCACTACTACTTGAAGTGTAAGAAATAGCCCTTCCCATCCTCCATGCCCAGGAAGACCCATCAGTACGCAGATGAATTCAGATGCAATTGAGTGTCTTGTGTTTTTGCTGTCCGGAGAGAGTGCCCAAATGTAGCTGTCACCCAGCCCAGTCTAGGCGTGTATTGGAGACTGGCAGTCAGGCACACAGAGCAGTGAGAGCAGAGAACAGCCCACTTTCTAAAAGTGGCATTTCTAAAATAGTAATAATAAATTCAGCTTCACCAGTAAAGAGGATTTATCATCACCATTCCAATGATATGACACTTGGGCCCATATTTATACTTTTTGACGCTAAACTGCGCTAACGCAGTTTAGCGTCCAAAAATTTAGCGCCGTCTAACGCCATTCTGAAGCGCCATGCGGGCGCCGTATTTATGGAATGGCGTTAGCCGGCGCAAGCAGACCGGCGCTGCCTGGTGTGCGTGGAAAAAAACCACGTAGACCAGGCAGCGCCGGCGTTGGGCAAAAATGACGTTAGGGCGTCTTAAAATGGGGCAAGTCAGGTTGAGGCAAAAAAATCGCCTCAACCCGATTTGCGCCATTTTTTTACGACGCCCAGACGCCATTTACATGACTCCTGTCTTAGTAAAGACAGGAGTCATGCCCCCTTGCCCAATGGCCATGCCCAGGGGACTTGTGTCCCCTGGGCATGGTCATTGGGCATAGTGGCATGTAGGGGGGCACAAATAAGGCCCCCCTATGCCACCCAAAAAAAATTAAAAAATATGAAAAATTATACTTACCTGAACTTACCTGAATGTCCCTGGGGTGGGTCCCTCCATCCTTGGGTGTCCTCCTGGGGTGGGCAGGGGTGGCAGGGGGGGTCCCTGGGGGCAGGGGAGGGCACCTGTGGGCTCATTTTGAGCCCACAGGCCCCTTAACGCCTACCCTGACCCAGGCGTTAAATAGTGGCGCAAATGCAGGGTTTTTTGACCCGCCAACTCCCGGGCGTGATTTTTGCCCGGGAGTATAAATACGACGCATTTGCGTCGCCGTCATTTTTTTAGACGGGAACGCCTTCCTTGCATCTCATTAACGCAAGGAAGGCGTTCACGCAAAAAAATGACGCTATTTGCCAATACTTTGGCGCTAGACGCGTCTAACGCCAAAGTATAAATATGGCGTTAGTTTTGCGCCGAATTTGCGTCGAAAAAAACGACGCAAATTCGGCGCAAACGGAGTATAAATACGGGCCATGATGTAGTTACTCCTTTCTGATCAGGAATTACAGCTTTAATCTATATTAAGGAATTCCTAATGCTTGCCTATGAGAGGAATAGGTCTCACAGTAATGATAAATGCCTTTTGGGATTTTTTCATTACCAGGACCTCTAAAACGTAAAGGTACATGCCCTGCCTTCAACTTACATAGCACCCTGCCCTATGTGCTATCTAGGGTCTACCTTAGTGGTGACTTATATGTAAGGGTGGGTGATGAATTCTGCTGTGCCAGCGGAGTTCACAGAGTTTTACCCACTACATGATCCTTACGGAGAATGGAGCTCTGAAAAACTGTATGGTGCATCGCAGGGTGGAGTTGATCTCTCATGGCTCGCCAAAGTTAGGTTGGTAAGTGAGAAAAATCTCACAATAGACTACCTCCTGGTAAGATTTCTCGATGCAGGCGGTCATGCAAGGTTACTACTGCTTGTGTTGAGAGACCACCCACACACGTTGAGGAAGCTGCCACCTGAGTAGGAAATCTACTCGAGCAGCAGAAAGAAGTAGCGCCGTCTTTCACTGTGTGTTGTGCCATTCGTGCTGATTTTACAGTGTGAGGAAAATTCCCAGCGCTAAAAGTCAGCGCGAGCAGCGCAACTTACCACACCCCACTACTCACAGAACTCCACGGAGTGCAGCAGAGTTTTTTTAGCCACTTAACAGAGTTCCGCATAGCAGAACTCTGCAAATTCCACCCAGGCCTACTTATATGTAATAAAAGAGGGGTTTAAGGCTGGACAAGAGGTTTTAAATGCCAAGTTGAAGTGGCAGTGAAAACTGAACACATAGGATCTGCAATGGAAGGCCTTAGACATGCCTATAGCGTTGCTTGAGTGGTTGGCACATTCCGTGCTGCAGGCGCACTAGTAGCACTTCATTTACAGGCCCTGGGTATCTGGTATACCACTTTACATGGGGCTTACACATAAGCTAAATAAGCCAATTGTGTATACACCATATTTAGGAGAGAAGCGCATGCACTTTAGCACTGGCTAGCAGTTGTGAAGTGCCCAGAGTCCTAAGGCCAACAAAAAGATTCGGCAGAAAAAGGAGGTGAAAGGCCAAAAAGTCTGAAGTAAGACCACCCTAAGGATGACAGATTCAACAGCCTGTGGCATTGATTGTGCCACCCACTCAAGTAGCCCTTAAACATGTCTCAGGCCTGCAATTGCAGAGTCTGTGTTTGTGGTTTAAACTGCCATTTCGACCTGGCAAAATAACCCTTTTGCCAGCCCTAAACCTTCCTTTTTAATATATATGTCACTCCTATTAGAGGTCCTAAGCAGCCCCAAGGGCAGGGTGTGGTGTATTTAAAATATTGAGCATTTACTCTTCAGTTTTACATGTCCTGGTAGTGAAAACTCTTAAATTAATTTTTCACAAGGCCTATCTCTCCCATAGGTTAACATTGGAATCACCTTATTACACTTTATGGGGGTCATTCCAACCCTGGCGGTCATCGACTGCCAGGGTGGATGACCACAGAAGCACCGCCAACAGGCTGGCGGTGCTTCATTTGGGATTCCGACCGCGGCTGTAAAGCCGCGGTCGCCCAGCCGGGTCCGGCGGTTTCCCGACGGATTTCCCCCGGCTAGGTGAATCCTCCATGGCGGCTCTGCAAGCAGCGCCGCCATGGGGATTCCGACCCCCTTCCCGCCAGCCTGTTTCTGGCGGTTTTTACCGCGGGGCTAATGTTAAAAAATGCTGTGGCATTTTCAGAATTGCAATTTCAAATCAGACTTCACCATAAGTCAGGATTTAAAACTGTGATTACAGAGACAACAAACTGGGAGGGGTTATCTCTTCCACTTCAAAATTACACTTATAGGGGGTCATGCCAAGTTTGGCGGGCGGTGGTTGCCGCCCGCCAAACTTACCCCGTCAAATGACCGCTACGCGGTCAGAAGACCGCGGGGGCCATTCAGACTTTCCCGCTGGGCCGGCGGGCGCCCGCCAAGGGAGCGCCCGCCGGCCAAGCAGGAAAGGCGACGGGTGCAACTGCACCCGTCGCACCCCTGCAACACCATTCGGAGCCGGCTTCTGTGTTGCAGGGCCTTTCCCGCTGGGCCGGCGGGCGCTCCCTTGGCGGGCACCCGCCGGCCCAGCGGGAAAGTCTGAATGGCCCCCGCGGTCTTCTGACCGCGTAGCGGTCATTTGACGGGGTAAGTTTGGCGGGCGGCAACTGCCGCCCGCCAAACTTGGCATGACCCCCTATAAGTGTAATTTTGAAGTGGAAGAGATAACCCCTCCCAGTTTGGTGTCTCTGTAATCACAGTTTTAAATCCTGACTTATGGTGAAGTCTGATTTGAAATTGCAATTCTGAAAATGCCACAGCATTTTTTAACATTAGCCCCTCGGTGCCTGCTACCTGTTTCTGATCACATGTCGTGGGAGGGGGACATCTGCGCTTTGTGTATTCCCCCTAGACTGCCACACATAAAAGGAGCTTAGATGTGACTTGATGACCCATCTGTGTGCTGATAGGCCATTCTGGGCAGGATGGGATGAGGAGCTGGACACAGCCTCACTTATACCTGAGTAGGATGTGTCCTGTACACACACAAAGGGCTACATACCCTCTGTAGGTAGTCTGGAGCCAGGGCAGGATTGACAGGACATCTGTGCACTTCAAAGGCATGTATTTGAATCCTCCCCCACATCAAAGGCACCACTGGGTATAAGAACTGGGCCTCTGACATCACCATTTCAGTGCACTTCTGGACCTGTGGATACTCTGGCAGGAAGAAGGACTGCTGTGCTGCTGAAGGCATGCCACTCAGCTGGACTTCTGTTTTGCTGGAATGGAAACTGTTGTTGGCTCATGAAGTGAGTCTGAAGGAGCTAGATTTCAAAGCCAAGAAACTCACAGGGTCCATCCGTACTGGGAGAAATGAAAGTATACAGTGAGACAGGAGGGTCCACAACCCTAAGGATCTGGTGCCAAACTTTGTTGAGGGGGCTGACTTAGACTAGTAGGTTGAAGCAGAAGAAGCTGCTCAGGTTATGCATGGGGTACCTTAGGAGGATTAGGGAGCCAGTCTCTGGAGGCATATACCCAATGAAGGGAGAGATTTACTACTAGTCCTAGGGAAGGGGCCAAGATGAGGTGCCCTCTCATGGAATAAACCCTTGCCAGGAAGTATGGTTTCACCCCTGAAAATTATAGGCTGAAATTCAAAAACAGTCAGAAGCTTCCTCACCAGACTTTGGTGGATTTCATGGATTACGTTTGTAATGCACTGGATGGTTGGGTGAAGGGTAGAGAGGTAAACACTTATGAGGAGTTGTTCAATCTGTTTTCAAGGGAGCACATGTTCAGTCTTTGTTTTCCAGAGATACGCCAACACTTAGCAAACTCACTGGCCCCAGGGAGCTTGCCAAGCATGGGGACCTCTGGTTCAGCGTCTGGCACTCAAGAAGGTACCCAGAGGTGCCCTGAGGATGGTGGTTCAGGTTTTCCTTGAGAAGAATGAGGAGGAGGTCCACAGTGACACAGAGGTCAAGAATAGTTTGGGGGAGGGTTCTCATGGTTCTTCCAAGACTAGGGGGGTTCTGATGGGCACTAAGGCTGGGTACCACATTCTCAACCCTGATGGTTTGATTGCTGATCGAGTACAAGCAAGGGGACCCGGTCTGTACCTAGAGTCCGTCCAGCAGTGGGAACTTCACAGGGGTGGCCTGTGTGGTTTTGGCAGAGGTAGTACCAAGGTGCAGAGGGTAGAACATTCTCTGGTGTCCCTTCCCTTAGCTGGGAGGTTGACTCCAAGGAAAACGTCATATCCCTAAAGCTGGGATTCACCATTTCTGTCAGTTCACAGTTAATGGGATACCTGCCACAGCCCTAAGGCCAGTCAGGCAATAGAGGTAAAAAGACTGGTTTCCCCAGAGCAGTACACCGAATAGGTGTGTAGGGTAATTCAGGCCAAGGGGCAGGACTCCTTCCATCCTACAGCTCCAGTGTTCCTGGACACCAGAGCCATAGGGCAAGGAGGGATGGGTGGCCCAGATGAAGCTCATAAGTAGCTCCCAGATGCCCATTGATTGCATTCTGGGAAATTAATTAGTATTAGTATTAGAATTAGTATTAGAAGAGCTGGGAGGGGTGGCAACTAAGGGCACACTGAAAGCTATGGTTTCACAAAGTACTACTGTGGAGGGTACGGAGGCACAGAGGGAGGGGTAAGAGGAGATAACCCACAGTGGGAAAACACTGTGGATCAGGGGTTGCCAGGTCTGACCGAAGAGCACCCAAAAATTACCTTGATATGCCCCCTGCGCTGTCACAGAGACAGAAGGGCAGGAGACCTGCACCAAGTAGAACCCTGCATGACACAGAGCGAAAGTATCATCCTTGGGTGGGGTGGTGGTTACCCCTTGGAAGCCCTAGCTTGCCAGGCACCTGTTCAACCTGATGGTATCAACCCTGAGGTGAGAGGTCATTTTCAGGATACCACCCATGTATTGGTGGGAAGGAGAGTGGAAGTAGGATGCCTACAACCTGGTGCTGTTGCCTCACCCTATGAGAAACCTCAAAGGTTTGGGAAACCTCAGGAGCAAGTAGGAAACTCCTTGCCAGCCCCAAGGCAAAAAGCGAGGCCTACCCACAGACCCACTTGGAGCCCCCACCTACCAGTGGATAACCCTGGCCTGGCTCTTGACACTAACAGTTGCCAGCAGCCTCTGTTTGTTGTCTTAAGAAGTAGAGTTTTCAGACAGACAAAAGTCTTATCCAAGGGGTGAAATGGGCCACATCACCTTATTTGCCATTGTGATAGTTTCTGCTTGAAGGGATGCATCTATGAGCAAGTTAAGGTCAGGAGTATCACAGATGGGGTCGAGAGATGAAAGAGAAGGATTCCCCAGGGGGTAGTGTAGTGATCCCAGGGGATAAGGCTATGGAGATATTGTCAGACTTATATGGCAATAGAATTGACAAATGTTGCTGCATGTTCTATCACTTAAGTAGGAAAGTACATCAAGGTTTTGATTAGTCTAACCTAGCTTTTGTCTGGAGGGGGATCATGTGGCATTTGGCCATTTTTTGAGATGCCTGACCTGCTCTTTGGGCTACAGTGATGACTGTCTGCGATGCTCAACCTGTCCCTCGTGGCCTCCTCCAATACAAATAGAAATCTTTGCACTGGATTTAGAAGGTAACTTTCCACCAGGATTAACATTGTCCATGTATCCAACCTGTGCTCCATCTAGTCGTGTTAAGTTGTATTTACTTGGTCTGTTTTGAAATTCTGGAAAATTACGAGAATAAAATATTCTGTACTCTACATGCACTGTAAATATTCCAGAGAAACTCATGACTTGTTTCCCATTGAAACCTGAAGAGTAAGAAAGTGAAATGAGACAAGAATGATGGGGATCATGGTTCGGCTGGCCAAGATGGCGGGAGCAGATTGAAGAGGCTCTGTGGTGGAGCCTCAGTAATCCCTCTTCTATCCGACTTTGGACAGGAGATGGGTCACCGCACACCAGCATCCCAGTGAGCTGAAGTTGCAGAAGACTGGCGGCGCTGACCATAGGACCTGAGGAGGTGCCGGAGGAGGTCCTGGAACCATCGGGGCCTATGTGAGGGAGAGTTGAGGACTGAAGAGAGAGGGGTGCCCGGTACGTGTGGTTGGTTCGACCCAGGTGGGCCTCCTGCAGTAGCATGGTGGATGGCGAAGGGACGAGGCGCGACCTATAACGGTGAGTAGGCCTGGGCAGTGACGGAGTGTGACCGGCGGGAAGTGAGAGGAGGAGGCCTGTGATTCGCAACCTGGTCGGGCCTGAAGATGCTGAGTCTCCCCGTGCTGCCAATGCCGAAGTGATGACAGAGGGCCTTGGAGGAACACCTAATACTGGGCGTAGAGCTGGGCTGAACTTATAAAGCTGCAACAGCACCCTGGGAGACCCTGAGGTGGGGCCCTCATTTCTGTCAGTTTTCCCCCATCCTTGATTCGATCCCACGGGACTGGACCTGCAGCCCCCCTTAACGGGTACAAGACCCTTGGCGCGCATGACACCACCGCACTGGGCAGCTAACCCTGCCGGGGCAATTGACTGAACCGGAGGAGCCTCGCCACAAGCAAATAAGAGAAAGGCCCCTGGGTGGAGCCTAGTGCAGCGGCTGAAACTGGAACTGCGTGGTGGAGAAACGCAGTGGACTCTCAAACAAATCAGTGACTATTACCGTAGTGGGCTGCTTGTGCTGCTGCGCATCCTGGTCTTCACACTGCACTCGCAAGTAGATCCCCCTTGTGTTCTTGGTTCTGGAGTCTCGTGCCCTGGAAAACTCGGGAGCCCAAATGGCCAGATCAATGAGCATAAGTTCCCAGGACTCCGCTGCTAATGACATGGGCTGCCTTCGCTCAGGATCAGGGAACAAGCAACAGGCACTGACAGCTGTGGCGTTGGATTCTGATGGCCACAAACTGGATGCAGTGTCGGCGGTGTTGGGGCACATCAGCACCTCCCTGGATCAGGCTCGAACCTCGTTGGAGAGTAAGAGTGACAAGGTGACCAGTATCAGACCCTGCTCCATGCAGATCATCTCAAGCTGGCAGACAAGACTTGCTCACTGGAAGGGCAATTAAATGAACTTACTCCTAATACAAGCCACTTGGAGACTTCTATGCAGTCAGTACTGGCCAGAATAGCGGTAGTAGAATGTTGTGCGAAAGATGCAGAAGGACGCCCCAGGAGAAACAACATTTGTATCGTGGGCTTTCCAGAAAGCGTGGAGGGCTCCAACGAAGTTGCCTATGCTGAGAACTGGCTTTGAGAACTGGTCCTAGCCGGATCACTGACACCCTTCTTCTCTGTTGAACACACCCACCAGGTCCCGACGGGAGCCTGACCACTGGGCACGGTCCCATATCCTTTCCTGCTCCGCTTACTGCACTTTGCCAACAGATACATCATTCTGCAGGAGGTGAGATCGCTCCTGACACACCAGGTGGACAATGCTCAAGTTATGAAATTCCCGGACTACACTATCACCGTACAAAGACAGCGGACCTCCTTTCTATTTGTGAAGTGCAAGATCCGTGCCCTTAATCTGATATACTTCCTCCTCTTCCTCGTTAAAATGTGAGGAGTGGCCTGTGGAAAGGCACATTGCTTTGACACCCAAGAAGCTGCATTGGAGTGGTTGGAATCAATGGATTTGATCAGCCAAAAGGAGGCAAAGGCAGAGGAGTTGACAAGGCAGAACACATAACCCAGCAAACACAGAAACCTCAGGCAACATGATACCCCTCCTTTGGTAGCAGGCCATGCCCCTGACCTAGAGCAGATTATACAGGAATGATGAGAAGCACTACAAACTGCGGAGGCTATCGAAGATCCATCAACCACTTCAGATGCGGATGCAGAACTAGCTGACTCTGATGGCGAGGACGTCTCCTTCACGAGAATAGTTTCTGACACTGGTTCCTCCACCCCCCCCTCCTGTGACACCGCAGACAGCAGAACATATATCTGAGCTTCTACCGCTGTTACATGCAAAACTTTCAGTCTACAAACAGGTGTGCAATGCTGTTACATGAGATGGCGGGGAGGCCGGGCTGCGCTGCATTTTGACCCTGCCTCCACATGATCTAGCCTGGTGTGAACTGTTGCACCGCATTGCCCCCATCCTCCCTGGCCGAGTGACAAGTGCTGAGCTCACGTCTAAACTGTTAGGCCATGCATTAGGTTTAGCGATGTGTACCTATCTGCTGCCCATGTGTGGGATGCATCTGGGGCTTTTGCCTCAGGGCTTGCTGGGCAACACTCACCCCCCTCCACTGCTTTGTTTCTGGGTACTTCCTTCTCATGTCATTTACACCAGACAGGCAAGTTAGACAGTTTGGGAAGACACCAGTTGTCCCTCTGCTCTGATGGTATTCTACTGCATTATCTTTATAGCAGCAGTTATTTCCAAGCTGCGCCTATTTGTTTTAAATTGGAGCCTGGGTCCTTCCTGCTTTCCCCTCCCTCTGTACCACAACCATTGACCATGTAGAGTTATACCTCCCCGGAAACAGGGCTCTAGGGCCCTACTGTTTTGCTGACAACTTTGAAACTTACCAACATCCTTACAGGGAATGTGCTTGGCATAGATACGCCAGCATGCAGGTATTCCATACATTCATACATTAGAAGACATTCGGTACACATAGCGCTTTCACAGAAAACACACCTTGCGCAGCTAGAGATTCCCAGGCTGCAGTGGCACTGGCGAGGGCAGCCATTTGTGACCAATTTCTCCTCCTATGGAAGAGGGGCTCTTATCTGGATCATACCAGGTACTCCATTTGTGGCTGAAGAATGTGAAGTTGATGCTGATGGGCGCTATGTGCTTGTGCATGGACGTTTGAGTGGTCAGGGCCTATTTTTGGGGTCAATCTATGCGCCGAATGCAGATCAGGCATCTTTCCTCAGTAAACTATCTGGCCCCCTTTCCCAGTGGAGTGATCTTCCTTGGTTGCTGGGGGGTGATTTCAACAGTGTACTACATCCCCACCTATATTGTTCCTTCCCAAAGCTGCCTACTGCGCCTATGATGGCCGCCGTGCATGCTCTGTGGGAATAGCTCCAGCACTGGCAGGTGCGGGATCCATGGCGCTAGCGCAATGCTGAAACTAGGGTCTAATCATTTCATTCAGCTCCACATCAGTTACACATGTGTCTCGACAGAATACTTTGTACAACTAACTTGCACTCCGTGGTGCTGCGGAATGACTACTTAAGCCGCACTCATTCTCATCATAATACCCAGTTCCAACAGCTGGGATGGAACACATCTCCTCCTATCATCCCTACATGGCAATTAAATCTGAGCTGCTGGAACATGCCGCATTCAAGGCGTCGTTAGATGTAGCGATCCCAGAGTATTTTGAACACAATGCCGGTATCATTAGGTTTTGTTGAATGGGAGGCATTCAAGGTCTTCATAGGTCACTGTCTAGGTACACAATGGAACATGTGTAAATCCATCAAACATGACCTAACCCAAGTGGAGAAGTCTAGCTAAGACATGAACAAAGTGCCATTGAACATCCCCCAGGGACTCGTGGGCTGGCGTCAGCCCGAGCGGAACATGTGTCATTAGTAGAGAGGCTGTGATGCCTTAAATACACGGCACACTCAGCCCACACAGATTCAACAGCTGATCACTTGGGAAGGCTGTTGGCCTGGCTGATCCACCAAGAACAAGACTGTGCCCCTATAATGGAACTGCGTTCCGCACCAGGTGACATTCTCTACACCCCAAATGGGATATATACTGAGCTCACTCGCCATTACACTGCCCTATATCGCTCCTAAGCAACAGTGAGATCAATGGACTATGATAAGTTCTTCTCTCTGACTCCTCTGCCTTATCTGATGGACGCAGAATGGGAGGAGTAGACACGCCCTTGACCCTACCGAAGGTACAAGAAAGTATGCACACTCTGGCTGCCAGTTAAACCCCAGGCCCTGATGGCCTTCCATCAGAGTTCTATAAATTATTTTCCTCAGTGCTTGTGCATGACCTTCTCTGGCTCCACGAAGAAGCACTGGAGACAGCGACCCTACCTGCATCACAGTGAGAGGCACTGCTGGTGTCCCTTCCTAAGCCTGGCAGGGACCCAACAGAACTGGGCTCCTATAGGCCACTGGTGATGCTCAATACAGACTATAAAATTCTGGCCAAGATTCTGGCAATGCGACTGGCACCTCTGGTGCCTCATTTGATTCACTCCGACCAGAACGGCCTTGTGTCTCGGGCAGGCTGCCTGGTACTTGATTTGGGAAAAGCCTTTGATTCCTTGGAATGGCCCTCTTTGTTTGAGGCACTGCGATGATTCGGTCTGGGCTCCTACTTCCTGCTAATGGTGAAACTGTTATATACCCACCCTCAGCTTAGGGTTAACACCAGAGTGGCCATCTATGACCCAACAGGACTGTCACCTCTCCCTGCTATTGTTTTCCTTTGCAATAGAACCTCTGACGGTGGAGTTCTGTCAGAGGGGGGAGGCCTGGAGTATCCTGCTGCGTGATGGTCCGCATATTATATTTCTATATGTGGATGATCTTCTTTTGTACCTTAAGTATACTGATGATGTCCCTGTCGGAATTGTGGACATACTGCAAACATTTGCCACACTCTCCAGGCTGCGGGTTAACTGGGTGAAATCATGCTTGTTCCCCTTCAACCCTGATCTGCCAAACCCAGACCTTCACCTTCCCGGGGTACTTATTCCCTGGCAACCCAAGATGTTCCTATATCTGGACATCAACATATTCCACATGGAAGAGGATCTCCACTATGGAAACCTTCTATCCGATCTCAGATGAATTTCTGGCAAATGTTATCACTCTCAGTGATGGGCAGAATTACACTCCTGAAGATAGTGGTTCTCCCTCACTTGCTATATTACTTCTCCAACCTGCCCTACTATGTTCTGGATAAATTCTTCAGGGAGCTGGAATCCAGAATCAGGGAATTCATATGGAACAAGGGTCGCCTCTGGATCATGGAGGCCTGGCAGCACCCAATATGGAGCAGTACTACTTGGCTTCCGAGCTCCAGTGGGTGGCGCGGTGGCTTTCTAGCCACCATTTGTCCGACACGGCGACAAAAACACTACCCTGGGCAATGCCCAAGATATTACATCTTTTTCACCCCCTTGCAAAGCCGAAGATACCAGAGGCACTCCTGGTGGGTGTGGCTCACCGCTGCAACTGTAGAAGCTTGCGCCTTACACACACAATACTTCCCTATGCGCTGACCTTGGCACAGCTGGGCACGCCATGACGCTCAAGGCTCCCAAGTGACACTGAGCTGGAGCCCTGGCATGCAGCTGAGTTGCATACACTGGGAGACCTATACAGCAAGGGCTCGTTAATCCGATTTGCTACACTAGTGGCAGAGACAGGCCTGCCAATAGGGCAGTTTCTCTTATACAATTCCTTGACAGCGGCAGTATCACAACACTGGGGAGGCATAACAACTGATCCACCAACACACCTATTGCTACAAAATATGCAAGTTATGGGGGAGGGAAGACACTTGATACTTGTACTCTGAATACACACAGTTCACACCTGTGCTGCACTGCGTACTAGCTGGGAAGGTGATTTGGCCAGGTCCTGTCCTGACAAAAAGTGGGCCGTAGTACTACCAAGCCACTCTAACATTCCACACCGGCTGAAATCAATAAATATTTCCAACAGGTAGATGCTGCCTGCCCCCACTGTACCCTGGTGGGGGCAGATTTACTCAATATGTTAAGGTCCTGTCCCTCCTTAAGCATTTACTGGTGCTGCGTATCGACACAGCTATCGGAGTGCACAGTGCGACCGCTGCTGTCCCAATGGGAATCCTGTATTCTGGGTCTTTTTCCCTGAGCGTACAAGCATAAAGCCTCAACGAGATTCCTCATCTCTTAGCGGTCAATCGCTTAATTACCAGGTGATGGAAAGCCATGAGTCTCCATCAACACTAGCGTGGGAAAAATCTTTTGTGGTGTGAGCAGAAGCTGAAGGAGTGGCGCTGCAGAGGGAGGACAATTTAGGCATACATAAATACCCTCTGGCCGCTAGCTGGGATGCGATGCTGGATAAGCTGCAATAGCTGGGGCAGAAGGTACACACTGAAGCTGCTGTGGCTTCAGATACACCGTTAACGACTGGATAAGCGACTCACACACAGGACATACTTGCTATGACTCTAGTGATGCGCTTGACTCATTTGCATCCCACCTCGGGAGGATTGAGACCCCAATGGATCAATTGGGAGGAAAACCCTTGTGGCTGCACACTGTGGGACCTAGGTGGGCAGAGTAGACAAAATTATGGGACCGGAGGAGGGGGTTGAAACGGACTCCAAGTTGTTACCTGTTCTTGTGGTTGTATTGTTTACATACTATTAATGTTGAATCTTCACATCTAGAAGGGGCTACGTGAAACTGCTGTTCATTGAGGGGATATCTCAAGACACTTTGAAACTTGGCACAACGAGTACTCCGAACAGGGGATTGTGTAATAAATCCTAGGCTTGACGCACTCCCCTCTCGTATTAGATGGAGCTTACAGACACCAATTTCAGATTTGTAAACTTCAAGTTAACACACTTGGCAACTACAAACATATATGCCAGAGTATTGTTTCTAGCCTCCCCTAATACAGCCTACGTTTGTACAGTATGTATGTTTTATATGCCTGTAATACGATGATAAATACGAAAATAACAAAAAAAAAAGATTCAAACAAAAATGAGACAAGAATGATGAGAAATAAGAAATATTAGAGAAATAAAAAAAATCTGTGATTGATAAGGAAAGAGTGGGGATAGGAGAACAAAACTATTGAAGACATGTTATCTCTCTTCTCGCACTTCTCTGGTACATACCTTGCCATGGCTTAAGTCCCTGCATGGACAACTCAGGGCTTTACAATGGCGTGCCATTCCTGGCACAAATTTGCCTATGCCCACTGGCAGACATGCAGCCTGCACATATATAATCTGCCGCTCAATGCTGATACTGAGGGGGCCAACGGGGCTACTATTGCGTATGTGGCCACACTGCCAGGCACAGCGGCCCTCACTGAACCCCTTTGACATCCATGATTTCACCTCTCTTCTCAAGTCCGCCATGAAGAATGTGTGAAATTGTGAAATCTTTCTCGACACTTCAGTGAGGCCTGAGTCAGATCTCTAAAAAACATAGGGGCTCTTGATAACATTGGCGGTAAATCCACGCCTAATGCCATGGCGATGGCCTCCAAAAGACAGTTGCCGTGGCTACCTACCATCCACCATAATTTGACCGTAGCTGGAGTTCCACCAGAAGGCTGGTGGAATTCCGGATACAGTCATCGCGGCGGACGGGGGTAAGGTGGAGCTGCTGCCAGCAGCAGCGCCATGCAAGTAGAACGCTGCCGACCGTATCATGACACATAACACTGCCTAGCGGTGTTCTGCTTGTGAACACTGCTGCTGGCAGCAGTGCCGCATCCCGTCTCCTGCGTGAGGACCCCCTGCAAGCAGGTAAGTCGGGTTCTCCAATGGGGGTGTTGTGTGTGTGGGTGTGTGTGGGTGTGTGGTGGGGTGTGTATGATTGTTTTTGTGTGCGTGGATGTGGGTGTGAGGTGTGTGGAATGCATGTGTTTATGAATGGGTGTGAGTGTACGTCTATGTTGTGTTGTGTGAATGCGTGTATTCACTGATAGTGCCTACCGCCATGGTTTTCGTGGCAGTAAAAAAGCCACAAAAACCGGTGGCGGGGTCATGTTACCGTGAGCGGCCTAGTCATTACCGCCGTGGCGGTCGGTGTGTTACCTTGACGGTTTGGCTTTTGCCAAACCCCCAATGCCATAATTTGAGGGTAGTTACCGCTAACCTCTTGGCGGTACTAGCGCCACTATAGCACTGTCTGAAGTACTTGACCAAGAAGAAATGTTGGAAAATGAGTTTTCAAGTAGAAAAAACCTGCAGATTACAGAATATATTTTCGCCCAGCAAACGAAGTGAAACATCCCTGGGAGCTTGTTAACATTTTTTACTTAAAATGGACAACTGGTAAATTGATATTTACGGGAGAATTTTCCAGAACAAAATATTATTTTGCAGATACATTTTTGCCTTCAGCTTTATTGATGGAAACACATAATTTCAACATTTGACGCCTCGCAAGCGCGCACCAAGGCAGAATAGTGAACGGTGGGGAAGCATTGCATGCGCCCCCAAGGCAGAATAGTGAATGGCGGAAACCCATCGCATGAGCCCTCAAGGTAGAATAATGAAGAGTGGGGACTACAACATAACTTAGCATCACATATAAAGATATAAGATTTCAATGAATAAATATACCAAGATTGAAGAAAGGAATTTGTTGATGAATGTCAGCAACATTGAATTATCAATAGTTCTTAACATTGCTACGTTAAATTCAGAGTTGTATCCGTGCATAAAGGACATAGGCAGTTCCCAATTGTGCCTTTGTCTGGTTCCAGAGTTGTATCCGTGCATAAATGACATAGGCAGTTCCCAATTGTGCCTTTTTCTGGTGGTTTTGAGAGGGTGTCACAGGTGGCACCAATTCGTAACCCTGGTTGCTAGGATAAAAATAATCAAAAGCACAAAGGCACAAAAAAGGTTTGAAGCAACACAAAAGTATATCTTGCATAGGGCGCTGAAATCAGCATAATGCATTTGCAGAAAAACGACTACTGCCAAAGACAAATCTCTTAGTTCACTAGAGAAAAATACACGAGATCTATTTGTTGTAAAGGCAAGATACAATTCTTTCTAACAGTGCTTGAATTTTCCAGAAGACATGTTCATTATTTTTATTGATGTGAAGGAAATATCGAAAAAGATGGTATTTGCAGATTGTTTTATGAAGATCAGAATATTAATATAGCAGGTCCGAGAATGAAGGAGCCGTCCCATTCTGCCAGAGCTTTCAAGTTCACATCTTGAAAAGCGAACGGGTACCCCTAAAACTAGGCTACCCTGTATTTTAATGATCCCCTCTACGCAGCAGACGTTTTTGTTTCACTCTGATTACTGAATGACAAGACACACATATTCATTTCAACTTGAAAATGTCAGGTGTGCACTTTAAAGGGAGAATTTTTTTACAGGTTTTAATGATGCGGTCTTCGTGCTTGAAAGAAATACTCATGTCTGATGTGGGAGCTGCTAAGGTGACATCTGATATTTAATAAGTAATGTGTGTCAGATTTGTTGTAGTCCACTAAAGAAAATGTCTCCAACTGCGTCTGAAAAACTCTTGGCATCACCAGCCCAAAGGCAAGATCTGACCTTTTTATGGCATAATGAGAACCATTTATTATCTTACAATGTATCTTAAAGTCACAGACAAAATGCCACCTTCATAATTGCTTTCAATTAGCTTTGAGCCTAACATCTATTCATAAAATGTCTTCACTAATTTAATCTTGAATTAGCAAAAATGAAGACATAATCTACTTCAACAGACTACAATTTAGAGTGAGTTGTAGGTTTGCATCAGCGACATGAGCGAAGAATAGCTGATAGACAGTCTTTCCAGTGCTGGCAATATGCTTTTGCTTATGTGATATGCTACTAATTAATTAGCTCATTAGTAGAGCAGCTCATCATTGTTGGCATTTTCCACGTGTTAACCTTTGTCTTTTGTTCCTCATTATTGTTTGGAAATAAATCATTGATAGTGGTCCTGGATATCAGCATCACCGAGAATGGGAGATACTTCCAGACTGATATATGCTCCGAAGCTATAATGTAGTCTCAAATCGTGTTTTGAATTAATTTTCCATAGCAAATGTGCATGCATTTGGCATTACATAATCCAGATTCAAAGGTGCCAAAGAAGCATGTTGTGAATTTATGAAGCTGTGTCTTATTCCTCACTTGAATTATTTCTTATGGTAGGCATATGGCTCAGTGGTTAACGCCCAACACTGACATGAGTATGAAAAAAGGTCACTAGTTCCAATTGCAGCAAATTGGACAGTGTCTTTCATGCTTCTGAGGTTAATAAAATGAATATCGTTATATTTGATAACAGAAGCAACTGCAATATTAAGTGTGACATGACAAAAACATATTTTATTAAAATAAACACTGGCAAAGCCATTCGGTCTCGCTAACAGTACAGCTGCATGTGACTGAGTAGAGCAATTCGCTAGTAAGAAGAGGGAAGAACACACATTTGCAATGTAATAGGTCTCACATTTTCTTGAGTTAGATCTATTGGCATTGTAGATTCATAACTCGACTTTTTTGCCACATAAATTGGTCAACCCTGTCTCATAATTTTGTCTTTTCCTGCCATGTTTTGGTGGTCACTATTAGCTACTGACATCAGAAATCACAAGCCATTGAGGAGGGATGGCGCAAAATAAGGCTAGAAAAGTATTATATTTTTATTTTAACAGAATGAAGTCTTGTAAGCGTTATTGCCTCACATTTCAACAAAGCCTTGATGAAGTTACCAATAGCAGAGCAGACTGAGATAATTTAGGGCCCCAATAAAGAAGATAAGCAATGCCCTGAGTGTTGGCAGGGAGGTGCCCTGGAGGAGAGACTCCAGATGTGAGGCTAAGCAAGTTTCACATCATTGCATCTCTAGGAAAGAAAGTGTTGAGGCCTACAAAAAAGTAATAATAAGGCAAGCTATAAGTGGGGAAGTGAGAGTAGAGACTAGAGCGGAGGGGTAAAAGAGCCAAGGGCAACTTGGAGCTTGAAGCACCCAGGAGCGTGAGGCAACATTCAGTAGGAGCCAGTCAGGGAGAGATACTAGAGAAAGGTGGCACTATAGAGTGAGGAGTCAGGTGGGCTGAGAGACAAAATGTAGGGAAACAGCAGTAAAGCAAAACTGTTCAGGAATACAGGGGTAGAAGTGAGAGGGGACTGGGAGCTTTTTTAGTGAAAAAGCGATGGGCCACTGAGAGAAGAAGGTACAATGGGAAAGAACACCAGATGCACTCCTGTCGAGTACTAAACATCACATACTGAAGAAATATGTAAAAGGAAATTACATCAGCAGGGGAAGGATAAAAGTTACCCAATCAAAACAGAGTGAGATCAATATGTTCCTCTGAACATGAGAAATACAGCAATAGGGAAGAAAGCCATCAAATTGGGTGCAGGGAGATAAACTAGACAAGACAGCATCTAATTCTGAGAAGTAGGCATACCCACTGCCTACTCTAAGGGGCATATATATGAGAGGGTTGTGTCACGTTTGCATCATGCAACTTGGTACATGCATGACACAAATCTCTAAGTCAGATTTTTGAAGACACGACAAGCCCCTTTATGTGACTTTTAGTGGCTCCAAAAATCTGGAGTAAGGCAAGGCAGCGCAAATATCTGTGGTGCCTTACTCTGCCCTGGGAAGGCGTTCCATGGGTGTTGCGTGGATATATGGTAGATGGTAAAGTTATTGAAGCCACACAAGCATTTATTTTGCTCATGTTGTAAGTACACACCCCTTTATCCAGTTAATATTTAATGACTGCTCAGTTATAAGATGCACATCTATCTCATATATATTGCACCAAGATTTGAATATGCACATTTTCTCTTTTCTAGATAAAAATTACACACAAGAATCAGGCGCCAATACTTATGGGACCACCGCCTAAAACAGGGCTTTTCTCCTCATTCCTCAAAAGAACACGAAACCGCAGCAAGGAATAGAGCGAAAACTGTCAAGAAGGACAAGCCTGCACAACGGTCCTATTCATGCTGGACGTCTTCAAGATTTTTAATATGTTGTACTCGCAGAATCATGGGATTGGTTTTACAGTTTCTGTGATCGACTTACAATGTGCAATTATACTAAAATATAATTTATTGTCAGAGTTTTTTGAAGGCATTTTGCATGAAGAACGTTACAGCGTATATCAAAAGATGCATCATCACATAATTTTATTGCATGTATTTTCATATTGTTTGAAGTCACATGTATTCCCCCGTTGAGAGATTCCATGAGTAATTTGGAAGGACGTACATTAGTTTTCTTCAGAGTTATGTAATCAACTCACTAGTGAGGCGATTGTCATAATACTTCTATTCCATGTAGTACTTAAGCTCATTTAATAATTTGAACTGTGGCCTTGAGATGCTTGAAGGTTAGAGATTTAATTAAAATGTCAGCTTGTATCCTAAACGTGTTTCTGATGCTGCAGGCTATCCGAGAAATAAGTCAACAAACTTGACATGATTTTTTAAAGAAGAGATACATGTGCGTTGTTTTAGAGAATAAATCAACTGTGTTGTACAATAGAAAGACTGTAATGCATGTGCTTGTGCAACACCAGATGGAAACCAAAATGTACATAATGGGGTTCAGTGCTTCATTAAATTTGTACTGAAATTGACTCACCGCCGCTCACATGGTTATGGATGGAATACATATGTTGTTCTGGTGCAATAATGCGCCATCATTTCATGATCTCATAGTTTTGCACTAATGCTGGTTAGATTTTTGACTTGCATAGAATGACCTGATGGAAAAACTGAATTTTGCAAGTGTCAGTCAACCCAAATGCTGTATAGCTGCACCTGTGCCAGTGCAAAAATTTAATCTGGAATATTGGTGTAAAACTGCATCAATTAAATCTTTCTCATCTGGTCCTTAGTGCTCTATTTGGATACATTGCAGCCCACGAGTATCACTAATATGTTAATATAACTACATTGTTTACATCTATCAATTCGTAACATATGTTAGTTTTCCAGAAGAGAATTTCTTAACTATCTACCCAGGCACAGCAGCTATTCTTTTGCACAAATTGTGTTTATCTCAAATCAGTTTTGCAAAACCTCTATCAAGTTGATCAATATATTTTTCAATAAATATTAAACAACTGGGTGCGTCGTGGCATACATTTATAGATGTAAATGTAATAAGCAAAGTGTTTCCTCTAGCGCTCTTGGTAAATTTAGCTATCAGCGCCAACACTGGCATCCTTGCACCAAAGTGCAAGGGTGTCTGCATTAAAGGGAATGATTGTTTATGTGCATTAAGGTCATCTTTCCTGCACATAAACAATCCACCATGGCGATTTTGTACTTCTATGTGCGCTGCAGAATGCAGCACACATAGAAGTAGCAAATCGTCATTACTGAATGATTGTGTATGTGCAGGAAGGGACACTTTCTTGCACATAAACAATCATTTATGATCTTATACTCTATCTATTTGTGCTGCAGAATTTAGCACACCTAGAAAAAGCAGAAACAAGGAAAAATATAAGTATTTCTCCTTGTTGCGCCATGGTAACATCAGCCCTGGGGTGGTGTTAGTTTTTGGTGCTTCCTCAGATATACAATTCCTTGTAAATCTGGGGGCAGCATCAAAGGCAATGAGTGTTGTGGTGGAATGCCCCCAACAACACCCACTGCATGCCCCTCTGCCGCAGAAAACTGCGCCGGAGGGGCGTATATTTACAAGGTGGCATTTAGCCACGAAAAGTGGCTTAGTGCCGCCTTGTAAATATGGCGCAGATCACAGCGCCACCAGAGCGTCGCTAAAAGTGATGCTCCGTTAGCACTAGGGGATTGTAAATATGCCTCATATTTTTTAATGACACCCGTTTTCCTTAAAGGAAACATGGCTGCCTTTTAAAAGAAAAGTATAGTTTTGTTTAAGAGGTAGCTCTGTCCCACTGCCTATTCACCAACATACCTTTTTTAAATTCTCAAAGAGGAAGGGCTCACAAGGGGAACCCTTGCCTTTTGCTAATGAGTTACCATCCGCTTTGGGGTCTTGTCAACTTTTCATTGTTTTTGGACTGAATTTCAGCCTCCAAACGTTGTTATGCAGCATACTGATTCAGCATTTGGAGGAGAACCCTACAACAGGCCCCTTCCACATACTGAATCCGTATCCATTCGCAATCCCATTGTACTCATCATAAAAACTTTGTTGATGACTAAAATGGGATTAGCACCTCTAAAATAGTATGTTTTACAGTTGCAAAGGCCATCTTGGAGAGTTCATGACTATAAAAATCCTTAGTTTATCTGGCCCTAAATTTTCCTAGTTTGACTCATCATAGTACTTTATAACTTAATGTCGCTTCACTATTCCCCAAGAACTGTTTGCAAAAAAACAACTGCAGCTGTAGTTCCTTATCCTAGTCAATTACAGCCTAAAACCAGGGTATTTTCCCAAGCCAAAGACTCTGTGGTGGATCCGTGCTACATCAGCGCCTCCGTGTGCAAATGCTGCAATCGAGCCTATGTCGGGCGTGCGAGAAGAGATGGCTCAATGGGGTCCATGGCACAGCTTGTTTGAGTAGTTTGCATGGTACTGACAATCATGCAATAATAACGGAAAGTCAATGAATGCCATCTTTTTCCAATGTTGAAAATATGTTTACATTAGAAAACAATGGCACAATGTGTGTTGTGTGCTGTCTTTGCACTGTTCTTTGTTCTGGCTGGCTCCCAACTCGACACTGCACGCATTGTTTCTCAACCTTTATGTACAAACCATGCTCGAATTGCAAGATTTATTAGTTATTTCCTCTGGCTTGACATTAAATTACTAATGATTTATCAGTCCATACGTTCATATTGATTCATTCCGTTTTAAACAGCGGCCTCTTCTGTCATTGTGTCCTGTACAGTGCGTGAAATTTAAGTAAACTCCCAACTCTTTGAGACCTTTGAAAATGCACACTTTATAGGCTCCGTGAATGTTTGTTCGTGAATTACAACTATCAGGTGGCGCTGTCACTGTTCACTTGTCATTTGTACCTGAACATTTTGTACTGGAACACGGACACCTAGAAAGAGAAGGTGATGACCTTCATGCTGATTTTCATACAACGAAACACAAGGCCAGTCTGTATATGTTACCTCCCTTGACACACATGCCTTAAATAGCCTAAGTAGAAATGCATGCAAGTTAGATTTCGTTGATGAATTTTTCATGTGACTTGATTGCCTTTTGTCTAAGATTTACCAGAAAAGAAATCAGACAGCTCAGTATTTGCCAACAAGCCATGTTTTGGAGAGTGAGTTAGACGATAGATAGATAGATAGATAGATAGATAGATAGATAGATAGATAGATAGATGGCTAGGTAGATAGATAGATAGATAGATAGATAGATAGATAGATAGATAGATAGATAGATAGATAGATAGATAGATAGATAGATAGATAGATAGATAGATAGATAACTTTCCCTTAAAAAATCTGGATAGAATAAAACGTTTGCTTAAGATAATTTCAGCAATTACACACACCCTGTTCTGTTACTGTCCCGTTGAGAATACACTAGTACATATTTTGCTGTGGCTTCCACTATAACTCTCTGGGAGGTTAGAGTGAGTATGAATGAATGAATTAAATGTTAATTGTATAGAAATAGTAAAATATTGATTAAAGTAATAAAACACTTGCTAAGGAATCATTGGTGAGTACAATATGTCTCAGAAAGAATATTCGTTCATAAATGCTCAAGAGAACGCATCTCAATGTCCCTGAGACAGCTGCACTGGTTATTTATAAATCCATGAGTTAAATTCAAATTCCTCCCTCTTCATTGAAGTGGCCTACTATTGGAAAAGGCCCAGAGTTCCTTAACGCCTAAAAATGTTCAAATACTGCACTAAGATCAAGTGAAGATTTTTAGTTAAAGAAACTGATTAAAAGTTAAGTAATACAGTTCCACGGGCATGTCCGTGAAATATCCTTTCACATGGCATCCGTGCAAATCAAAACCTGGCCTTTAAACCCGGTGGAATAAGAAAGAAAACCGAAAAGCAGACAACATGCTAATCCATGCAACTGTGCAGGTTCTGACACTGACCCAGTGTCAGGTTCTCGGTTCACAGTCCCACTCAAAGTCCTCGCCATCCCTGAACTATTGTTCAAGTGAGCAGTGGGGAACTATCTCGTGAGGTACTGATCAATGGATTCACGTGAAAGCGAGAGAGAGAGACAGTGGATCAGAGATCTCTCTCAGGCTGAAATTCTACATGGGTCAGCAGCAATACTGAAGGCCTCACTGGTAGGAGGACGGGGATGCACTGCACCAGATGTAATAAAGAGGGAGATAACTGGTGAGTATGGGGTACTGTTTGTTGGAATATAGTGATAATTCAATCTAGACTTAAGGTTACCAGGTAAAGCGGTAGATGTTGGTGTGAGGAACCCTCTACAGATACATATAAACCAGCACCAGGTTAGCTGTCTAGTATTTGAATATTAACATTTTCCATGGCTCCATTCTTAATAGTCGCCACCTCTGATTCGCCCTATGCCTGTTCCCATGTATCCAATGCAACAGAATCCTGACAGTGCCCCCTATGAAAAAAACCATAAAGCCCCTCCTCCAACCCCTCACCCCCCGAACAAGAGAATGGACCTGGTATTGAAGGGCAAAAACTATGGAGCTTCTTTACAGATCTGGTGTGTGAACAAAATGTGCAGGTTCCCAAGAGCTCTCTAATATGCCATATCCCTTCCAGCCTATCACATACTGTAACTGACCTCGATGATGTTTCCATGAATCTATAAGGGCCTGTACTTCATTTTCTGGATAACATTCTAGTAGGAATATACTGCTATATGTGTCGGTGACTGTGGCCTTAAACTGAGAAACATGAAATAGAGGGTGAATGTTTTAATAAGAAAGAAGGGACAAATGAGGAGCTAAGGTGCCCATTTTCTGTTTTAGGGGAAATGATCCACAACGCTAGGTGTAAATATAGCATGTGATTCCAGGGCTGTCAGACGTTTAGTAGACAGCCATACCCTATATTCTGCTTAGAAGACTGGTGCTTTGGTCCTATGGCAATCTGTAAAGTGTACATGTTGTGCTGTAGTTTGCAAAAGATGTTGATATACTTCCCTCTGGAGGGTATTGATCCCTTTGAGAACATTTGTAGCAGATGGAACTTTATAAACTGGGATGTTGTGTGGCCAGATTTGTTGATGAAATCCATAGGAACATTAAAATTGATATCTACCCAGTGACAAATGTAAGAAGTGTAATACGCAAATTCTGCAACCACAATCTATCTACACCAATCATTTTGATATTCCATCTAGAAACACCTCAAATATTGCTGTGGGAGCTGACTGAGCCACTCCATTAGTCCATCGTTTGGGGAATGATAACCAGGTGTATTTGAAATATATAGGGGCATATTTACAAGAAAGAGGTGTATCATCTATGAAGGGCCACTTTTCTTGTGCCCCCCCCCTTGCACTCCCTAACGTCACCATGGTAGCGCTGCATTTACAACACGGCGCACCATGGCACACATTAGCGTCAAGATTTTAGACGCTATTGTGGTGCATTGGTTGACTAGCACCAAAAATTATGACGCTAGTCCAGCAATGCGTGGGGAGGCCCATTGGAAACAATGGAAGCGTCACTTTAACGTCTGCCTTGGGCAGGCATTAAAAATGACCGGAAAAATTTCACAGTGAAATCTCGTAAATTTCACATCGCCATTTTTCTGAGCCTCCTAACAGGGGAGCGCCCCCTTGCATACATTATGCCTTGCACAGGCATATTTGTGGTGCAAGGGGTTACAAAGTGGAGCAATGTTTGCTTAGCACCACTTTGTAAATCTGGCATGGTGAAAAGGCCTACGTGACGCTGCTTTAACGTAAAAAAAAGAATGACACTAGGGCAGTGTAATGAGACGCGAGGGGCTTGTAAATATGCCCTATAGTTCCTACCTTTTTCTTCAATTCTTTCCAAAAAGGATACATGAACTGTGTTCTGCTGTTGATAATTATATCTCTGGCAGACTATGCTACCTCTAATTTCCACGCTCTTGGTGGTTCATTTGAGCAGGATAAAATGTCCCAGCTACATAAAATATTCCACCAATACCAATAATGTTGTATATCCATTGGATGGAGACAACATAACAATAAAGTCCTTTAACCCCTTCACTGCCAGGCCTTTTCCCCCACCTGTGCCAGGTCTTTTTTAGCCTAATTGGAATAGTTCTCGCTTAGGCCCTCATAACTTTTTGTCCACATAAGCTACCCACGCCAAATTTGCGTCCTGTTTTTCCAACATCCTAAGGATTCTAGAGGTGCCCAGACTTTGTGGGTTCCCCTGAAAGGGGCCAAGAAATTAGCCAAAATACAGTGAAAATTTCGTTTTTTTAAAAAAATGGGAAAAAGGGGCTGCAGAAGAAGGCTTGTGGTTTTTTCCCTGAAAATGGCATCAACAAAGGGTTTGTGGTGCTAAAATCACCAGCTTCACAGATTTCAGGAACAGGCAGACATGAATCAGAAAACCTAATTTTTCAACACAATTTTGGCATTTTACTGGGAAATACCCAATTTTTACGATTGTTTGTGCTTTCAGCCTCCTTCCAGTCAGTGACAGAAATGGGCATGAAACCAATGCTGGATCCCAGAAACCTAAACATTTCTGAAAAGTGGACAAAATTCTGAATTCAGCAAGGGGTAATTGGTGTAGATCCTGCAAGGGTTTCCTACAGAAGATAAGAACTGGAAAAAATAAAATTGAAATTGAGGTGAAAAAAACAGAAATTTTTCTCTACGTTTTACTCTGTAACTTCTCCTGCAATGTCAGATTTTTGAAAGCAATATACCGTTACGTCTGCTGGACTCCTCTGGTTGCAGGGATATATAGGGCTTGTAGGTTCATAAAGAACCCTAGGTAACCAGAGCCAATAAATAAGCTGCACCCTGCAGTGGGTTTTCATTCTATGCCGGGAATACAGCAATTCATTTGCTGAAATATAAAGAGTGAAAAATAGCTAGCAAGAAAACCTTTGTAATTCCAAAATGAGCACAAGATAAGGTGTTGAGGAGCAGTGGTTATTTGCACATCTCTGAATTCCGGGGTGCCCATTCCAGCATGTGAATTACAGGGCATTTCTCAAATAGACGTCTTTTTTACACACTCTCTTATATTTGTAAGGAAAAAATGTAGAGAAAGACAAGGGGCAATAACTTGTTTTGCTATTCTATGTTCCCCCAAGTCTCCCGATAAAAATGATACCTCACTTGTGTGGGTAGGCCTAGTGCCCGCAACAGGAAATGCCCCAAAACACAACGTGGACACATCCCATTTTTTGACAGAAAACAGAGGTGTTTTTTGCAAAGTGCCTACCTGTAGATTTTGGCCTCTAGCTCAGCCGTCACCTAGGGAAACCTACCAAACCTGTGCATTTTTGAAAACTAGAGACATAGGGGATGGGGTGACATGTGGGGCTCTGGCCAGGTTCTGTTACCCAGAATCCTTTGCAAACCTCAAAATTTGGCTAAAAAAACACATTTTCCTCACATTTCGGTGACAGAAAGTTCTGGAATCTGAGACGAGCCACAAATTGCCTTCCACCCAGCGTTCCCCCAAGTCTCCCGATAAAAATGATACCTAACTTGTGTGGGTAGGACTAGCGCCCACGAAAGGAAATGGCCCAAAACACAATGTGGACACATCACATTTTTTCACTGAAAACAGAGGTGTTTTTTTACAAAGTGCCTACCTGTGGATTTTGGCCTCTAGCTCAGCCAGCCCCAGGGAGAGCAGAAAAGGCCTAAAATAAGTATGCCCCCCAGCCCCCCTGGAGAGCGACCTTTGCCTACGGGGTCGATCTCCCTGCGTGACATTGACGCAAAAAAAAAATCCCCGGGCCTAGTTGTTTCTGCCCCCTTGGGGGCAGATTGACTTAAAATCGGCTGATCTGCCCCCAAGGGGGGCAGAAATGGTCTAAATACAATTTGCCCCCCAGGGGAGTGACCCTTGCCTAATGGGTCGCTCCCCATCTCTAAAAAAACAAACAAACAACAAAAAAAACACAAAAAAACATTAGCCCTGGCGCCTAGAGGTTTCTGCACCCCCCGGGGGCAGATCGGCCTAATAACAAAGCTGATCTGACCCCGGGGGGGAAGAAATGGCCTAAAATAAATTTGCCCCCCCACTCGCCTAACCCCCCCTCCCCGGGAGCGACCGTTGCCTACGGGGTCGCTCCCCTTGCGTGACATTGGCGCAAAAAAAATTCCCCGGTGCTTAATGGTTTATGCCCCCCTTGGGGGCAGATTGACCTAAAATCAGCCAATCTGCCCCCAAGGGGGACAGAAATGGTCTAAATACAATTTGCCCCCCAGGGGAGCGCCCCTTGCCTAATGGGTCGCTCCCCATCTCTAAAAAAACAAGCAAACAAAAATAAAACACAAAAAAACAAATTAGCCCTGGCGCCTAGAGGTTTCTGCCCTCCCTGGGGGCCGATCGGCCTAAAAACAACAGGCCGATCTGTCCCCCGGGGGGCAGAAATAGCCTAAAATAAATTTGCCTCCCCCCCCATTTCCACCCCCCCCCAGAGCTACCCTTGCCTACAGGGTAGCTCCCCTTGCGTGACATTGGCGCAAAAAAGAAGTTCCTGGTGCCTAGTGGTTTCTGCCCCTCTTGGGGGCAGATTGACCTATAATAGGCCAATCTGCCCCCAAGGGGGGCAGAAATGGTCTATATACAATTTGCCCCCCAGGGGAGCGACCCTTTGCCTAATGGGTCGCTCCCCATCTGTAAAAAAACAAACAAACAAAAAAAAGACCCACATTTTTTTTTAGCCCTGGCGCATAGAGGTTTCTGCCCCCCTGGGGGCAGATAGGCCTAATAACAATAGGCTGATCTGCCCCTGGGGGGGCAGAAATGGCCTAAAATAAATTTGCCCCCCCACTCGCCCAACCCCCGACCCCGCGGAGCAACCCTTCCCTACGGGTTCGCTCCCCTTGCGTGACATTGGTGCAAAAAAGAAATCCCCGGTGCCTAGTGGTTTCTGCCCCCCTTGGAGGCAGATTGGCCTCATAAAAATAGGCCAATCTGCCCCCCCTAAATGTAATTTGCCCCTTAGGGGAGCGACCCTTGCCCAAGGGGTAGCTCCCTTATGCCAATTTCAAGTTTCAAAATAAATCCCTGGTGTCTAGTGGGCGTTTCAAAAGCCGGATTGCTTTACAATCCGGCTTTTGAAACGCTGAGAGAGACTTCAAAGGGAAGGAAATTAATTTCCTTCCCTTTGAAGCCTCTCCAGCCTCCTCCACGTGATCGGAAGAGAAATGCTTTGCAGTTCTCTTCTGAGCACGCTGGAAGCTGAGCTTCCAGCGCGAACGAGGAGGCCTCTGTGACAATCAGCGTGCGATGCGCGCTGATGTCACGGGGGATGCGGGGGTCGGGGGTGGAAGGGGAAGGTATTCCCCTTCCATCCACGACCGGGATGTGTGGGGGGCGCGCAAGCGCTCCCCCCGGTTCCCGGGTGCAGGACGAGGTGATCATACTCCGTGCTTGATTTGGCATGGGTAGAGGTTGTAGTAAACCACCTGTATGGGCATGAGAGCTTTTAGCTTGTGCACATATAGCAAATCTCTTGAGGAACTTTTTTATTGACACTTTTAGAAGAGGCCACCAACATTTTTATCATCTTTCTTTGTCCTGGATATCCTGCTACAGAAGAATCATGACACCACTCTATTACACTCTGTTGTATCTCTTCTTCTGGTAGGTACTTTGCTTTTCCTCATTAAAAGAATTCTCTTTTATAAAACCATTTTTATTCAGTTATTTTTGTATCCACTGCTGAGCATCATTTGTTTTCATAGCAATGAAAAATGTTGATAGTTCTTCTACTGATTTTCTATTTCTGATAGAATGTAAGAAAGTGTTGTACATGTCTCAACCTCTTCTATCTAGTATGAGAGCACATCTGCTTTTTCAGGTCAAATGCCCAGCCTATAGGTTCCTAAGAAGCTAAACCACGAGAAAAAGAGTCTCTCAAGCATGCCGGGCAATAGCACATGTTGTGGATGAGCCATACAGTATACCTTATACTCTGTTCATTCAGTAATCTGATGAAATGATCCTTCTAGGTAATGTTTCCAATGTGTGAAGGCTTTTTTTTATTGCCAAGAGTTTTTTGTCATTGTTTGTTTAGTTTCCTTCTGCTTCAGGGACAGTGAATAAAATATACACCACCTGACCTAGGGCCAGGACCTTAGGCTCATCCATAGAAAATATGTCTCCAATTGAATATGATACTGCTTCACTTTTGACTACCAAGTGTAGATTCACAACAAGGTATTTTAAGATTTAAAGTGTAGATTCTCAACAAGGTATTTTTAAGATAAGTGCTGAATTGTAAGATGTTTTCAAGTTCTGAAGTGCCTGATTCTGTTCCTCTTTCCAGTATAATGAGATCTTCTTAGCTTTAAAGCAGAGTGATTAGCCTTTCTTGGTAAGATCCATAATGGGTTGAATGATGGAGGAAAATTGCCAATGTATCATTGTACTTTAACTATTGGGGAACAGGTCATTCCAATACTTCTTGACTTTGAAGGAATTCATACTGATGCCTTGTCCAGTGATTTCGTAACCCAAAAAGGATATTCTATGTACCTCGAATAAACATCTCTTCATCTTGGCATATAATGAACACTTCCTGTCTCGATAAAAATTCTTGAAAGTGGGAACAATGTTTTTCCAGAATTTCCAAATGTAGCAAGTTTTTGTCCAAGTATCCCAACATATACAGATTTAGAAGTCATTGAATGCTGCTGGGGCATTTTAAAGATGGAACTTGTGAGAAAACAGGGCTGATTGCAGAACCCCCCTGACGTTTTGCCCCCATTTTTCCTGCACTTGACTGGAGGACCAGGACCCCCCATCGTTTCACCTAGGGGAAAGGATAAAACTGGCAGAGCTGCACCCAAACCTCAGACCCCTACCAGATTTCAACAAGGAATAACTACAGAAGAAGAAGGACTGTCCTGCCGGACCCCTGACCTGCACCTGGACACTCTGGAGGACTGCACCAGCTGCACACTTAGGTTTCACCACAAGAAGGACTTTGCCAGGCTTCAACTGCTTCAAGGAGGGACTCCTTATTTGCTACAGCTGAAAAACTGCTAACCAGAGTCAACTGCACCAACTCCTGAAGAAACTGACTAGCTGACCACTGTCCAGATGCCAAATTGGAGTTTGCACCAGGTACATTCTGGGAGTTGTAGTCTGAACCCTCAAGGAGCATCTCAGAGCTTCTGGAACCTTGGGGTGAGCTGTGGACCCCAAAAGAACCTTAAAGGAACTTCTGGAAGAAGATCCAGAAGTTGGAGAACTTTGGATAACTTTTGGGAAAAAGCTCCATAAAGGGACAGACCCGCCGTGGCAACTCTAGCCGGCTTGCTTCAACCGCGACCCAGCCTGACTTGCAGGTTTGCTCCAGTAAAGAGAAAATCACCAAAAAAGTGACTAAGTCCGAATGTAGAAAGTTGGCCCGGACCTCCCAGGCAATGTATCAGAAGAGGGCTCCAGGGACGTCGGATCAAGATTCAGGTTTGCCCCGATTGAAGGATTTTCATCTTGAAAAATGACTAAGTCCAATGGTAAAAATCTAAACCGACGACTACCGTGGCACATATCTGAGGAAGAGTTTCAGGAGGTCGGATTGGACTGGCAACTTGGTCCCGCTGAAGAAAATCTCCAGAAAAACGACTAAGTCCGAAGGTAAACTTTTGACCGAGGTCTCCCATGAGCTGTAGCCGAGCAGGGCTCCAATGCAGTCACCCTCAAACTTTGACTTTGCCCCAGTCGAGATGCGACCAGCTGACCAGATTGGCCCTATTTGTTTCTAAGAGCTAAAAAGCATTAAATCCTTAAAAATTCATATCTCTGGTTCCCCGTATCCATTTTTAATTGTTTTGGTGTCATTTTAAAGATAAACATATAATCTATTTTTACAAATTGGTGTTGGATTTTTTGTGTGCTTTGTGTTTTACTTATTCACTGTTTTGTGGTTTTTAAATGCTTTACACATATGTCTCCTAAGTTAAACCTTGTCGCTCGGTGCCAAGCTACCAAGGGTTGTGCTAGGTTTAATTTACTGGGACCTAACTGGACCTCAGTGGAGGTTAGTGGCCTATTGCTAAGTGTAGGTACTTACCTGCCCTTCTCATAACCCATTTTCCAACCAAACAGAATCACCCTATATTGAAGGTGTCTGTATTTTTTTGCCATCCAGTCATCTGCTCCTAATGTTCTCAGTAAATTCTTCCCAAACAGAATTTGGTGAAAGTATTTGTGATTTTAAACAGATCCAGCAAGCCTGGAATGAGAAGTAGTGGAATGCCAGAAGATTGTAATGGCATGCATTTCCCTGTAATTGATCCGTGTCTTGTAATCCCCTTTTGCGTTGAATAAGAAACAACAGGAGCACTACCTATTGACGTGGAGTGAAGCTTTCTTCAGAATTTCATTAGGTATTGTCATAGGATCTCATCCTCCTTGATGATTAAGTGATATATCCTTCTGTGAAGAATAGGTTCCTTAAACATTAACTCAAGGACACACTCTTATTCCTGATGTAGATGAAGGCGATCCATGTCTTTTTTTACTGAAGTATACAAAAAAGTGATGGAAGGAATGCTTGAATTAATCTCAGCCATTGGTAATTATTCTGAGGCACATCCCAATCAATCATTATTTTGCACTCCATATCATTTCAATTTGGACCCAGCTATATGCAAATCATTCTTAACAATGCTCCAAACAGGACAGTTTAGCCCAAACTGCCATGTCAGGTACTCCCTGACCCCGAACACAAGAAACCCAGAGCCAGGTTTGCCCTAGTTATGGGCTAATCAGCTTGGTACAGCTTCGTTCGCAAGGGTCTTGTAAATATGTCCCTAAGTTCAAAGGTAAAAATCTCGACCAGGTGGAGGCGCCAAAAATATCCAGCCATTGAGTTGACTCCCTGTGAATGGAATATGAATCTACCTTGCTCTCAGCTTTTCGTGCCAAAACCAATGTCTTGAGCGGGACCTCATCCAACACCATTCTGACTTTTTGAGGACTTCCTAGGAAACGGCCTACTGCATTACCCACTGAAGACTTTTTACTTCCAGATCCTGGTTGGCGTATCAGACCCGCAGTCAATTGCAGTCTGCCTGAAATAGTTCCTATGTCCCGGTCTATCTCAACCATTGACAACCATTGCTGATTTGTGCTTTTTGGCATTATTTTCACCTAAAACTTTACAAATTGATACCTCTGGTTCCCCTTCTGGAATTTTTGCTTTTTTGGGGTAATTTATAGATTATTTATTTTCTCTAGCTTTCTAATTTCGATTGGTGTTTTTATTGCTTGGTGTTTTGACTTTATTACTGTTTTGGTAATCAATAATTACTTTAGACAGTGCCCTAAGTTAAAACCTTCTGCTCTGTGCGGTAGACCAAAATGTTGAGCTCAGGTTAGTCTCATTATGTTAAGGGTTCACCCTGATAAGAGTTGTGATTGTTCTTTGTGGTAGGCAGGTGCCCATCCTTAATCATAATACATTCTTTTACAGAGAGGATAACCTGAAGTGTCACAGATAACCATACAGACACAGGAGTGAAGATGAAGGAAACCCAGTGACACAAGGGAACAGAAATTGGAAAAAACATTACATGTGAGGAATGTAATAGTGTTTGCAAACTAGTAAAGCACAAAGATCCACAACAACTAGCAACACATTGCCAGCCATCATCTCAAATGTTTATTAGCTTCCTAAATGCTGGTGCTATCCCCTCTTCTCCTCAAGTGTCATATAATTCAGCACCAGGTTACCTGTCTTTTGTTTGGCAAACCTGGCAATGGACTGAGGTCCAGATTTATACTCTGTTTGCGCTGAATTAACGTCATATTTTTAAGCTAATTCAGCACAAACATAACTTTATTTTTCTATTTTGGCGCTAGACTAGTCTAATGTCAAAATATTGGAGTTAAAGTCGATGCAAGGTGGGCATTCCCATCCAAAAAATGACTGTAAGGCCCTGGCGCCTTATTTATCCTCCCGTGAAAAAATGGTGCACGGGAGGGAGGCGGGCCTAAATAATGGTGCTAAGCCTACTTAGCACCATTATTTAATACCTGGGTCTGTGCAGGCGTTAGGGGACCTGTGGACCCATTTCCATGGTCAAACACCATGGAAAGAGCCTACAGGTGCCCTCCCCAAGCCCCAGGAACACCCTCACCCACACCAGGGGGACACCACAGGATGGGGGACCTCATCCCAGGTAAGTACAGTAAGTATAGATACGTGTTTTGATTTTTTTTAAAGTGCCATTGGGTGCCCTGAAATGGGCACCCCTACATGGCACTGAGTGAAATGGCCATTGGAGTGGTGGGCGTAACACCTGTCTTTTATAAGACAGGAGTCATGTGGTATGGATGGTTTTGCATCATGAAATGATGCTAGGCTGGTTAGAGTCATATTTTTGGTGCAAAACACCATTCTCCCATACCGCCACCCCCACCTGGCTAACATAATTTTCCATTACATTAGCCTACCCTTTGTGCCGGATCATGCCATTCCATTAATTTGGTGTCTGGCTGGCGTCCTGGAATAGCGCAAACTGGCGCTATACTTTTTGACACAAAACAGCGCAAACGCAGTTTTGCTTCAAAAAGTATAAATCTGGGCCTGAATATCCAAAGTTTCCAACCCAGACTCGTCCTATGACTGATCCCAGGTCTCTGATATAATAGAATCCTAACATGGAGCATGAGAAGACATGGGCTCTGGGACATGCTTACGAAGATAGAGCGAATGGGAGTCACATTCAAGTCAGTCAATAAGGACATCTAGACAGGAAACTGATATGGAAAAGCACTTACAAAGAATAACAAAAAGTTGGAGATGTGTACGTATAAACATCACCTGTTTGAAGTGGGCAAGGAAGCTTAGATATGGAACACAATCAGAAAAGAAAATTAAAATCACAAAGAAATAAGGACACACCAGCTTTAGAGCAATGGCCAATTGAGGTAATGGGATTACCACATGGGGGAATAGAGCACGTACATGAAAAAGTAAACACAGGGACTGGAAGTTGGACAAAGGGCAAGAACTAGACTAAAGCACAATGATGCAGAGACAAGGCCAAAAAGTCCCAGAAGATGGTCAGAGGACATCATTTAAGATAAATCTGATACCATAACATTGCTTTTCATACATGTACAATAAATGTAGGAGTTTTCCATTTGTGTATTTGCTTGCCATGCAGGACAAGGGCACAGCACCAGCGCCTGGTTGAAATCCAGGCCCCACTATGGAGATGCAGCATTACAGCAGTGCTTATCATGGCACTCACTCCAGTGGCCACAGCGGTCACCAGGCAGCAATGCAGTCAGCTGTGGTCTGTCTTTTGGGGCTGAGGGGCTAAGCCCCCCCCACCTTTTGCCCCTCATGAAGGATGCATGTCAGGCTGAGCTAAGGGCAGCCTGGCAGACACTCTTCATTTTCAGGTCACGCCCACAGGAGCTAGACATGCGCCATTTGCGCAGGCTGCCGGTTGCCTGAGCTGAACTTTGCTGTGCTGAAGAAGCCACAGCCCTGTGGATGTGACCTCTTCAGCCTAGGAAAGGTGGCTCAAGGCCCTCTCCCTCATGATGAGGGGGAACGTCACCAATTGCTTCGAACCTGGGTGCTTCAGTTTTAAGCCCTGAAGTGCCCAGGGGCAAATGTCAGTCAGGGACATCTCATCACAAAGTGGGGTGGGGTCAGCCGTCTCACTGGCCCCATCCCACTCTGTGAAGATGTTGGGACTGCTGCCTTCCCTCACTGGCAGCAGTCCCAACCCTCCTGGGACCTCTGAGGCGGAGCTGAAGGTAAGAGTGTGTGTGTGTGTGTGTTTGTGGGTGGGTGTGTGAGCGTGTGTGTGTTTTTAAATGAATGTTTAGTGCATGTTTGAACATTTGATAATGAGTGTTGTGAATGGATGTGTGTGTGGGTGCTCGTGTGTGTGAATGAGTGTGAGCATGCATGTGTGCCTGTGTGTCCCGCCTGCCCCCTCCCTCCTAAAATTACTGGCCGCTACTGAAAACAGTTTCAGCTGATCATTTGAATGGAATTCAATGTATAGGATATCGCAGATGATGTAAAATGTCACTGCTTGAAGCCAAAGCTCGTTAGTTCAGCAGTTAGTTCAGCATTTTGGCAGCAACTCTCGCATTTTGAAGCATTTAAAACCCACCACTCGCATTTTGAAGCATTTAAAAGTTGCAGTAGCTCAATTCAGAGTTAAGCTTAGTCAATGCTTTTCGATTTATGCTAAATGTAACTTTTTACGAAGATATCAGTGAAGATATATATATATGTGTATTTATGCTTGGTGTGAAGTACTTTATGTTCTATTACATTAATAAATAGTCAGCTTTTATTAAAATGGCACCAACATAATTGTAGGCTAGAAGGTAATAACTTGAGGCATACGAGAAAAGTGGAAGATAAACACAATTTAAACATAATTCACATGTCAAATGTAGCTCAGTTTTTCCAAGTATTGTTTTACTCTTGTGACACTTGTCATCTTGTGCTGTTACAAACCATGATCCACACTACGTGTATTGGGTTATCACATGCACTTCTAGAACAAATGAATTCCTGTACTGGAAGACGGAAGGCAGCAATGTACAAGTGACAGCTAAGGCAACAATCACCTGCAAAGCAGCTCCTGTGAGCAGAAGATAAAGCAGATGCTGTAAAACAACAGGGGATGAGACAAAACCTTCCTCGAAATTGGCCAAGGGTCTGGCAGCCAGTCGTGCTCTTGGAAAGCCCCATCCTTCAGTGCACATCAGTGCAAATTAACTATGACATATCCTAACTAAGCTTGTTGTGCTGTGAAATGTTTCACATTATCGGCAAGGCAGTAAGCAAACATACAGAAGGGGAGAAAAACAAGCATTTGCAATGAATTCGGTCTCGCATTTGCTTGAGTTAGAGCTATTGGCGATGTAAATTCATAACTGGACTTTTCTTGCCACATAAATTGGTCAACCCTGTCTAATAATTTGGTGTTTTCCTGCCACATAATTCCAGTGGCCCTTCATATAACTAAAGCACCTCCATTTATCTTCTTCCTCTATTTGCAGCCAAAAATGAAAATATTGCTATTTAGCATCCTAATTTAAATCTGCTGGCTAAGTCCAATAGAAAACCACTTTCACCACCCTACCATCAGAGTTGCTAGCTGGCTGACACAATTCCCAAAACAAGACAGCCCTGGAGGAGTAACAAGATAAATAAATTGGAAGGGTCACCCAAACATATCAAGAATGTACAGTCATAGTGTAATAAGGATGTTAAGTTGGCCTGAATCATGGTCATAATTGCATTAAGGGGATATTAATAAAACATATACAATTATCATATACAACCAATAAAAACCTTCATCAGAAATAAACCTTTGACATTAGACTGTAATGCTCAGAACAGCCCCTAGAGAATCCCACAATGAAAACTGCATTGTGGGAAATATGGTAATGTTACCATATAGTTAGCTCTTAGAGGACATAACCACATGAAAAAGAAAGCAATTGAAAGTTTTGCAGTGTAACCATATATTTAGCCTCTAGAGAGCATAGTGTATTACACATTTCCCTGGCTAGCAGGCCTACTACAAAAATATTACAAACAAGACCCTTAAAACACAAACTATGTACAGCTGTACAACAAAGGATGCAGCCATGAGAGAGATTAAAAAGACACTGAATGGGAGGAGGGATTATTATTTTGGGGTCCCCACTAACCTAGTTTGAGAACCCAGAGATGATCTAGACAGAAAGAGCAGGTTGTGGTGAACGTTTTTGAAAGTGGTCTCATTGTCCTAGAACCAACACAGGCTGAGTTATGAGCAAAATGTTTTGTAGGAGGATGCCCTGCAAAACATTATGGAGCGACCGAGTGCAGCAAATATTGTAGTATGTTGACTGTAATGCTCAGAACAGCCCCTAGAGGACACCACAATAAAAGTATCATTTGTAAGAAACATGATCATGTAACCATATAATTAGTCCCTAGACAGCAAAACCACATGAAAATAGAATAGCACATTGTAATGTAGTGCCTGACATATTTTCAGGCCTACTGCAAAACTAAGGCCTTTAAAACACAAACTACTCCAAGCTATAAAACAAAAGTTCTAGCCACAAGAAAGCTTAAAAAAAAGGACTGAACGGTGGGAGGGGATATTATTTTGGGGTCCCCACCATCCTAGTGTGGGGCCCCAGAGATTACCTAAACAGAAAGCGTGTGGCATGCTGAATGTTCTGGGGGTGGTCCCATTGTCCTAGAATCACCACAGGCTGAGTTATGGGCAAAAATGTTATTTCCCTAGTGCAGTGAATATTGTAGTATCGGCTCTCCTGCTGCGCCGGGAGAGCCGCCTTGTGGATTTCTGTGTTTTTTAGTAAAGAATTTATTAATTCTAAGGGGCATATTTATACTCCGTTTGCGCCAAATTTGCGTCGTTTTTTTCGACGCAAATTCAGCGCAAAACTACCGCCATATTTATACTTTGGCGTTAGATGCGTCTAGCACCAAACTATGAGTAAAGAGCGTCATTTTTTTGCGTGAACGCCTTCCTTGCGTTAATGAGATGCAAGGTAGGCGTTCCCGTCCAAAAAACTGACTGCGATGCAAATGCGTCGTATTTATACTCCCGGGCAAAAATCACGCCCGGGAGTGGGCGGGCCAAAAAACCCCGCATTTGCGCCTCTTTTTAACGCCTGGGTCAGGGCAGGCGTTAAGGGACCTGTGGGCTCAAAGGCCCGTATTTATACTTTTTGACGCTAAACTGTGCTAACGCAGTTTAGCGCCAAAAATTTTTGCGCCGGCTAACGCCATTCTGAAGCGCCATGCGGGCGCCGTATTTCTTGAATGGCGTTAGCCGGCGCAAGCAGACCGGCGCTGCCTGGTGTGCGTGGAAAAAAACCACGTACACCAGGCAGCGGCGGCGTAGGGAAAAATGGCGTTAGGGCGTCTTAAAAATGGTGCAAGTCAGGTTGACACAAAAAAATCGCCTCCACCCGATTTGCGCCATTTTTAACGACGCCCAGACGCCATTTACATGACTCCTGTCTTAGTAAAGACAGGAGTCATGCCCCCTTTCCCAATGGCCATGCCCAGGGGACTTAAGTCCCCTGGGCATGGTCATTGGGCATTGTGGCATGTAGGGGGGCACAAATCAGGCCCCCCTATGCCAAAATAAAAATATAAAAATTTTTTTTTTTATACTTACCTGAACTTACCTGAATGTCCCTGGGATGGGTCCCTCCATCCTTGGGTGTCCTCCTGGGGTGGGCAAGGGTGGCAGGGGGGGTCCCTGGGGGCATGGGAGGGCAGCTGTGGGCTCATTTTGAGCCCACAGGTCCCTTAATGCCTGCCCTGACCCAGGCGTTAAAAAGAGGCGCAAATGCGGGGTTTTTTGGCCCGCCCTCTCCCGGGCGTGATTTTTGCCCGGGAGTATAAATACGACGCATTTGCATCGCAGTCAGTTTTTTGGACGGGAACGCCTACCTTGCATCTCATTAACGCAAGGAAGGCGTTCACGCAAAAAAATTACGCTCTTTACTCATAGTTTGGCGCTAGACGCGTCTAACGCCAAAGTATAAATATGGCGTTAGTTTTGCGCCGAATTTGCGTCGAAAAAAACGACGCAAATATGGCGCAAACGGAGTATAAATATGCCCCAAAATGAGCCCACAGCTGCCCTCCCATGCCCCCAGGGACCCCCCCTGCCACCCTTGCCCACCCCAGGAGGACACCCAAGGATGGAGGGACCCATCCCAGGGACATTCAGGTAAGTTCAGGTAAGTATAATTTTTTTTATTTTTTATATTTTTATTTTGGCATAGGGGGGCCTGATTTGCGCCCCCCTACATGCCACAATGCCCAATGACCATGCCCAGGGGACATAAGTCCCCTGGGCATGGCCATTGGGCAAGGGGGCATGACTCCTGTCTTTACTAAGACAGGAGTGATGTAAATGGCGTCTGGGCGTCGTTAAAAATGGCGCAAATCGGGTGGAGGCGATTTTTTTGCGTCAACCTGACTTGCACCATTTTTAAGACGCCCTAACGCCATTTTTCCCTACGCCGGCGCTGCCTGGTGTACGTGGTTTTTTTCCACGCACACCAGGCAGCGCCGGTCTGCTTGCGCCGGCTAACGCCATTCAATAAATACGGCGCCCGCATGGCGCTTCAGAATGGCGCTTCAGAATGGCGTTAGCCGGCGCAAAAATTTTTGACGCTAAACTGCGTTAGCGCAGTTTAGCGTCAAAAAGTATAAATACGGGCCTAAGTGTTTTGGAGAAAGCTATGGAGTGTGAAGGGGAGAGCCAAAAGAAATTACTCTGATTAGGTAACAGTGTGAACAATGTGACCGGCGCCTCAATACCTCTGAAGGAGTTTGCACTGTTGGTGCTGTGAGTGCCGTGAGGGCCATAGCTGCCATGGAGTACAAAGGGGAGAAACGAAAGAAAAAAACTGTTTACCCACGCTGAAGTATATTGGGAATTGCGCAATTATCCATGTAGCAGGGTCAACCTCCAAGGTGGTAACAAAATCGCCCCAAGATGGGACAAACATAAAGCAATTACCAATTACATCAAGGGAGTTTTCAAAGGCAAGCCCACAAATGAGTGAAAGGTGTGAGGTGGGTGTGGTTGAAAGCCCACAATACTTACAACAGGTCAAAGCGCTTGCGCGCTCAACCTAAAAAGGATACTGAAATAAAGTACAGAGCCTCTTCGTAGACCAAGGAATCTACTGTTTATTCGAGATATTCGTAAACGAAACACCCCAGCCTGCAGACGTACTCCCGGTCTCTCTTTCCTTCTTCAACCACCTCGATCACCTTGGTTGCCACTTCAAGGTTCTCAACAAGTGCATTCCAAGCATAGAATGTCACACATCTCCCTCTCATCATCAAACAAAATAAAAGAAATTCAACAACTACATCTATTTAAAACATCTATGTAAAGTAATAGATTACATCAATACTTATTATACAAAGTCATCTAGAATTTTAGGGCGTCTCATAATTCTTGAACTCTTTCTTAATACTATGGGGGTCATTCTGACCGCCAGGGCCAACGACCACGGAAGCACCGCCAACAGGCTGGCGGTGCTTCCTGGCCAATTCTGACCGCGGCGGTAAAGCCGCGGTCAGAAAAGGGAAACCGGTGGTTTCCCCGCCGGTTTTCCCCTGGCCAAAGGAATCCTCCATGGCGGCGCTGCAAGCAGCGCCGCCATGGGGATTCCGACCCCCTTCCCGCCAGCCTGTTCCTGGCGGTTTACACTGCCAGGAAGAGGCTGGTGGGAACGGGTGTCGTGGGGCCCCTGGGGGCCCCTGCACTGCCCATGCCACTGGCATGGGCATTGCAGGGGCCCCCTAACAGGGCCCCAGCAAGATTTTCAGACACTGAAAATCGCGACGGGTGCCACTGCACCCGTCTCACCTCAGCAAATCCGCCTGCTCCATTCGGAGCCGGCTTCATCTTTGCTGGGGCTTTCCCGCTGGACCGGCGGGCGATCTTTTGCAGATCACCCACCGGCCCAGCTGGAAAGTCGGAATGCCCCCCGCGGTCATGTGACCGCAGGGCGGTGTTTGGGCGGTTTCCGCCCAGCGGGCGGCGCCCGCAGCCCGCCAGGGTCGGAATGACCCCCTATGTGATCATCATCGTCTTTCCTTCCTCCTACACCTTTTCTCACAGATTTATTTTCCCCACTTCCAGTGTTCCACATCTTATGATCTTCAGTCCTTACAGCATTCCCCAGAACTTTTATTACTTTGAGGGGAGCAGAAAACTTTGAATGATCTCTTGAAAGACCTAGAAGAGGATTTCTCACTCTAACAAGATCACCTACTCGAATCGCTATTTTCTTTACAGCCTTCCGTCTATCAAACCTGATCTTCCTTTCAAAGACCTTCTTGAGTTCCCTCTCACAGTTCCGTTTATTATCACTCAAGATCCCCGATTTTGAACCTACTTTGTCATTCACCCAAGAAGGACACACCAGAGCGTTTGGTTTTCTTCTCCTAAATAACTCAAATGGTGAAAACCCTGTAATTGTATGTGGAGTTAACCGATAATTCTTAACTTTGCACAATACCTCTTCCTTCCATTTATTAGATAAAGCCATTTGAATAGTTTCCTTTAGCACTCTATTTAGTCTCTCCACCATACCATTTGTTTCTGGATGGTAAAAAGAAGCTTTTTTGTGCTTGATGCCCATGTCACTCAGATACCGTTCCATGTTCTGCGAAACAAACTGTTCACCATTATCAGTGAGAATCGAAGATGGAAACCCTTCTCTGTCAAAAATTTTAACAAGAAAGTTTATGACATCAAGTGTTTCTACAGAGGTAGTAATCCCAATTTTAGGTCACCTTGAATACATATCCACGAATACTATCACATATTTGTCGGTACTGGAATGTCTAATCGGACCCAAAATGTCCAATAAAATTTCTTGCCAAGGTTCTTTTGGCAATTCCCTCACTTCCATCGGTTGAACTGTACATGTTAATTCCTTATCAGCTCTATAACACTCTACACATTCTCTAACACTCCACTCAATCTGAACATCCATACCTGGCCACCAATACATGAGTGTCAACCTTTCCTTGGTTTTAGAAATTCCAGGACGACTCTTGTGAGCTATAGAGATTAACTCATCTCTCAACCTCCTTGGTGGAATAAGCCTAGTCACTCTCAGTACTGAGTCACCATGTGAGGATAATTCATCTCTGACTCTCCAGAATCTGAATAATCGCTCATCATTCTTTTCAGTACCATCCCATCCATTTCTGATTTTCTCGACAACTTGTTGCAAAACCTCATCATCGATCAACTCCATCAGACACTCGCTTTCTTTGATTATCCCTTCTCTGATCACACATATGTCAAAATTATCTCCACCACACATAAACCCATCCTCAGGTTCCAAATCCTCATTTACTAATCTTGAACAACAAGCAGCAATGTTGTTCTCTACTCCAGGTATATACTGGACTTCAAAACTAAATTCCTGCAGCGCCACCACCCACGTTCTAATCCTACCAGATACAGCATCCAAGCCCTTTAAAGGTTTATGATCTGTTCTTACCAAGAATTTACTACCCCAGACAAACTTCTTCAGCTTATTCACCACCCAAAACAAAGCCAACGCCTCCTTCTCAATAACAGAATAATTTAACTCTGCTCCCCTCAAGCACCTTGATATGAAGAGTATTGTTCTCTCAACCCCATTTTGTGTTTGCATCAAAACAGGACTAAGCCCCTTGGCACTCCCATCAGACATTATCACAGTATCTTGATCAGGTTCAAAACTTTGTAAACTAGAAGCAAACCTCAAGCTTTGTTTCATATTTACATTTTCTTATTTACAAATTAATCTTCACATTATTTCCTCCATTTAAACGAGACACCGTTTCTCACTGGCTCTCTCATACATTTCGTTTTATCTGCAAAATTGTCTACAAACGTACTATAGAATTCTGCCATGCCAAGAAACATTATGACTTCATCCTGTGAAGATGGACTCGGAAGATTGACAATTGTGTCCACTAAGTCTTTTTTTGGTTCAATACCTCTGGAAGAAATCCTGTGTCCAAGCTAGTCGATCTCATCAAGGTTAAATTTAGATTTTTTTGCTTTCAACATTAGACCACTCTCCTTCAGTCTCCGAAGAACTTCACATACTCTCTCGTTGTGTTCCTTTTCATTCTTGCTGTGCACCAAAATATCATCTTAATATATCTTGATTCCATGAACTCCTTTCAGCACTCTTTCCATGGCATGTTGAAATACCGACGCAGCTGAAGCTAGACCAAAGGGCATGCGGATAAACTTATAAGTACCAAACGGAGTAATGAACGCCGTAAAATCTTGAGAGTCTTTATGTAATCTAATCTGGTGGTAGGCAGAAGTTAAGTCTATAGAAGAGAAACATTTTGCGTTCTTTAGTAAGGACAGCATTTTGTTAATGTTAGGCAAAGGGTAATGATCCACTACTACACATTTATTCAACTCCCTCAAGTCAATGCATAACCTCGGTTCACCATTAGCCTTTACAGCCATCACTACCAGGGCTAACCATTCGGTGGCTTCCACCTCTTCAATTATACCATTCTGTTTCAACTTATCTAATTCTGCTTTCATTTTCTCTTTGACCATTAAAGGTACACTCCTTACTCTACTGACCACAGGAGTGACCCCTTTCTTCATCTTCATCTTATGCACATAACCCTTCAAACAACCAAGTTTGTTCAGAAAAATATCCAGAAATTCTTGTTCATACAGTGGTCTGAAGCTGTTCACAGTATCAATACACTCTTCGTCTTTCAGCCATACTGAAGGGAATTCATTAGGATCAAGGTATACTCTTAAATCCTTCTGATGTAACCATATAATGAGAGAATCCCCACTTATGGAGGCATAGATCTTCCCAGCTGTGAACCTATCCTTGAACTGAATGGAGCCCATAAAATAATCCAACAACTTAATAGGTTCTCCACCATAACCTTTGGGAGAAATATCAGGTTTGAAATGTTTTACTGAAGCATTGAGATGTTTTTCAAATAAATTCCTAGGAATAAGTGGGATCTTTGCCCCAGAATCAAACATCATAGGAATACACACTCCATCTATTTGCACAACCTCTACTGGACCTCTGATACCATTTTTGATTTGCAAAATAAATTCTTCAGGAGAGCCATCATCCTCCAAAGTTACTTCTTGAACTTTTTTTTTTTTTTAATTCATACTTCTTCAACACAAAGTAACAAGGCCCGTATTCATACTTTTTTTAGCGCCGCATTTGCGCCGCTTTTTGACACAAAACGGCGCAAACCTACAAAATACAATGGTATTTTGCAAGTTTGCGCCGTTTTTGCGTCAAAAAACGACGCAAATGCGGCGCAAAAAAAGTATAAATAAGGGCCCAAGTCTCTTCTTACTACAATTTTTACAAAAGACTTTCCAACATCACAACCCTTGAATTTAGCATAGTGACCAAACTCATCACACTTATAACACTTTCCTTGCAGAATTGTTTTCCCTTTCCTATCTTTAAAGATCTCTTTCACTATTTTCTGAGATTTCATTTCCTCTTGTACATTTCTCCCTTGACTAACAAAATGTACCCCATTTCCTTTATCACTAGAACTAGTTTTCCTTATTTCTTCAAGACAGGCTGAACTATGCTCCTATGTCTTAGCAATGGTTATGACCTCATTAAGAGAAGGATTGTCTTTATTCCAAAAGAACGAGTTACTTACCTTCGGTAACGACTTTTCTGGTGGATACATTATCTACCTGTGGATTCCTCACCTCATGAATACTCCCATGGCACCAGCATTCGACGGAAATCTTCTTACTAGTCTCTGCACGTCGACGAGGACGTCACTGTCTCGCACGCGACGCCGTCTGACGTCATACAGGCAATAAGAGGTCCTCGACGACGTGCAGACGTCAGTACCAATCATTTTTTACGTGCATGAGAACAACCAGGCAATGCAATGAAAGAGCAAGGCAACATCCATTATATTGTAAAAATACACCACATTGTATGAATAACTGTAAATCTTTTTATGTACATATATATATATATATATAAAACTCTCTCTTTTAAAATATATACACACACCAAGTATATACATAAAGATATATACACATATACATATATATATATATATAAATATATTATATATACATCTATTGCACCCTCAAAGACCAAGAGGAGCGCACTCAAGGATTACTTGGCAAGACCATAAAGGCAACGGGGAGGCGGGTGGGACCGTGAGGAATCCACAGGTAGCTAATGTATCCACCAGAAAAGTCGTTACCGAAGGTAAGTAACTCGTTCTTCTGATGGATACAACTACCTGTAGATTCCTCACCTCATGAATAGAGTCCCAAAGCAGTACCACGCCCGGCGGTGGGTGCCTAAATGGTCAAACCAAGAAATCCTGCAGCACTGACCGTGCAAAATGGCCGTCCCTTCTAACCTCAGAATCTAAACAGTAATGTTTTGCAAAAGTGTGAAGGGACGACCAAGTTTCGGCCTTGCAGATGTCGACCACAGGAACACCTCTGGCTAAGGCCGAAGTGGCCGACTTAGCTCTGGTGGAATGAGCTCTAATGCCCTCAGGAGGATCCTTCTTTGCCAAAGAGTAACATATTTTAATGCAAAGAACAACCCACCTGGAAAGTGTTCTCTTGTGGACTGCCTTTCCTCTCCTCTTGCCCACGTATCCAATAAACAGCTGATCCTCCAGCCTGAAATCCCTTGTTCTATCGATAAAGAAGCTCAACGCTCTCTTTGGGTCCAGACGGTGCAGTCTTTCTTCCTCTTTGGAAGGATGAGGCGGAGGATAGAACGTGGACAAAGTAATTGCCTGAGCCAAATGGAAGGGTGAAACAACCTTCGGGAGGAAAGCAGCCTTGGTCCTCAACACCACCTTATCCCCATAAAAAGTTGTATAAGGGGGTTTTACTGATAAGGCCTGCAACTCACTCACTCTCCTTGCTGATGTTATAGCTATCAGGAAGACTGTTTTTAAAACCAAATACCTCAAGGGGCAAGAATGCATAGGTTCAAAAGGGGACCCCATAAGGAAAGTCAGGACTAAGGACAAATCCCATTGCGGCATAACGAATGGCTTTGGAGGATATTGATTTAGAAGACCTTTCAAGAATCTGATAACAATAGGGGATTTAAATAAAGATGGTTGGTCTGGAAGACATATGAAGGCTGACAAGGCCGATAAATAACCTTCAATGGTAGCCACTGCACAACCTTTCTGCGCCAGAGATAGAGCAAAAGACAAAACGTCCGATAGATGAGCATGTAAGGGATCAATCTGCCTCTCTCCACACCACGCAACAAATTTAGACCACCTATTAGCGTAGATAGATTTAGTGGAGTGTCGCCTGGCCGCTAATATAACATCCACTACCTCAGGCGGGAGAGAGAAGGAACTCAGGTTGCCCCGTTCAATCTCCAGGCATGTAGGTGCAGACTCTGGAGGTTGGGGTGTAGAACCTGCCCCTGCGACTGTGAGAGGAGGTCTGCCCTGAAAGGGAGATGGAGCGGCGGGCACGTTGAAAGTTGGAGAAGGTCGGAGTACCACACCCTCCTTGGCCAATCCGGAGCTATTAAGATTACTAGAGCCCGGTCTTGGCGAATCTTCCTCAATACTCGAGGAATCAAGGGTATGGGAGGAAACGCGTAAAGCAACTGGCCGCACCAGGTCATTTGAAACGCGTCCCCCAACGCTTCCTGCATCGGATACTGAAGGCTGCAGAACAACGGACAATGCGCGTTCTCTCGAGTGGCGAACAGATCTACCCGAGGAAACCCCCACTTCTGGAAGATTAAATGGACTTGATCTGGATGGAGACGCCACTCGTGGTCTGCCGAGAAGTGGCGACTGAGACTGTCCGCACGCACGTTCAAAACTCCGGCCAGATGGTTTGCTATCAAGCAAATCCGATGGTCCTTTGCCCAGGACCATAGTCGAAGAGCTTCTCTGCAGAGAAGGTACGACCCCACTCCTCCCTGCTTGTTTATGTACCACATCGTGGTAGTATTGTCCGTTAGGACCTGTACCGACTGACCACGAAGGGAAGGGAGGAAGGCCTTGAGAGCCAGACGTACAGCCCGTAACTCTAACAGATTGATGTGAAAAATCTGTTCCTCTGGAGACCAAAGACCTTTGATCTCCAGATCCCCCAGATGAGCTCCCCACCCTAGAGTGGAAGCATCCGTTATGACTGTGGCCACTGGTGGCGACTGCTGGAACGGCTTTCCTTGTGAAAGATTGTTGCTTGCAATCCACCACTTCAAATCCGCAGCAGCATCTCTGGAGATCTTGACAGTACCCTCTAGATCCCCTCTGTGTTGAGACCACTGCCTTCGGAGGCACCACTGAAGAGCCCTCATGTGCCAGCGAGCATGCGTGACCAACAGAATGCAGGAGGCAAAAAGACCGAGCAGACGAAGGACCTTGAGGACTGGAACTACCGCTCCATTTCGAAACATTGGAACCAAATCCTGAATATCTTGAATCCGCTGAGGCGGAGGAAAGGCCCGACCCAATGTTGTATCCAGTACTGCCCCTATGAACAGGAGGCGCTGAGAGGGCTCTAGGTGAGATTTGGGCTCGTTCACCGAAAAGCCCAGGTCGAACAACAACTGGGTTGTTGACTGCAGATGACGCAACACAAGCTCCGGGGACTTGGCTTTGATCAACCAATCGTCCAAGTAAGGGAATACTGCTATCCCCTTCCTTCTGAGCTCTGCCGCAACCACCGACATCACCTTCGTGAAGACTCGAGGTGCTGAAGTAAGACCAAACGGAAGGACCGCAAACTGGTAGTGTTGCGATCCCACCACAAACCGGAGATACTTCCTGTGTGACTTGAGTATCGGGATATGAAAGTAAGCATCCTGCAAGTCGACAGACACCATCCAGTCTTCCATGTTCAACGCCAAAAGCACCTGTGCTAGGGTCAGCATCTTGAACTTTTCCTGCTTGAGGAACCAATTCAAGATCCTCAGGTCCAGAATTGGTCTCAAACGACCATCCTTCTTGGGAATCAGGAAATACCTTGAGTAAACTCCTTGACCCCTTTCCTGCTCCGGGACCAACTCCACCGCGCCCTTTAAAAGGAGGACTTCTACCTCCTGTTCTAGCAACAGGAGGTGTTCTTGTGAACAATACGAAGGGCGGGGCGGGATGAGGGGCGGAAACTCCCGAAAGGGAAGGGTGTAGCCTTTTCCCACAACACTGAGAACCCAAGTGTCCGACGTAACAGTCTCCCATTTGGTGAGAAAATGCTGTAATCTTCCCCCTACAGGAGAGGAGTGAGTGGGAAATGGTGGAAGCCTAAGGCTGCTTCCCCTGCTGCACCCCGCCAGAGGATGAGGAAGAGGCAGAGTGCTGCTGAGAAGCTCCCCTGGTGCGGACCCTACCCCTCCCCCTAAAAGATCTATAGGGATGGGAAGAGGCAGGTTGCTGATATCTTCCCCGAAAGGAAGAGGAGGAAGAGCCACGCCCAAATCCACAAAACCTCCTGAAGAATCTGGAAGAGGCCGTGGAAGAAGGAGCTTGGAGTCCCAACGACTTAGCCGTGGCCCTGCTCTCCTTAAACCGTTCCAAGGCCGAATCAGCCTTAGCCCCAAACAGTTTGTCCCCATCAAACGGGAGATCCAACAATGTGGACTGTACATCTGCCGAAAAGCCCGAGTTACGGAGCCAGGCCTGTCTCCTTTCCACCACAGTTGTGCCCATTGCTCTGGCTACCGAGTCAGTGGTATCCAGTCCCGTCTGGATAATTTGGGTCGCAGCAGCCTGGGCATCAGAGACAAGATCCAAAAGACCCTGGGGAAGCTCTGTAAACGAAGAGGAGATGTCATCCATCAGAGCATGAATATACCTCCCCAGGATACAGGTTGCATTGGTGGCTTTTAATGCCAGACTGCAGGACGAAAAAATCTTCTTCGACTGCGACTCCAGCTTTTTTGAATCTCTGTCCCCAGGCACCGTCGGAAAAGAACCAGGCGCTGACTTGGACGAACAGGAGGCCTGCACAACCAAGCTCTCCGGCGTAGGGTGCCTAGATAGGAAACCAGGATCAGTTGGAGCCGTCCGATACCTCCTGGCCACGGCTCTGTGAACTGCTGGGGAAGATGCCGGCTTCTTCCACACCTCTAAAACCGGATCCAGCAGAGCGTCATTAAAAGGTAATAGAGGCTCCGCCGCGGCTGAGGCCGGATGCAACACCTCTGTCAAAAGGTTTTGTTTCGCCTCCACCACCGGCAAAGGCAGGTCCAAAAAACTAGCTGCCTTCCGTACCACTGTATGAAAGGAAGCAGCTTCCTCGGTATATTCCCCCGGGGACGAAAGGTCCCACTCAGGGGAAGTGTCCAGCCCACTGGCCGACTCCAGTCCACGCAGCCCATCACCCGAGTCCTCTAGCTCTCCTTCCTCTAGGGCTCGTTGGTACTCCTGCTCTTCTAGTACCCGGAGAGCACGCCTCCTTGAATGCAGTCGTTGCTCAATCCGCGGAGTCGACAATACCTCCGCCGAAGTCGGAGATCGGCGCCGATCTTCCGAAGCCACCGACGCCGCATCCGGCGCCACAGGTAACTTCGGCGCCGACTGAAGAGCAGTTGAAACGGATGGACCCACCGGAGTCACAGGCCGAAATCTCGACGTCGACGGGATGGAAATCCCTGAGGCCAATCCCTCCGAAGCCACCGGAGCGGCCACCGGCGCCGACACTGGCGCCGAGCCCACGTTCCCAAACGGGAGAAAGGGCATAAAGGGTGCCGGCCGAAGAGGCGCAGGATCACCCAAAGAAAAGGCCAAAGGCCCAGCCGGAGCACCCCCTGGAGCCATCTGTTGGAAGATGGCATACATCGCATTCAAGAATGCGGAACTATCGGCTCCAGGGGTGGGAAAAGCCGGATACTGGGGTGCCTGACTCGGAGGCGACCCCGACGCCGGCCTCGGCGTCTGCGCCGGAGAAAACACTTGAGGCTCCAATACCTCAATCACCGACGCCTGTCCAGGCGAAGTTGGAGACGCCGGAGAGGGCAACGGCGTCGAAGGATGCGGCGTCACCGTGGGGCTGACCTCCCATGTCCTTCGGCGCCGATCCGGAGACCTGGAACGAGCCTCCCTTGAATGACGCCGAGATTCTCTACGGCGCCGGGAGTCTCGATGACGCCGATGTCTTGGAGAAGACTTTTTCTTGTGATGCTTCTCCTTTGACTTGGCCATAAACAGCTTCGCCTCGCGTTCTTTAAGGGTCTTCGGATTCATGTGCTGACATGAATCACAAGTCGAGACGTCGTGGTCGGAGCTCAAACACCAAAGGCAATCGGAATGAGGATCCGTCACCGACATCTTGCCTCCACACTCACGACAAGGCTTAAATCCAGACTTTCTCTGCGACATTATTTCCACAGAGAAAGAGTACGCAGCAAGATATACACTGTAACCGCAAGAGTAACAGTTGCTCCCTCGAAGATAACCGTTTCGAATGCACGGAAAAAAGGGAACTGACGTCTGCACGTCGTCGAGGACCTCTTATTGCCTGTATGACGTCAGACGGCGTCGCGTGCGAGACAGTGACGTCCTCGTCGACGTGCAGAGACTAGTAAGAAGATTTCCGTCGAATGCTGGCGCCATGGGAGTATTCATGAGGTGAGGAATCCACAGGTAGTTGTATCCATCAGAAAGATTCTCTTGCCTTATCAATGTTGCAGCCTAACATAAACTGATCCCTCAACCTTTCCTCTTTACTACCCCCAAAACTACATGTTGAAGCCAGTTTCTTTAGTACACTGACATACTCCTCAACAGACTCCCCCGACCTTTGAATCCTTTTCCCAAAGTGATACCTCTCCAAAACTGTAGAAACTTTCTCCAAATAGTGTAAGTCAAGTTTTTTTATGCAAATCTCAAAATCATTGAGATCACCCGCATCCTCAACAGAGAGTTCAGGCAGATTTTCAAAATCTTCCTGCCCTTCAGGACCTAAACAATGTAACAAGAGTAACATTTTCCGCTCAGCACTCAATGATGCACCACAAACCGTAGCATAGTGTGCACAACGCATTTCCATTTTTCCCAAGGTATTTGCGGATCCCCAGAAGAGGACAAGAAAAATGGAGGACACGTTACATTCTGCATCTTTTAGGAAATTAGATATCAGAAACGTTAAGAAATGCTAAATGACTTGAACAAAGGAAAACAAATGTATAAACAATTTACAGAACAGTAAAACGCATAGTAAAAGTAGAGTTTGACTCCAATAATACTTTAAGGACAGTAAAATAACAAACCTGACAGTCAACAGATGAATAGTGTGCCTGTCACTGAACCTTAAATAGGTGAATGCACTCCATAAAATGCTGGAAGAAGTGTGCCTCAAAGCAAAAACAATAAGTGATGGACGGAATGCTGAACATTGTCAAACATTCACCCCCAGTACAGTGATCAGGGCCTAAATCCATTGTTTTTTTGCTGCCCATGCCATTCCAGTTTGGACCCAGCCATATGCAAATCAGTCTTGACCCTGTTCCCCATGGGAACAGTCCAGCCCGAACTGCTAGGCCAGGTCTTCCCTGGACTGGAAACAAGCATCCTGGGACCGGTTTCGGGGTTTCACCCCTCATCAGCCAGGCTAACTTGAATCCAGTGGCATGGGAAGCACGGGACCCACGTCTGGGCATACCCTTCCCACTTAGGGCGACAAAGCAAAAACAACAAGTGATGGACGGAATGCTGAACATTGTCAAACATTCACCCCCAGTACAGTGATCTGGGCCTAAATCCATCGTTTTTTTGCTGCCCATGCCATTCCAGTTTGGACCCAGCCATATGCAAATCAGTCTTGACCCTGTTCCCCATGGGAACAGTCCAGCCCGAACTGCTAGGCCAGGTCTTCCCTGGACTGGAAACAAGCATCCTGGGACCGGTTTCGGGGTTTCACCCCTCATCAGCCAGGCTAGCTTGAATCCAGTGGCATGGGAAGCACAGGACCCACGTCTGGGCATACCCTTCCCACTTAGGGCGACAAAGCAAAAACAACAAGTGATGGATGGAATGCTGAACATTGTCAAACATTCACCCCCAGTACAGTGATCTGGGCCTAAATCAATCTGTGCCACTGGATTCAAGCTAGCCTGGCTGATGAGGGGTGAAACCCCGAAACCGGTCCCAGGATGCTTGTTTCCGGTCCAGGGAGAACCTGGCCTGGCAGTTCGGGCTGGACTGTTCCCATGAGGAACAGGGTCAAGACTGATTTGCATATGGCTGGGTTCAAACTGGGGTGGCATGGTGAGCAAAATAATGGATGGATTAAACCCAGATCTGTGACTGGGGGTGAATGTTTGATTGGTTCCGCATTCCGTCCATCCAGTTACGCTATCCCACAGCGTTTGTGTTTTGCTTTGCTTTTGCCGCCCTAAGTGCGCCGGGTATGCCCAGACGTGGGTCCTGGGCTCACTGTGCCACTGGATTCAAGCTAGCCTGGCTGATGAGGGGTGAAACCCCGAAACCGGTCCCAGGATGCTTGTTTCCGGTCCAGGGAGAACCTGGCCTGGCAGTTCGGGCTGGACTGTTCCCATGAGGAACAGGGTCAAGACTGATTTGCATATGGCTGGGTTCAAACTGGGGTGGCATGGTGAGCAAAATAATGGATGGATTAAACCCAGATCTGTGACTGGGGGTGAATGTTTAATTGGTTCCGCATTCCGTCCATCCAGTTACGCTATACCACAGCGTTTGTGTTTTGCTTTGCTTTTGCTGCCCTAAGTGCGCCGGGTATGCCCAGACGTGGGTCCCGGGCTCACTGTGCCACTGGATTCAAGCTAGCCTGGCTGATGAGGGGTGAAACCCCGAAACCGGTCCCAGGATATCTCCTTGACATCCTTGATGGGATCTTCGGACCCTCATCACCAGTTAAATAAAGTACAGAGGCACTTCGTGGACCAACAAATCTTCTGTTTCTTTGAGATATTCGTAAACGAAACACCTCAGCCTGCAGAAGTACTCTAAAAAGGATACTGAAATAAAGTACAGAGCCTCTTCGTAGACCAAGGAATCTACTGTTTATTCGAGATATTCGTAAACGAAACACCTCAGCCTGCAGAAGTACTCCCGGTCTCTCTTTCGTTCTTCAATTGCCCGATCATCTGAGTACCACTTCAAGGTTCTCAACATGTGCATTCCAAGCATAGAATGCCACAGATACCTTGACTGGTTTACAGTGGCTATTATTTTACAAATAAATTAGTACACAAAGTCTGCCAAAGGCATTAGTTTGGTGTGCATCAGGGATATCCAATGCAATTTCAGGAGGGCATGATCCATGATATATTTTCATGTTTAATACAGACTATTAAATTGGGTTCTATTTCAAATAAAAGTAGGACAATAAATTCTATGTAGATATTCTGAAAACAGATTTGCAAACATTCTGTGACAAAAAGAGGTAGAATTTTTCAAGTTTCAAAACCACCAATTAGCATTAAATTGAGATCATTGAAAATATATAATTTGAGCATCCATCCCAACATCACAGCTAATCACATCATATGACATTTATTTGACCCACATCAGAGTTAAGCACAGCGCTTAAGGGTGTGAGAGCTTGGTTCGGTGAGTGAGTTGTTCTCAAAAGTCTGATAATACATTTCAGTGAGTGAGACTGCACCTCAAAGTGTAACGCTCAAAGATAATAAGACTGTCCTCCATGTTGGGAGATTCATAAGAAATAAAAGTTAGGCTCCATCCAACTAAGGGAGACTCACATTCAATGAGAGAAACACTCCATATGCAAGCTCACAAACAATTTGTGAGACTGCTCACAGTGAGACTGTTTCTCGGTGTCCAAAAGCAAGTGACAGTGTGCTGCAAAGTGTCTCCCAAAGTGTGAGACTACCAATAAATTATACTGTGTGCCAATGTGTAAATACTCCAGCACCCTCAGTGAGACTATGCTCGAAGATGTCAGACTCATGTTCGAACATGAAGCTGCCCAAAGGTTTGAGACCTAACATCTGTAGGGGAACTGTGAGCCATAGCGAACGCTATCACAACCTGTGCATGACTTATGGCATGTATGTTCCAGTGGAGGGTGTTTTCTAAGTCCTTAAATGTATATTTGGAGGGCCTTTGCCATCACTTGCTATAACCTTAACATGGATAACCCAAGTGAATTGATGGCACCGACGATGCAGTGCTTATATATTACAGGGAAATTACAAGTATCCAATGAACTCTAAATCAGGCCCTAAATTACTATTAAAATGAATTGTTGAACCATTTTGTTTAACTGCTTCCAAACTGAATTTAACTCTCATGAAATGTAATACCTTAAACCTGTGTTAACCTATGGGGGAGCCAGCCTTGCCTTAAAGAAAAAAGACTTTGAGGAAGAATGCACAAAAATCCATAGGTGGATGCTTGGAAACACCCACCCGCCAACCATGCACTACCTCCCTTGGACAGAGTACCTCAAGGCAGGGATTTGCGGTACCTTGGTTAAACGATTTATTAAGCCATGCAGGGCCATGCAAGGTGGTCTTGCATTGCTTGATAAATACTCTTCGCTCTTGTGCCCCCTTATGTGGGGCAAGGGTGACGCAAAACCTTGATAAATATGGACCTTACTTTACCAGGTCGAAATAGCAGTTTAAAACTGCACACTCAGGCTACTGTGGCAGACCTCAAGACATGGTTGACAGTGCTTACAGTGGTATTGTAGTCAGTGGCACAATGAGTGCTGCATCCCACTAGTGGCATTTGACTTGGAGGCCCTGGGTACAAGTGGTACCATATACTAGAGACCTACAAGCCAGGGGTAAAGTACACTGAGTCCTATAGACAGCAAAAAATCATTCAGCAACAGAGGACACACATCTTGGACAATGGTACGCAAAGAATTGTGACTTGCAACTTTGGCCCACTTTGCCAGTGGAGAATCAGGTAACAACAACACATCAGAATTTAAAGTGGTCATCGATTAAATGATATCAGATCGGTTTTACAACCCAAATAGACATCATCAAATGAAGGGGCTATCTGGAAACCTTGATATTGATGGCTGCTGATGATTGAAGATTGTGGTAGAGAATTAGCTTTTCTTTGACACAGATCATATCAGTCATGAATCTCAGCTCAAGATCTCTCTTCCCAGCTGGTCAGAGGGACACATACACCAAAGAGACAAAGAGCAATGGCTTGAGTTGCAACAAAAATCGGGAAGAGATGATTTTAGGATATTTTGTAGAGGTCACCACATAAAGGTGAGAGGAAGACAAGAAGCAGATTTATGGAGAGAAGGTTCAATAGTTAGGTAGCATGAGCAGGCAGCAGGACTGCTCTGGAGTGATACTAGTATAAAGGAACCCAGAACAGTATTCCCTCTCTGCAACCTCTTAACCTTTCTGAGGCCATTGTAAAAAGTACCGCAAAGGTACAATGGAATAATCACTGACATTTGAGTTATACACTATGGCCCTCATTACAACCCAGGCGGTCAAAGACAGCCAGGGCTGTTTTGGAGTTTGTACCGCCAACAGGCTGGCGGTACAAACTCGGGCATTACCACTGCAGCGGAAGCGCCGCGGTTGCACCACCGGGACCGGCGGTTTCCCTCCACATTGGTCCCAGCGGAATTAATCCTCCAGGGCAGCGCTGCTTGCAGCGTTACCCAGGGGATTACGAGTCCCCCTCCCGCCAGCCTTTTCATGGTGGTATGAACTGCCATGAAAAGGCTGCCGGAAAGGGGAGTTGCGGGGCCCCCTGCCACGGCCCCATGGAGCTTTTCACTGTCTGCATAGCAGACAGTGAAAAGCGTGACATGTGCAACTGCACCTGTCGCACTGCTGCAACACCGCCGGCTCCATTTGGAGCCAGCTCCGGTGTTGCGGCCGAGATCCCTGCTGGGCCCGAGGGTGGAAACCAGGTTTCCGCCCGCCAGCCCAGCGGGGATCTCCAAATAGACACCGCGGGAGTGCGGCCGTGTGGCGGTTTCACCAATGTTGAAATGAGGGCCTATATCTGTAGTAGTGAACCACACTTTGTTGGGAGGCTTGGATGCAGCGCCTGCTGGTGAATATGCTTGGTCTTAGATAGCAGGAACCTTTTAATCAACCCTTCCCTTACACTCTCCTATGAATTGGGGATGCAGAATGACTTTTGTGAATCCAAATCCATAATCACTGGGGAAAATAACATATTTTTGGTGGTGTCAGATTTAGTATTCCAACACCAACCTAAAAACCACTGACTAAAGTATATATTTTGTAGCGGTGGAGGGAGTCAGGCTCTAACTTAGCTCCCACAGACATTGGGGATAGTTCAGAATTAAAGCGGGTCACGTCAAAATTCTATGTTTAGTCCCACAAACTTGGGAAAAGAGCATAAAAGGGGTCATATTTCCAATTCTAAAACCAGTACCACAAACATTGGGCAAGTGGCATATATTTGGCAGGAGGCAGATTTCCTCTTCTGACCCCACTCCAACAAACATTGGGGAAAGTGCATATATTGAAAAGAGGGGAGGGTGTAATATTCATAAACATTTGTGAAAGACCATATATTTGGATGAGGTCAGAGATATACGTTTCTAACTCCAGTCCAACAAGCAATGGGACAGGGGATATATTTGGGGAGTAGGGGGTAGTAAATGCATTTTGGTAGCCAAATGACGGTGTTTGCAGTTATTCTGGGAAACAAAAACACACCCTAAATTTGCCAGTGTCTCTAAGATTCGGAAATGCTGAGGGTTCACAGGGTTCTCTGGTTGGCTGCTAACTCAGGGCATGAGTGATGTGACTATTTACCATGGCAAGTGAGAGGAAATTGTGATTTCCCCCCTCTCTGTTGGCCGATATCTCAAAACTATGGGTCTCATTTACAAGGCCTTTGCGTCACCATTGCATAATTCTTTTTTTATGCCACGGTCGTGCAAGCAGTTCTCTTCATTTACATACTGAAGCATTTGTCCCAGTGCGTCAGTTTGTAAAGCCTTGCATCTCATAATACCGGCGCCAGGTATAATGTATACAAGGTAGGCGTTCCCACGAGAAAAGCCAAGCAGGACTGACGCAGTGAAAATTACAACATTTCACTGCGTCATTTTGCAACTTCACTGCATCACTGAGGCTAGTCCAGCAGTGCATGAGTTTAGCACCACATCTGTGAAACATGCGCCATGGAGCTCTGTACTGGAAATACAGCACATCCATGGTGTTGTTAAGGAGTCGTAGGGCAGCCAAGATAGCTGATGCATCAAAGCTGATGTGTCAGATTCTTGTAAATGAGACCCTATGTGTGAGAAAGTCATCCTTTCAGCATGTTCACCTCACAGTTGCTGACTGATACTGATGGTACTTGAACCTGACTGTGCCCTGGGCTCGGCTATACATCCCCCGGACCAGTGCTCTGAATAAAACGTATATGGGACGGAGTTATAATTACAATTGGCATGACAGACCCATGTAAGTCCCTAGTAGATAATAGGGCAAGAGGGATTCAAACTACCTATAAGTCCCTAGTATATAATAGTGCAGGGAAGTTTAGAGGCCTAGTAGATTTCCTGCACTGGAAAGTGCACTGCTGTGTCCTACTGTTATTTTTAAAGACAGCCCTTCCTTACAGACTGTTTTTAAAAAGCAAAATGTATGCAAATTCAACTTTAAAATTAAAGGTACTTCCAAAGTGCTAATCTACTTTATTTTAACATATGTCACCTTCAAGGTGGGCTCCCCTAGATGCCCCAGGGGTGGGTGCTATGTAACTATAAGCAGGGACATTATAAATAATGTTTTATATGCCTTGGTGAGGGAAAAACTGCACATTTCATTTTCCCTCATTGTAGACGGTTAGCTCCATAGGCCAAAATGGGAATATTTTTCATAAGCATAAGTATTGCTAGGAAGGAGCTAAATATGGCATGAACAGACTCAAATCAATGGTAATGATAAATCCAATAACCTACCATTGTTTAATTTATCATAACTAATACAGAAAGGAAGTTATAAGACTTTCTTTTCTGTAAGTCCAATTCCAGCCTGCTAGTGGTCTCTTCTGATTGGTCAGCCCTAACAGTGATAAGCGGCCTGCACTGAGAAGAGGTTATCTGAAGGGACCTGGATAAATCAAGCTGCGGCTGCCCTCACACCCAGTACCCCACAGATAGACAGATAGATTGGCTTAGGAAAGGAATTTTCAGATGTCCAGATAGGGAATTAATGAAATGAGCTACACCAGTGGGTTGATTTAGCCAGGTCTTGCTCAACATCTTGGAATGCTAAAGTGCATTTCTTTATGGGACAAGACGATGCCTCGATTTTGGATAAAGTTGTCATGTCTCTGGGTGGTACCGTGAAGCTCATTGGACTAGGTTGCCCACTGACTGTCCCACCCAAGTTGATTGAAAAAAGGTGGCTGCTCTGCATTGGAATTCAGATCTGCTGCCTGAAACCACAAGAAGAAGAAGGACGATCCTGCTGGAACCCTAGTCTGCAACCCAGAGGACTGCACACTTAAGTACTGCTCCTGTAGCACACAGGAACAACAGCCAAAAGGACTTTGCTTTGCTTCAAAGAGGACTCAGGAGTAGACTCCCTAAATGCAACAGGTTTAAAGAGCTTCATTGAACCAACTTCCACAAAAGTCCCAAGCCTGGAGTGCTTCCAGTGGACTTGCAAGGATTTGGCCAGGTACATTGTGTCCCAAACTTCCAAAGACCTTCTAAGGGATCCTAGAACCTTGGATTCATGTTTTGGACAACTTGAGACCTGAACGAGAACTTCAGGAAGAACCTCCAGATGTTTGGAGAAGTTTGGAGCAACTTTTGGAAAAAGCTTCATAAGTGGACCAACTCACCGTCGTGAGTCAAGCCAAGGTAGTTACCTTCAACCGCAACCCAGCCGGGATTTAAGGTTCATCCCGGTGAAAGCTCTGGAGCTCCACACTTCCAGGACTTGACCTGGTCCTCGCGGAAAAGCAATCTGATGAAGTTGCATCATAATCCTCCTTGCTGAGGAGGACTGCACAATGTTGAGAGAGAAAAGTTCCAGAAAACTTTTTAAGTGCAAAGGTAAAATTGGGACTGAGTCATCCTGCTTAGTGCATCTAAGCAGGGCTCCATCATGCTCTGCCTCAAACTTTGACTTTGTCCCGGTCAAGCATGACCAGATGTGTCCAGCTGGCACTATTCTTTTCTAAGCACTAGAAGGCACATTTCTTTATTTAATCTTTAAAAATTCATAACTCTGGTTCCCTATATTGGATTTTGGTTGTTGTGGTGTCATTGTAAGATAAAAATACTTACTATTTTTATAAATTGGTGTGGGATTTTTATTGTGTGTTGTGTCTTACTTGTTTACTGTATTGGTGTATTACATGTTTTACATGCCTGTTTCCTAAGTTAACCCTGACTGCTCATTGCCAAGCTACCAGAGGTTGAGCCAGGGGCTACTTTGTGAGACCTAGACCAGACCTAATCCTGTGTTGGGTTATTATTGCTAGTGGGAGGTGTACCTGCCCGTACTAATAACCAGCCTTCTAACACTATGCACAAAACAATCCAAATTTTCTTTCCCTTGCAGGGAGGAGAGTATGATCTAGTCTTCATGGGGACAAAAAGACTGATGAGGTTTTAGGGGTTGGGATTTGCCCTCATGTCATGACAGGTCTGTCCCCACCATATTTTTAACAAAAATATATGAGGCTGTAAAGGGCATTTAACCTTCTATGTGGGCAGTCTTGGTGTCAAATCCCAACATCACTGTGCAGGTCAGAAAGACCGTTGGTACCTAAGGTGTGTGGCTAGTCTGAATGCCTGGGATAGCAGCTTCCATTCAATATTTTGTTCTGAAAAAATGTATGTCTGGTGTCTAGTGGGCTTTGTGTCCCCAAGTGGAGGAACAGAAAGACTGCAGGACTCTTTAGGAGTGAGGATCAGGCCAGATGCCAAGGCATAAACATATATGCCCTCATTATGAACACTGCGGTCCCTACTGCGCCGCCGGCGGTAAAAACCACCAACAGAGGAGCGGTCCGGACCGCCAAATAATGAACCAATCGAAACACAGGCATCCAGAAAACCACCCACCGCCAGTAGAGGAGTGCTGACGACGACAGCAGAGTCCGCCCATAGGCCGACAGAAAGGGCCAACCCACCCATCAAATGAACCACTATTCCACCACCAGTTCCGAGGCGGGAACCACCTCCACGCAAGTCCAGGCGGAAATTAACCAAATGCAATGAAACACTCACTGGAGGCCCACACAAAGCGTTGAATCAGACATGGATAGAGAGCTCCAGATCATGCCAGCCCTGCTCCTTGCCATACATCTCCACGATCAAGACTGTTGACGAAGATGATGATGGTAGGTACCGCAACCTACGAAACAAGGGAGGAAAGGTCACAGTTACATACCCACCCACTCCACCCACCCTTCAACGCCCCCCAACCCTTCCCAGCAGCACAACCCATACACCCCACAGCAAGAGGTACTTACCCGACACAAGGCAAATCCAACTTGACCATAGTACATACAAATGCCCCACACCCACAAACAATGAAACAAAAGACCAAGGTTCAACAGTGTGCCACCAAAACACAGGCCACACAGAAATATTTATTACAGCTCACAGAGCCAAGTACTTTTGTCGCGTAGGCTCTCGTTATTCTAATGAGACTACTGGATTTTGAGCAGCAAGATCGTCCACAGTGTGGGAGACTGAGTCTGACCTATGGTGGATGACACTTGTCGCTCCAAATCCGGGCTTTGCTCCGGCTAACTAGCAGTGCCTCATCTCTCCCAAAAGGTAGAGACGATTGGGCAGCCAAGCGCATGACATATTGGTACTTCTCAGGGAAGTCGTGGTCACTCATGCCACAACCGGTTCTCTCATACACAGTGCGGTCTCATATATAAATGACAATAGAAGCAGTATAAGTCTTAAAGATTGGTTTACTAAAACGACTGCATTTTGGATAGCAAAGCGTGAGCTGCAATATCCAGAACTACACAATACAACAATATTAAAATAGTGATGACGAGAGTGAAGCATAAGAATAATGCTATCATAGTGCCAGTAAAGACGATGGACTATTCCCTATCTAAATCATATTTCGAGCACAGCATGTTAAGCTCTAACACTGCCTTTCAGGTTCCCCAGGAGGACATCAACCCTCATATCTGAGCAAAGGCCTGTGATCTGCGTCAGCATCTGCAATGGAGCATTCAGCATACAGTTGTTGTTCCCTGGCTGGAATCTCCCTCTTGACGTGTAATAGGACTAGAAAGTGTTTTTATAACTAACACAGCAGATGTTCTAAGAAAATGTCCCTACGTAAGGATGTGTATTTTCTACGAATGTTGGGGACTAAACTTCTACCACGTTTACCGGCGATGTACCAGACTGTAGCCTTGACTGAAGCACAGGGTGATCAAGAATTCGTTGTTTGAGAACACAGTGCTGAACTAAGCAAAACAGTATGATAGAAGAAATTAAAACAGGACCGTAAAACTGGTTATTGTAAAAATAACAATGCGAAGCTGAATAAAATATATCTAGGTCAAGGTGCACAGCGGGCTAGTGTATTAAACTAACGTGCATGGAGCTATACTTAAAATGGCTACACAACACCCTCCCCTTGTCGGTAGAAAGTGGTTCAAGCCAAAACTAAAATATCTCAACCTAAGATATACCTAAAACCCTACTCAATTTTGACAAGTTAAGAGGACACACAAGCATACTACTTGACAATTTAAAACAAGAGCATTCGGCTTAGAACCAAATTCAATGAAAAATGTCGATTTAGAGTAGTTCCGAATCAAGCACGAGTCATGGAAAGCGAGAGATCCTCCACTTCGGCATATGACAAAACCAGAAAGTCCGCGCCAAAAACGACCAAGGAGCAGGTGTGTTCCGTAGCCCCAGTATCAACCAAGGTGGCATCCCGTGCAGTGCCCATTGACGAGTCGATGGCAACTTCCTCCAGGAAGGGTAGCTCATAATCAGCTTCACGTAGCAAACGCAACCTCAGTGCACGTCTGGTAATGAACCCTCAACAAGAACATCAACAGATCAGCATCAATTGCTGGGGGGCGTTGCTGTGAAAGACAAACTTCCAGTGCATATTCAAAAGAGCACCAAATGCACAGAAACACGGGCTGCACACAATCCAAAACCGGTCTGAATGACAAAGACCAGTCACACCCCAAATGTTCCAGGAGTGTTGCTCCAAATTGCTGCAACATACGTTCACGACACAGCTGCGCTGATGGGAGCGCCTTCATTTGTCCTTGTTGCAGCGGGACAGCCATTGAGGAAAAACAACAGCAACAGCAAAATGCCTGCTAATAAAGCCAAAGTTATCGGAAATCCCCCCAAAATACTACCGAAAATTGAGTGGATAGCTGAGGGTATCAAATCGAATATGGAGGAGAAGATGTGAACAAAACCAAAACCTACAGCTTTGAAGAAATGTGCTAATCCAGCCATGCTGGGAGCATTAAATACACGTCCCACGAGTTCACCAAAGTGTCTCGGAAAATTTGTATTTAACAGGGACTGTATTTCTGCCGACGACCTTGCCACTTGAAGTGCGTAGGTCTCACGTGCATATGTAAGGGCCACATGTTTCTGAAACAATAAAGCCTTGAGTCTACTCAACTTGTCAAAATTCACCTTTGAAGTAGCAATATGAGGCCAGATATCAGCTACCTCCCTTAATTTAGTGGGGGGCAATAGCACGTTCCCGCAGCATGTAACAACCTTAGAGACCGAAACAATGTAAACTATTCCAGCCCCCATGCCACAACAGTCTTCACTATTAAGAAGGATGTAGCTGCCGTTTGAAAGCACCTGGAACGTAGGTCTAATCAAGGGGCCTGGAACTCCCTTCAGCTAACAAGCCAAGTTTGCAGCCGAGGCGTTACATGCCCCATGCAAGGACAGCTGTTTACAACTCATCGAATGGCTGACTGAAGTCTCGCATTCACTACCGCTAAGAAAGACCTCTTTCATGCCATTGAAGCATTTGTACGAGAAGAGAAGCTCCCCCACCTCATGGATGTAACTATCTCCCAATTTTTCATATCTGCCAACTGGAATGTGTTTCAAACAGGAGGTGAATTGTAGTGTTGAAATAGGCAGATTAATAACCCCGTGTATTAACCACTCTGCCAATGGTATTTCTGCCACAGTGAAAGGCAATCTCTCTATTTTCTCTATGTTAAGCATGACATAAGTTGCTTCTTTCTTAGCCATTAGTTGTTGTTGCCGCGTTAGATTAAAGGAGAAAAATATTTCCCTGGCACTGACGTGCTGCCACGGAACGCAACCCGCCTTCAATGTTTGAAACGTACAACCCAACTGCATAATGGACCTGGTCTGACTCTGTCCATGGTATAAAGAAGACATATCAGATCGTATAATGTCTATAGCAGAAGAAACAATGTTGTTAATTGTATATACCCGGTCAGACAAGGTGTGAATCCCATTATCCACAACAGCTAATGCCTTTTTCACATTTTCCTGATCTATTTGCCTTAACCGGGCTGCAGCATCTTGTTGGGAAAGTTTCCATATTTCATTGTATACTGCATACAAGAAAAACTTCCTACATGGTATTTTGGGGCCTGACAAGAAATCTTGTAAGTCAGTGGTGTTAGACAAGATGTTGAGGTGTGCTTTAACCGCATTTAGTGAGGATGATTTAAGCCACTGTTGGCACAATTTTCCTACACTGTATGTTGTAATTATATCAGCATGTTCTGGTGATATATAGCGAGGGTCTGGCCTATTCGTCATAAAACCCCCAGAGGAGGTGACAAAACGTTGATGACACCCATTGGCATCTATGGGCCACAATAACCACCCGCCTGGACGTGTCAGTGAAGCATTAAACGTACCATTCTGGACCCACTCATTGAGCTCATCTTTCGTTGCATTCGTGTACTTTTGCCAGTTGTCAAATTTTGCAGGGGTAGGCATACTGGGCATGCTTAATTCTCTAATTGTTGCTAAGCCTAAACAACTTGTTTGTTACACTGTTTCATTTAAAAAGATCATTTGAACAGGGATGAGACATGCTCTAAACAATGTTTCCTTTCTCTTGATCTGCCAATTTTTCGTTCCCCAAACACTTTTCAAATCAATAGATTCAGAGCAATATTCATAACCTTCTATTGATAACCGGGAAACAAAGGATTCTGAATATATAAATTTTGTATTGGTCAATAACATTTGTATATCTTTAGTAGGAGTTACTTTAAAATAATATGACCCAGCATTCCTTTGATGATGCCCAGAAAAATACGCAAACTTTTCAGTATAAGTTTTAGAGCTCCCTTGCGGTGGAGTTGGACAATGTTCCCATTGAGTGTAATTAAACATTGTTTTGGGACTACTTGCTCTATGTATGAAGTGGTGCCCATAATAATTCTGGCAAAACATATCACCATAATTTTCTTTGAATTGGTAAACATCTTCGTTTTCAAAGACAGTATAATATTGTAATTCTGCCATCATAGAATCAACTGTTTTCACGTCCCAGTAATTAGATACAATGCCTGGTATGACTATATCATTCATTGATAATTTTAACACATACGTTATTTGAATAATTTCCGTGGGACCATATATATCGAACATTACTTTGGCCCAAACAATCGAATCAGAAATTGGCACAGCAGAAATGTTCACAAAGGATAAGTCTCTTCGGACCTTATGTGATGAAAAATGTGGTTTCAAAACCTCCTCCACCTGTTCAACCGCTGATCTCTCGGGAAGAAAGTGACCATGTATTAATAACAAAAAGGTAATAACAAAACCAATCCAAAGTAGAAAGGCTAGGACAGTCAAAGAGAGCCATACATAGTTCCATGGGAAAATAAAGTATGTTTCTTTCTTTAAGCCACTTTGTTAGCTTACGTGCTCTTGACAAATCAGCTGTCGAAGAAGTGAGCGAGTCCGAGAAATCATTGTTGATCCTGGCCAAAAACCCAGAGGCAGTTTGTGCAAATGGCGTAACCGTTGTCAATGGTGGAGTTGGCGTTTCCTGTGGTGGCACACTGTAGACAGCACCATCCGTCTGGCTCGTAGTCAAGTTGACTTGATCAAATGTTTCTAAATTGTTTGTTGTTAGTGGAACTAATGCAAGATCATCATCCACCATCCCCAAGCTCGGAGAGGTATCAGTGTTGGTGTAAACAACTTGTAGCGGAACTTCTTCTCTAGTAGTGAGAGGGATTCAGGAACTACTGGATGTTCCTCTTGGTCGACTGTGCAGGATCGGCCACATGGTGTAATTTGACATTGTCAATTGAAACAAAACGATTTTCTTTGGCACCTGCCAACGGTGGTAGAATGACAGTTCTAGTACCGTGTATCCCCAGTACAGGGACTGGTGCTCAATAAGAAGGGCCAAATTCCTTTTTCACTGCGATCTTTTCACGTACAAGATCCCCAACTCTGGGAATCCAGCTGGTAGATGTTACAGGCACATCCTTAATTCCTGTGGAGGCAGCACTTTTAGAAGAATTATATTCACGGAAATATTGTAATTCCTGTAAAACAGTGACACGTTCATTTATGTCAAAAGGTCTTTCTGCTGCCTCCACGCCAGAACCATCAAGATCCAGAACAAACATTTGAGTTCCGAACAGGCACTCATATGATGTACGACCCCCCCAGGGACTTTCTAGGCAGGTTATTTGGGGCCAGATGTAGTAAAAATAGACTTAGCGAACCGGAAATTGCGAGTCAGCGCAACTCGCAATTTCCGATTCCCTAAATCGCATGCAGAATGGTGTCTCAGACACCTTCTGCGAATCTCAATGGGGTCGCAAAGACCCACCTCATAAATCTTAATGAGGTGGGTCGCATTTTGCGACCCCATTGAGATTCCCTGCACTCACAGGGATGATGGCCTGCTGGAGACAGCAGACCTCCATGTCTGTGACTGCTTTTTAAATAAAGCAGTTTATTTTTGTATTGCATCCCGTTTTCCTTAAAGGAAAACAAGTTGCAATACAAAAAAAAAAATTTAACCATTTGGTTTCGTTTTTTCAGAGTAGGCAGTGGTCCATTGGACCACTGCCTGCTCTGAAAAAACATTAATAGCGACATTCACAAAGGGGAAGGGGTCCCATAGGGACCCCTTCCCTTTTGCGAATGGGTTACCACCAGTGTGACACTGGTGGTAACTACGAATTGCTTTGTGACCGCGGTCACATAGAAATTCTGCTTCGCGGTGTGAGTCGCAAATAGGAAGGGAACACCCCTTCCTATTTGAGAGTCGCATTCCCATTTTGCGAGTCGGTACCGACTCACAAAATGGGAATGTGCTTCGCGATGCGTGTTTTGCATGGTGCAAACTGCAATTTTCTCAGTTTGCGCCATGCAAAACGCATTCTACATCTGGCCCTTAGTGCTCTCTAAACTCCATACAGGTGGGTAAGCCAACTACGACCGGTGCCTAAGACTCTGGCTGCTAAGGATTGCTTTAAATTGCGGTTTAATCGTTCCACAACACTATTTCCCTCGGGATGAAATGGAGACGAGTACTGCAGTTGGACCCCCAATGAAGCCATGGTGTCTCTGAATGCCCTTGAGGCAAAAGCAGGGCCCTGGTCCGAGTGGAACGCCGCAACTGCATATGTACCGATGAAGACGCGCAAATCTTTAATAACAGTCCGAGCATCGGCCGACCGTTGTGGCCACACCCATACAAATCTGGAGCATGAATCAACAGCGACTAATATGTATTTGTATGCACTATCAGGTGTTAGTGGACCGCAGTGGTCCAAGTACACACACTGTAACGGTTTGCTTGAAATCAAGAGGGGTGTCTGCGGCGGGCGCTTGGCCGTAGAAACTTTAATTTGTTGACAGACGTCACAACAAAGGACATACTTCTTAGTCTCTTTGTAGAGACCGGGCCACCAATAACGGGCCTGTAAGATTGAAATTGCAGCTGGCACACCAGCATGTGCAGATGCCACCGCCTCATGCGCTGCTTTGGTCAACTGTGGTCTTACATCTTTGTTAGGGATGTCACGTACGCCTACGCCTGGTATTTTAGCTTCAGCGTTCAGCATACTTCCCATATAGTATTGATATTTCTTAGGGAATCCTTTAGGATGGGGCGTACCATCAGCCGTAGCCTTTATGGCAGCCAAAATGTCTGCGTCTGGTTTGGAACTCGAACGAGTCACTGCAGCTACAGTTGCTACTGCCACTGCTGACTTTGCGGCTTCATCAGCCAAAGTATTTCCAGCAACGTGTAGTCCAACGCGCTGGTGTCCAAGTGTATGCACAACATGGACTCTCGTAGCGTCTCTTTCAGATCTGAAACCTTCCCCCACAGAAGTCTGTGTTTTATGGTGTTGCCTTTGGAATCTCTGAACCCATTCTGGCGCCAATAATGCAAATATTCACTAAAGGACTGGACACAGCAATATGAATCACAAACAGCGTAGGCTGTGCCGGATCCGTATGTTCTAGTGCCATCAGCAGAGCTTTTAGCTCAGCCAATTTTGCTGTACAATCCCCTAAAGTCTGTGTAAAGGTTTGTAGGGGACAGAATTTCTCCCCCTCCATATAGTCACTTACGACTGCGCAAGCAGCAGAGTATTGATGTTTGGTTCCAATTGCCGGTTGCGCAGAGCCATCGGTGTACATGACTCTATGATATTGATCGATAGGCAAGGTATTTGCTGGAACTGGCTATTCTACTTCATATTGTAGAAATTCCTGAGTTTGTAACTTTGGATCAAAAACATAGTCTACATCAGTGGCTGTTAAAGACGTAGACCATTGTATCCAATGTGGATGTAGTGCTTTTGCGTTCGGAACGCTAGCTTTTGTAACAGCCTCTAGGGCTGGAATTGGAGAAACGACAATAATGCGTTTTCCTTGGGCAAGAGGTCTTTCCAGCCATCTGGACAGCAGTGAGAATTTTCTCTGTGGGTGCAAAGCGTTGTTCAGCTGCTGAATACAAATGTGATTTGTATGCAATCGGGACTGTCTCACCCTTATTAAATGTCACATAGGTGAAACCGATGGCACCAGCTATTACCCTGATGACCAAATGTGTTTTGTTGTCCCTTGTGTGTAAATGTTTTGCTGCTAGCATGTCTGTCTGCAACTCTCTAAGAATGCGTGTATGTTCAACTGTCCAGAATTTACTTGAAAAATCAGGACGTATCAAGTCATGTAAAGGTTTTATGCGCGTAGCATAATCGGGAATGTAGGTTCTGTCAAAATCTATGAAACCCAACAACGACTGGAGTTTTTTAATCGTATTCAGTGGTTGTAATTGTGTAAATTTTTCTAAAAATTGTGGCGCTATGCTCATCCCTTCACTCGACAGCTCATATCCCAGGAACCGGACACTGAAGAAGGCAATTTTTGTTTTTTTAAAGTTAAATTTGTAGCCAAGTTCGGCAGACCCTACAACAATGCGGGCTACCCGTCTTAAATGTTGTAGTAACTCATCATCCGTGAGATATATATCATCTACATATGACAATGCTTTAGAGTCAATCTTGTGTAAAATGGCAGTCACCCGAGCTGCAAGCAGTCCTGGGCTGTTCTTATACTTCTGAGGCAAACAACAGAATTGTTTCTGAGAGCTTACTGCGCTAAAGCTTGTTAAGTCCCTGCTTTCAGGCGCTATATTCTGGCAGAAGAACCCATTTGAAATGTCTAAAGCTGTTTTGTATTTTTTCCACACTATGTTGCTCATTAGTGCAGTGCTATGTGAATTTTGTATAGCATATGTGCGTGTATGACTATTTAAATGTCTGTAGTCTAAGACCATTCTGTATGAATGGTCTGGTTTAGCTACAGGAAATAAAGGGTTATTCTTCGGTGAGACACAGGGTTCAATCACACCCTGGTACTCTAATTGTGTGAGTATTTCTCTCTCTGGTGCTTTCGCTTCATGTTTTATAGGATACTGCGGTTGTGGCTGAGGTTCACTTTTAATGGGGATGACATGGTAGGGGGAGTCCCTATCCCACCCTACGTGATTTCTGTATAATGTGGGTGCATGTGCTAGAGCCCATTCAATAGAATAGGATTCAGCGAGTTCTTCTGGAACAAGGGGCGAGAAAGAAGGTTTAATAACATCTTCTGCATATGGGCAGATATGGACAAAGTCAGGCGGCCAATCTTGTTCGGCCAACAAGATGTCATACACTTTGACTATGCAATCCCAAAAGATTGCATGTATTGTGCGTTCAATGTCTCCTTCCAATTGCAGTGCTACTTTGTACACCCTATCAGGCTCGGAGACATGCATGCCCGCTGTTTCGACTTGTATAAAGTCATCAGTTGCTTTCACCTCCAGATGCTCTAGAAGATTCCGGAGAACTATTGTGACCTCTGCCGTGCTGTCTAGCAATGCTAGAGCCCAGTTCGTGTTCTTCAAGAGGACTCTCTTCCTGTGTGGCATGTCGGACTGCGACTGCTGCCACCTCTTTCTTTTTAAATTGTTGTTTTTGTTGGACAGGTTTCTCTTAGACCAATAGAAGGAGGCTTTTATCGAATACAGAGTACTGACAATTATCGATAGGCCGATTCCTATCAATATTGGGACAGTTCCATTTTATAGACTATTGTATATGTCTTCTGTTTGTTTCCCTTTTTATTGAATTTTATTCGATGTTTATTCTGTGTCACTGATGTTTTAGTATTTATGTGTTGGTTTTGTCATTGTGTGATCTGGGATTTTATCCGGAATTATATTAAATACCTACCTTTGATTCCTTTGGTTTTAGTTGATCAATAGAGAGATTCATTGTTTGTGTGAGTGAGTTGTGACTGGTTTGGCTTACCCGGTGGGGATCTTTTTAGAATTTTACTGAGCTGCAATAACCAGAACTACACAACACAACAATATTAAAATAGTGATGACGAGAGTGAAGCATAAGAATAATGCTATCATAGTGCCAGTAAAGTCGATGGACTATTCCCTATCTAAATCATATTTCGAGCACAGCATGTTAAGCTCTAATCCTGCCTTTCAGGTTCCCCAGGAGGACATCAACCCTCATATCTGAGCAAAGGCCTGTGATCTGCGTCAGCATCTGCAATGGAGCATTCAGCATACAGTTGTGGTTCCCTGGCTGGAATCTCCCTCTTGACGTGTAATAAGACTAGAAAGTGTTTTTATAACTAACACAGCAGATGTTCTAAGAAAATGTCCTTGCGTAAGGATGTGTATTTTCTACGAATGTTGGGGACTAAACTTCTACAACGTTTACCGGTGATGTACCAGACTGTAGCCTTGACTGAAGCACAGGGTGATCAAGAATGCGTTGTTTGAGAACACAGTGCTGAACTAAGCAAAACAGTTTGATAGAAGAAATTAAAACAGGACTGTAAAACTGTTTATTGTAAAAATAACAATGTGAAGCTGAATAAAATATATCTAGGTCAAGGTGCACAGCGGGCTAGTGTATTAAACTAATGTGCATGGAGCTATACTTAAAATGGCTACACAACACCCTCCCCTTGTTGGTAGAAAGTGGTTCAAGCCAAAACTAAAATATCTCAACCTAAGATATACCTAAAACCCTACTCAATTTTGACAAATTAAGAGGACACACAAGCATACTACTTGACAATTTAAAAAATGAGCATGTGGCTTAGAACCAAATTCAATGAAAAATGTTGATTTAGAGTAGTTCCGAATCAAGCACGAGTCTTGGAAAGCAAGAGATCTTCCACTTCGGCAGATGACAAAATTGGAAAGTCTGCACCAAAAATGACCAAGGAGCAGGTGTGTTCCATAGCCCCAGTATCAACCAAGGTGGCATCCCGTGCAGTGCCCATTGACGAGTCGATGGCAACTTCCTCCAGGAAGGGTAGCTCATAATCAGCTTCACGTAGCAAACGCAACCTCAGTGCACGTCTGGTAATAAACCCTCAACGAGAACATCAACAGATCAGCATCAATTGCTGGGGGGCGTTGCTGTGAAAGACAAACTTCCAGTGCATATTCAAAAGAGCACCAAAGGCACAGAAACACGGGCTGCACACAATCCAAAACCGGTCTGAATGACAAAGACCAGTCACACCCCAAATGTTCCAGGAGTGTTGCTCCAAATTGCTGTATCATACGTTCACGACACAGCTGGGCTGATGGGAGCGCCTTCATTTGTCCTTGTTGCGGCGGGACAGCCATTGAGGAAAAACAACAGCAACAGCAAAATGCCAACTAATAAAGCCAAAGTTATCGGAAATCCCCCAAAAATACTACCAAAAATTGAGTGGATTGCTGAAGGTATCAAACCGAATATGGAGGAGAAGGTGTGAACAAAACCAAAACCTACAACTTTGAAGAAATGTGCTAATCCAGCCGTGCTGGATGCATTATATACACGTCCCACGAGTTCACCAAAGTGTCTCGGAAAATTTGTATTTAACAGGGACTGTATTTCTGCCGACGACCTTTCCACTTGAAGTGCGTAGGTCTTGCGTGCATATGTAAGGGCCACATGCTTCTTAAACAATAAAGCCTTGAGTCTACTCAACTTGTCAAAATTCACCTTTGAAGTAGCAATATGAGGCCAGATATCAGCTACCTCCCTTAATTTAGTGGGGGGAAACAGCACGTTCCCGCAGCATGTAACAACCTTAGAGACCGAAACAACGTAAACTATTCTGGTCCACATGCCACAACAGTCTTCACTATTAAGAAGGATGTAGCTGCCGTTTGAAAGCACCTGGAACGTAGGTCTAATCAAGGGGTCTGGAACTCCCTTCAGGTAACAAGCCAAGTTTGCAGCCGAGGCGTTACACAAGGACAGCTGTTTACAACTCATCGAATGGCTGACTGAAGTCTCACATTCACTACCACTAATTAGAACATTGGAATGCTGGGGGCTCCATTGAAAACAATGGAGTGCTGCGGGCTTTTACTGGCCGGTAAAAGCCCGCAGCGCCAACATTCCAATGTTCGCTTTGTTCACAGCAACAGCTGTGAACAAAGCCTCACGGAGCCCGAGGGGATTTTAATCCCCTCGGGCTCTGTGAACATATTTTTTTTTTAATAGAACATTCTGCCCTGAGTGGCAGAATGTTCTAATTGCCTTAGAACCCGCCATAGCGGGCTCTACCGGCTATTAAAGTCCCTCTCCCTTGTTAATTTAACGCGGGGAGCAGGCCTTTAATAGCCGGTAGAGCCCGCTACGGCGGGTTCTAAGGCTATAGAAAGACCTCTTTCATGCCACTGAAGCATTTGTACGAGAAGGGAAGCTCCCACACCTCATGGATGTAACTATCTCCCAATTTTTCATATCTGCCAACTGGAAGGTGTTTCAAACAGGAGGTGAATTGTAGTGTTGAAATAGGCAGATTAATAACCCTGTGTATTAACCACTCTGCCGATGGTTTTTCTGCCACGGTGAAAGGCAACCTCTCTATTTTTTCTATGTTAAGCATGACATAAGTTGCTTCTTTCTTAGCCATTAGTTGTTGTTGCCACGTTAGATTAAAGGAGAAAAATATTTCCCTGGCACTGACGTGCTGCCATGGAACGCAACCCGCCTTCAATGTTTGAAGCGTCCAACCCAACTGCATAATGGACCTGGTCTGACTCTGTCCATGGTATAAAGAAGACATATCAGATCGTATAATGTCTATAGCAGAAGAAACAATGTTGTTAATTGTATATACCCGGTCGGACGAGGTGTTGATCCCATTATCCACAACAGCTAATGCCTTTTTCAAATTTTCCTGATCTATATATTAACCGGGCTGCAGCATCTTATTGGGAAAGTTTCCATATTTCATTGTATACTGCATACAAGAAACACTTCCTACGTGGTTTTTTGGGGCCTGACAAGAAATCTTGTAAGTCATTGGTGTTAGACAAGATATTGAGGTGTGCTTTAACCACATTTAGTGAGGATGATTTAAGCCACTGTTGGCACAATTTTCCTACACTGTATGTTGTAATTATATCAGCATGTTCTGGTGATATATAGCGAGGGTCTGGCCTATTCGTCGTAAAAACCCCCGAGGAGGTGACAAAACGTTGATGACACCCATTGGCATCTATGGGCCGCAATAACCACCCGCCTGGACGTGTCAGTGAAGCATTAAACGTACCATTCTGGACCCACTCATTGAGCTCATCTTTCATTGCATTTGTGTACTTTTGCCAGTTGTCAAATTTTACAGGGGCAGGTATACTGGGCATGTTTAATTCTCTAATTGTTGCTAAGCCTAAACAACTTGTTTGTTACACTGTTTCATTTAAAAAGATCATTTGAACAGGGATGAGACATGCTCTAAACAATGTTTCCTTTCCCTTGATCTGCCAATTTTTCATTCCCCAAACACTTTTCAAATCGATTTGGAGCAATATTCATAACCTTCTATTGATAACCGGGAAAAAAGGATTCTGAATATATAAATTTTGTATTGGTCAATAACATATGTATATCTTTAGTAGGAGTACCTTTAAAATAATATGACCCAGCATTCCTTTGATGATACCCAGAAAAATACGCAAACTTTTCAGAATAAGTTTTAGAACTCCCTTGCGGTGGAGTTGGACAATGTTCCCATTGCGTGTAATTAAATATTTTTTGGGGACTACTCGCTCTATGTATGAAGTGGTGCCCATAATAATTCTGGCAAAACATATCACCATAATTTTCTTTGAATTGCTAAACATCTTCGTTTTCAAAGACAGTATAATATTGTAATTCTGCCATCATAGAATCAACTGTCTTCACGTCCCAATCATCAGATGCCTGGTATGACTATATCATTCATTGATAATTTTAACACATACGGTATTTGAATAATTTCCGTGGGAACATATATATCGAACATTAATTTGGCCCAAACAATCGAATCAGGAATTGGCACAGCATAAATGTTCACAAAGGATAAGTCTCTTCGGACCTTATGTGATGAAAAATGTGGTTTCAAAACCTCCTCCACCTGTTCAACCGCTGATCTCTCGGGAAGAAAGTGACCATGTATTAATAACAAAAAGGTAATAACAAAACCAATCCAAAGTAGAAAGGCTAGGACAGTCAAAGATAGCCATACATAGTTCCATGGGAAAATAAAGTATGTTTCTTTAAGCCACTTTGTTAGCTTACGTGCTCTTGACAAATCAGCTGTCGAAGAAATGAGCGAGTCCGAGAAATCATCGTTGAACTCGGCAAAATACCCAGAGGCAGTTCGTGCAAATGGTGTAACAGTTGTCAATGGTGGAGTTGGCGTTTCCTGTGGTGGCACACTGTAGACAGCACCATCCGTCTGGCTCGTAGTCAAGTTGACTTGATCAAATGTTTCTAAATTGTTTGTTGTTAGTGGAACTAATGCAAGATCATCATCCACCATCCCCAAGCTCAGAGAGGTATCAGTGTTGGTGTAAACAACTTGTAGCGGAACGTCTTCTCTAGTAGTGAGAGGGATTCGGGAACTACTGGATGTTCCTCTTGGTCGACTGTGCAGGATCGGCCACATGGTGTAATTTGACATTGTCAATTGAAACAAAATGATTTTCTTTGGCACCTGCCAACGGTGGTAGAATGACAGTTCTAGTACCGTGTATCCCCAGTTTAGGGACTGGTGCTCAATAAGAAGGGCCAAATTCCTTTTTCACTGCAACCTTTTCACGTACAAGATCCCCAAGTCTGGGAATCCAGCCGGTAGATGTTACAGGCACATCTTTAATTCCTGTGGAGGCAGCACTTTTAGAAGAATTATCTTCACAAACTGTTGTAATTCCTGTAAGACAGTGACACGTTCATTTATGTCAAAAGGTGTTTCTGCTGCCTCCACGCCAGGACCATCAAGATCCGGAACAAACATTTGAGCTCCGAACAGGCACTCATATGAAGTGCGACCCCCCCAGGGACTTTCTAGGCAGGTTATTTGGGGCCAGATGTAGTAAAAATAGATTTAGCGAATTGGAAATTGCGAGCCAGTGCAGCTCGCAATTTCCGATTCGCTAAATCGTATACAGAATGGTGTCTCAGACACCTTCTGCAAATCTCAATAGGGTCGCAAAGACTCACCTCATAAATATTAATAAGGTGGGTCACATTTTGCGACCCCATTGAGATTCCCTGCACTCACAGGGATGATGGCCTGCTGGAGACAGCAGACCTCTATGTCTGTGACTGCTTTTTAAATAAAGCAGTTTTTTTTGTATTGCATCCCGTTTTCCTTAAAGCAAAACAAGTTGCAATACAAAAAAATAATGAAACCATTTGGTTTCGTTTTTTCAGAGTAGGCAGAGGTCCATTGGACCACTGCCTGCTCTGAACAAACATTAATAGTGACATTCACAAAGGGGAAGGGGTCCCATGGGCACCCCTTCCCTTTTGCGAATGGGTTACCACCAGTGTGACACTGGTGGTAAATGCGAATTGCTTTGCTACCGCGTTCGCGGTCACAAAGCAATTCTGCATCATGGTGTGAGTCGCAAATAGGAAGGGAACACCCCTTCCTATTTGCGAGTCGCATTCCCATTTTGCGAGTCGGTACCGACTCGCAAAATGGGAATGTTCATTGCGATGCATGTTTTGCATGGTGCAAACTGCGATTTTCTCAGTTTGCGCCATGCAAAACGCGTTCTACATCTGGCCCTTAGTGCTCTCTAAACTCCATACAGGTGGGTAAGCCAACTACGACCCGTATCTAAGACTCTGGCTGCTAAGGATTGCTTTAAATCGCGGTTTAATCGTTCCACAACACTATTTCCCTCGGGATGAAATGGAGACGAGTACTGCAGTTGGACCCCCAACAAAGCCATGGTGTCCCTGAATGCCCTTGAGGCAAAAGCAGGACCCAGGTCCGAGTGGAACTCCGCAACTGCATATGTACTGATAAAGACTCGCAAATCTTTAATAACAGTCCGAGCGTCGGCCGAGCGTTGTGGCCACACCCATACAAATCTGGAGCATGAATCAACAGCGACTAATATGTATTTGTATGCACTATCAGGTGTTAGTGGACCGCAGTGGTCCAAGTACACACACTGTAACAGTTTGCTTGAAATCAAGAGGGGTGTCTGCGGCGGGTGCTTGGCCATAGAAACTTTAATTTGTTGACAGACGTCACAACAAAGGACATACTGCTTACTCTCTTTGTAGAGACCAGGCCACCAATAACGGTAATTGTAAGATTGAAATTGCAGCTGCCACACCGGCATGTGCAGATGCCACCCCCTCATGCGCTGCTTTGATCAATTGTGGTCTTATATCTTTGTTAGGGATGTCACGTACGCCTATGCCTGGTATTTTAGCTTCATCGTTCAGCATACTTCCCGTATATATTGATATTTCTTAGGGAATCCTTTAGGATGGGGTGTACCATCAGCCGTAGCCTTTATGGCAGCCAAAATGTCTGTGTCTGGTTTGGAACTCGAACGAGTCACTGCAGCTACAGTGGCTACTGCCACTGCTGACTTTGCGGCTTCATCAGCCAAAGTATTTCCAGCAATGTGTAGTCCAACGCGCTGGTGTCCAAGTGCATGCACAACATGGACTCTTGGTAGCGTCTCTTTCAGATCTGATACCTTCCCCCAGAGAAGTCTGTGTTTTATGGTGTTGCCTTTGGAATCTCTGAACCCATTCTGGCGCCAATAATGCAAATATTCACTAAAGGACTGGACACAGCAATATGAATCACAAACAATCAGCGTAGGCTGTGCCGGATCCGTATGTTCTAGTGCCATCAGCAGAGCTTTTAGCTCAGCCAATTGTGCTGTACAATCCCATAAAGTCTGTGTAAAGGTTTGTAGGGGACAGAATTTCTCCCTCTCCATATAGTCACTTACGACTGCGCAAGCAACAGAGTATTGATGTTTGGTTCCAATCGCCGGTTGCGAAGAGCCATCAGTGTACATGACTCTATGATATTGATCGATAGGCAAGGTATTTGCTGGAACTGGCTATTCTACTTCATATTGTAGAAATTCCTGAGTTTGTAACTTTGGATCAAAAACATAGTCTACATCAGTGGCTGTTAAAGACGTAGCCCATTGTATCCAGCGTGGATGTAGTGCTTTTGCGCTCGGAACGCTAGCTTTTGTAACAGCCTCTAGGGCTGGAATTGGAGAAACTACAATAATGTGTTTTCCTTGGGCAAGAGGTCTTTCTTTAATAACAGCCATCTGGACAGCAGTGAGAATTTTCTCTGTGGGTGCAAAGCGTTGTTCAGCTGCTGAATACAAATGTGATTTGTATGCAATCGGGACTGTCTCACCTTTATTAAATGTCACATAGGTGAAACTGATGGCCCCAGCTATTACCCTGATGACCAAATGTGTTTTGTTGTCCCTTGTGTGTAAATGTTTTGCTGCTAGCATGTCTGTCTGCAACTCTCTAAGAATGCGTGTATGTTCAACTGTCCAGAATTTACTAGAAAAATCAGGACGTATCAAGTCATGTAAAGGTTTTATGCGCGTAGCATAATCGGGAATGTCGGTTCTGCCAGTTTTTTAATCGTATTCGGTGGTTGTAATTGTGAAAATGTTTCTAAAAATTGTGGCGCTATGCTCATCCCTTCACTCTACAGCTCATATCCCAGGAACCGGACACTGAGGAAGGCAATTTTTGTTTTTTTAAAGTTAAATTTGTAGCCAAGTTCGGCAGACCCTACAACAATGCGGGCTACCCGTCTTAAATGTTGTAGTAACTCATCATCCGTGAGATATATATCATCTACATATGAAAATGCTTCAGTGTCAATCTTGTGTAAAATGGCAGTCACCCGAGCTCCAAGCAGTCCTGGGCTGTTCTTATACCCCTGAGGCAAACAACAGATTTTTTCTGAGAGCCTACTGCGCTAAAGCTTGTTAAGTCCCTGTTTGCAGGTGCTATATTCTGGCAGAAGAACCCATTTGAAATGTCTAAAGCTGTTTTGTATTTTTTCCGCACTATGTTGCTCATTAGTGCAGTGCTATGTGAATTTTGTATAGTATATGTGCGTGTATGACTATTTAAATGTCTGTAGTCTAAGACTATTCTGTATGAATGGTCTGGTTTGGCTACAGGAAATAAAGGGTTATTCTTCGGTGAGACACTGGGTTCAATCACACCCTGGTACTCTAATTGTGTGAGTATTTCTCTCACTGGTGCTTTCGCTTCATGTTTTATAGGATACTGCGGTTGTGGCTGAGGTTCAATTTTAATGGGGATGACATGGTAGGGGGAGTCCCTATCCCACCCTACGTGATTTCTGTATAACGTGGGTGCATGTGCTAGAGCCCATTCAATATAATAGGATTCAGCGAGTTCCTCTGGAACAAGGGGCGAGAAAGGTTTAATAACATCTTCTCCATATGGGCAGGTATGGACAAAGTCAGGTGGCCAATCTTGTTCGGCCAACAAGATGTCATACACTTTGACTATGCGATCCCAAAAGATTGCGTGTATTGTGCGTTCAATGTCTCCTTCCAATTGCAGTGCTACTTTGTACACCCTATCAGGCTGGGAGACACGCATGTCCGCTGTTTCGACTTGTATAAAGTCATCAGTTGCTTTCACCTCCAGATGCTCTAGAAGATTCCGGAAAACTATTGTGACCTCTGCCGCGCTGTCTAGCAATGCTAGAGCCCAGTTCGTGTTCTTCAAGAGGACTCTCTTCCTGTGTGGCATGTCGGACTGCGACTGCTGCCACCTTTTTCTGTTTAAATTGTTGTTTTTGTTGGACAGGTTTCTCTTCCTTTTAAATAGAAACCTCCGAAGAACGTTGTGATTCCTGTCTTGGCTTCACGTACTCTGTTCTTCGCTCTGATCGCCCACCTCTCTCATTTCTCTTTTCAGTATATTGGTATCTACCAGGCGTTTTGATATTATCTCTATGTCTGAGATTATTAAAAAAGTTCTGTTCTATAAGCTGCGTGGGCGTCCATCACAAATGTGACTGGACCTCCCTGGGCCGTTAGGCCATTTGCTAATAAGTGTGCTGTGAGAGGTTGTCTCATGTTAACAGCTATTTGTACAACTTGGGGACTCGCCATGATAGAAGCACTATGAGTTCAGAGAAGGCACACCAAGATGGGGTTTTCTTTTTAAAGTTCAAGCTTGAACAACCGCTAGCTGTAATAGGATTACCTATACGGCTGTGGTGGAAATCCTCAGTACCACGGACGTCTCCGTATACGGCACTGAGGTGTCATTATATAAAATGAGACTGAGATACTCCGGTGGACCCGAAAATTAGAGCCTGACCAAACGTTGGCGGCGCCATGTCGCGTAGGCTCTCATTATTCTAATGAGACTACTGGATTTTGAGCAGCAAGATCGTCCACAGTGTGGGAGACTGAGTCTGACCCACGGTGGATGACACTTGCCGCTCCAAATCCGGGCTTTGCTCCGGCTAACTAGCAGTGCCTCATCTCTCCCAAAAGGTAGAGGTGATTGGGCAGCCAAGCGCATGACATATTGGTACTTCTCAGGTCACAACCGGTTCTCTCATACACAGTGCGGTCTCATATATAAATGACAATAGAAGCAGTATAAGTTTTAAAGATTGGTTTAATAAAACAACTGCATTTTGGACAGCAAAGCGTGGGCTGCAATTACACAACACAACAATATTAAAATAGCGATGATGAGAGTGAAGCATAAGAATAATGCTATCATAGTGCCACTAAAGTCGATAGACTATTCCCTATCTAAATCATATTTCAAGCACAGCATGTTAAGCTCTAATCCTGCCTTTCAGGTTCCCCAGGAGGACATCACGCCTCATACCTGAGCAAAGGCCTGTGATCTTCGTCAGCATCTGAAATGGAGCATTCAGCATACAGTTGTGGTTCCCTGGCTGGAATCTCCCTCTTGACGTGTAATAGGACTAGAAAGTGTTTTTATAACTAACACAGCAGATGTTCTAAGAAAATGTCCCTACGTAAGGATGTGTATTTTCTACGAATGTTGGAGACTAAATTTCTACCACGTTTACCGGCAATGTACCAGACTGTAGCCTTGACTGAAGCACAGGGTGATCAAGAATGCATTGTTTGAGAACACAGTGCTGAACTAAGCAAAACAGTTTGATAGAAGAAATTAAAACAAGACCGTAACACTGGTTATTGTAGAAATAACAATGCGAAGCTGAATAAAATATATCCAGGTCAAGGTGCACAGCAGCCTAGTGTATTAAACTAACATGCATGGAGCTATACTTAAAATGGCTACACAACACTTCCAACAAGGCCAATTGCCAGTCCGTAGTGCAAGAAGTGCCGTGGGCCACAACGGCCCCAACCTGACTCACAAAAGTGCACAGTACTCCACCTAATGGGGCAACAAAGGGGCATCCAGGCACCTCACGGAACGAGGGCAGGGGTTGGTGGGGGTGGGGACTTGCGATGGGTGTGGGGCTTGGACTTGCGCTTGGAAGGTGGAGGAGGTGTGGGTTTGTCCTTTGAAGGTGGGGGAGGGTGTTTCAAGCGGGTGGAGCCAGGTGGACTTGGCTCTGCACGGGGCTTCTTCTTCTCTGGGGAAGGGGCACGGGAATGTGAGGGGCGGACAGGGGTGGGCTGTGAAGTGGAAGGAGTGGAAAGGGCAAGGAGGTGTGAACGCTTAGGGACAAGACCGGGTTGGCCAGTGGGTTGGAAGAGGTCAGCACGGGAGAGGAAAAGTTTCTTCGGAGTAATTGGGGTGGTCCTGGTTGAGGGCGTGGGAGTGGAGGCAGAGGGTGTGGACGTGTGTGGTGTAGGGGTGCATGTAGTGGGTACAGGTGCCTGGACAGTATGCTGAGGTGTGGTGGATGTGTGATGGGTGGGTGTCTTGGTGCTTTTGTGTGTTTTTGGAGGAGGGGGGTGGGCACAGTGGGAGAAGATAGGCTGCCAATGTGGATGTATGTTGTGTGGGTGTCTGCAAGTCTGGTGAGTGTGCTGCATGTCTCAACTACAGTAGTTGTGGTGAGTGCAGGTGGGGTGTCTGGGGTGCATGTATGGATGTCTTCTATCGTGGTGAGTGCAGTAAGAGGAGCAGCAACAGTGAGTGAAGGTGCAGTGCATGAGGGTGTGCATGTAGAGGGGACCGACAGGGAGGCGGAAGAGGTGGGCACACTGGGGGAAGTGGATGTTGTTATGTGTGCATGTGTATGTTGGCTGTGTGAATGCTTGTGGTGGGCTTTCTGGGGAGCGGGCACGGGCAACTCGGTGGGGAGCAGAAGGAATGGGGGGAGGCGAAGATGTCACTTTAGTGGTGTGGCCACTAGGGTCCGCCACTGCTGGGGAGCCCCCATTGGAGGAGGTATCCGAGTCACTACCTCCAGTGGTAGTTGCCTCCCTGTGGTACTCCCCTCACCCTCCTACCCACTGGTCCCCTTGGCATCAGATGACTCTGCCTCCGAGGATCTGTGGGCCGCTGCTTCCCCACTTTCCGGTGCCTCAGCTCCCTCGCCAGATGTTGCTGCTGTACAAAAACTACACAAGAGAACAGGGATGGGGAGACAAAACAGAAGGGACACTTGTAAATAGCTTAATGGAGGTACATAGTGGCCGGACATACGCCCACCCAGAAGACCCCCCAACAGGCAGCACTGTACACTATGCCCATGGCCATGCCCCTCTACTGACCAGAACCCTGCTCTACACCCATCCCCTGAACTACCTAAGGACTCGACGTGTGGGAGACCAGACAAAGACACCCCTATACCCTACTGGGACCATCATGTAGATGGACAACAGTCAGAGTCCCTGCCTCTAAGCAGCATGAACCCTAATGCACACACAGACATCCATCCAGACTTAAGTTTGTGACATGAGTACTCACCCCCTTGTGACTGCTGTGCAGCCTTCAAGCACCCATCCAGGTTTGGGTACACCACCACCAGGATACATTGCATGAGGGGGATCAGTGCCAGACGGCACCCCTTCCACGTTGGGTGGACTTCCCCAGCTGGGCCTCACAGATTTTACACGCCCAGCGGCGTAGGTCCTCCCACCTCTTCCTGCAGTGGGTGCTCTGCCGGTTGTACACCCCCAGGGTACTCACCTCCTTGGCGATGGCATGCCAAAGTGCCTTCTTCTGGTGGGCACTCACCTAAAAGGGTGACACAGAAATGGAACACAGAGGTCAGGCACTTGCAAGGTACAGCTGGCTATTCGTCCACTGTGGGACGGACAGTACTGTCACACTTACAGGATGTACCCACGCAGCATGCCACGCACCATGGCCCATGCAGGCTCTGAGGTGCACACATATGTCCTTACAACACCATCCATTACACCCAAACAGTCCACCCCAAACCCCGGCCCACCTCTACCTCTGGCCATCCGTAGAGCTTTGCGTACGGGGGCAGGACCCCGTCCAGTAGCCTCTCCAGTTCCTCCTGGGTGAAGGCCGGGGCCCTTTCCCCTGCAACACAAGCCACTTCCATGACCAGAGGCAGGACACAGTAGTACACACAGTGGAGTACCTGTTTGTACGAGATCAGGGAGTCAAGTGAAGTATAGATGACGAATTTGCGTACGTACCGCAGCTGTGTGCACTGTCACTGCCGGCGGCTATCATGATACGCCAGGATTCCCCATTGGCATCCATGTTAACCAATGACGGTGCGAACGGCAGTAAACATCGCCTTACGCTGTTACGTCAACCGCTAGCAGTATGAGGTCACTTCCACAACGACAGGCCTGGATTACAGGGGGCAGACATTTTGACATTAACTAAGCATCGATAAACAAAAACTTGTGCTCAATGCAGGCCCTATTTTCCACGTGAAGCATCTATGCATGTGACCATTTCAAAATATAACACACTTGAAAAACACTGTTCCCTCATTGAGGTGTAGATGTAAATCTGTCAAGAACATGTTACTGTTGAGTTACTACAATGAAGTATGCAGTGCACAATTGATGACAATGTGTGCCTATGTATGTGTGTTCCTCACACTTTTTTGTTATCTCTCGTAGGTACCAACCCTTGTGGCGAGGAAGGGCACCATCGGTGTACAGACCACTTGTGGGTATGAGGACTATGGTGGAGCGTCAGATCATAATCAATTACAGACTAGCCCATGCAACAATTCTGGAACTTTGTGCATCACTGGATCCTGCACTAACTCTGGGAAATCGTAATCAGCATGCCATCCCTACTGAAGTGCAGGTGCTCTCCATACTCCATTTCCTGGCCACTGGCTCATTTCAAGTGACAGTGGGCATGGGTGCTGGATTTTCACAGCCAATGTTCAGCATGGTACTGACAAGATTCCTAAATGCATTTGTACCACACCTGCAGTCCTATGTGAGATTTCCCCAAAGTACTGACCTCCCTGCCATCAAGTCTGACTTCTATGCCTTTGCCAACATACCCCCTGAGATAGATGCCATCAATGGCACCCACATACCGATCATACCCCCAAGAGTCAGTGAACAGGTGTACAGAAACAGAAATAACTTTCATTCCATGAACATCCAATTGGTATGTACTGCAGACCAGTACATCTCACATGCGAATGCAATGTTCCCAGGTTCAGTCCATGATTCCTTTGTGCTGAGGAATAGTAGTGTGCCACAGAAGATGGAACAACTTTAAGAGGAGAGAGGGTGGATCATAGGTAAGTGTTTCTGTCACTAACTGACACATAGCAGACAGTCAGGGTGTCTGACTAAGGGGCTTGACAATGACTACTCTGTATTGCACCTTTTTCTAGGTGATTCTGGCTATCCAAACTTGCGTTGGCTCCTGACACCAGTGAGGAATCCTGAGACGGATGCAGAGAGGAATTACAATGAGGCCCATGGACGTACTAGGAAAGTGTTAGAGCAAACAATAGGTCTCCTGAGGGCTAGATTTTGTTGTCTACATATCTCTGGGGGTTCCCTGGCCTATGGTCCTGAAAAGGTGTGTAGAATAGTAGTGGCCTGCTGCATGCTGCACAACGTGGCAGTGAGAAATTCTATCCCCCTCTTGGAGGTGGAGGGTGCTGTATGTCCTGACCAGCTACCTCAGAGAGATGAGGGGCGTGATGGTGATGATGAGGAAGGGGAAGATGTCAATTCCAGGACCCAACTGATACAACTCTACTTCCAGTAACTATGTGGGACTAAGGGCTGACATTGGGGTTTGTGACACATACTGTCAGTGTGCTTTGTCATATGGGGGGCTTTGATTCTTATATGTGAAACTGGGTCCAGGTCTGCATGCTACAGATTACAATTTAGTGCATTTACTTTGGGGCCACATTTAGGCACACAAGAGTCCTTTCATGCAACAAATTGACAATAAAGTGGTTATCAGCCAGTTGCATCCATACTTCACTTTGTTCACATTTTATGATAGGGGACAGTGTTACAGGTGTGATATGTGTTTTATTGGTGGCAGGGAGTGAATAGTGCAATTTACAGTAATGGCAAGTGGTCATTTGTGGTTGTCCTCAATGCCAACATGGTGGCAGCCTTGTTGGTAGTATTGATGGGTCCTTCAATTCTTACATTAGTTCATATTGCTTTGTAGCACTGTGTGGTGGTTGATTGAGTGGGATGGTTGCTGTGCAGATTGTTGCTGAGTTACGTCTTGAAGGGGGCCTTGTTCTTTGCTGGGGTTCCAGTGCCATATCTTGGCCTGAGGGTCCGTTTGGACGCCTGCTGTTGACCTTGAGGGGATGACATGGTTGGCCCTTGGGTTTCATGTGAGGGTAGTTCCTGGGATGTTTCTGATGATGGTGTAATTGTCAGGTCTGTGTCCGGTGCTGTAGTGGGGGCCTCCTGTCCTGTGTGGGTCTCAGACTGGGTTTGTACCAGCTGCAGCAGTGCTCCTGCTATGCTGGACATTGTGGCGTTATGCTGTTTCCACTGCTCCATGGCCTGTTGGTAGTGTTCCTGCTGCATCCTCTGACTGTGCTCCAGGGTGGATACTATCTGTGCCAAACTGTCATGGGTATGCTGGTAGGCCCCCAATACCTCAGATATCACGTCCTGGGCTGCTGCATCCATCCTGCGGCCTCCCCCCCGGCCCACTGAGGTTCTAGCACTTGCCCTAGCCCCCTGTGCCTGTGTCCCTTGCACAGGTCTGGCAGTACCACTTGTACTGGGCCTCGCCTTCTTGCATGTTGGGAGTGGGAGACTGTGGCCTCTGTATGTGTTCCACCAGTCTGTGGCCTGGATACACTGGTGTGGGGACGCTTGGCCTCGGCTGCTGTTCTTGACTGGGTGGTAGGGGTGTCAGTGGTATGTTGGGTGGGACTGCTGCATGGTGACAGTCCAGGACTGTGTGAGGGGCCTGCCTGCTCATCAGTGTCCAGGGATCCTTCACCAGTGTCCTGTGAGGTGCCTCTGTCTCCATGGGGGGCCCTGGCACTCCTTGTCCCGTCCGTGAGGGTGGCATGGGTGGTGGTGCCTGTTGGGGGACTTAGACATGTCTGTTACAAATGCATGAACGGTTGGGGTGCACAGGACTGGGCTATTTGGTGCTGGTGTAACTTTTAGTGGCCATCCAGGGTGGGAGGTTTACACTGCATTTTGCTTAGGGTGTGGGGCTGCATTGGGGGGGGGTGTAGTTCCATTGTGGATCCTTGCAGGAGTAGGTGGCTGTGCACAGGGGGAGGGATGTGGGCCTGTTAGTGGGTTTGTGGTCATGCGGGGGGGTGGATTCAGTGGCTGTTGCCTGGGTGGGGTATTGATCCTGGTAGGTGTGGGTGTTGGTGGGGTGGGGTGGTGCATGCATTACAGGTATGATGTATGTGGGTTAAATGTAGACGAATTACCCAAATCCATTCCTCCAGTGAGTCCAGTGAGTCCCTCAGAGTGCAGGATGGCCAGTACCCTTTCCTCCCAGTCTGTGTATTCGGGTGGTGTTGGTGGCGGTCCCACAGGTCGTTCCATCTCTTCCGGATGTCGTCCTTGGTGGCTGGATGGTGTCCCACCGCATTGACCCTGTTGACAAAGGTCTGCCATAGCTCCATCTTCCTTGCGATGGGTGCGTGCTGCACCTCGGCCTGAATAATTGTGGCTCCACCTTCAGGATCTTGTCCACCATGGTCCTTAGCTCCCTTTCTGTGAAGCGTGGATGTTTGGGCGGTAACATGGTGAGTGTGGTGAAAGGTGTCGGGGCTGGGTACCCAGTGAGGGTGCTCTTCTGTGGGTCGGTGTGCGTCTCGTGTATTGTGGCGTTCGGTGTCTGCTTCTGGTGCTCTCCATCTTCTTTGGTCTGGTTTCATTGCAAAGGATTGTGGGATGTGTCTATGTGTGTTTTATGGGGTTATGGATGTGTGTCAGGTGTGTGGGTTTCAAGCTTATCCAATGTGTGCACTTCTTGCTGTTAAGTCCACCTGCCGCCTGTGGCGGTCGGCACCGCCAATGGTCGTCCGGCCTCCACTGTCCGCCAAGGTGATTTGTGCATCATTATTTGGAGGGTGGGATGTGGGTGTGCTCAGCGGTGGCGAGGTGGGGAGGTCCAGCATTTCTACCAACAAGGTAATGGCGGTGAATGGTGGTCTGGTGATTTTTGGCGGGGTTGGGATTTTAGTTCATTATATGGCGGGCGGGTTTCCATTCACCGCCAACGGCGGCCTTCTGCTCACCGCCGCCGCGGCGACCGGCGGTGTTTACCGCCGTGTTCATAATGACAGCCATAATTCCTGGTGTCTAGTGGATTCCTCCCCAGAGGGACAGATTGGTATAAGCCCCCAATCTGCACCCCAGGGAGGTGGGAGGGAGGAAACACTGCTGGGGTTGTTTTGTGGGGAGGACACAGCACGATCCTGGAGCAGGTTTTGTCCACTTTTTGTATTATTAAGTTACTATGTGGGCTTTCTTCCACGGACGGTGGGAACAGTTTGGGGAGGTAAACCCACACAATCTGCCCGTGTAGAAATATTGATGAGTTCATTATGGGATGGCGGCTTTGTCTGATGTTTGGGAGGGCCAACCATTTATGTTTTTTAATTATTTATCACTGGAGTTGAGTGGGTTTTTTGTCTTCTTGGGACAGATTAAAAATACCCACCTAGACTACTGGAAGGAAGAATGGCAGGATCATTTTGGGGAGGGAGAAGGCCTGATGGCAGGGTAGGTTGCCCGTCCCCTCTTTATTTGTTTCTTTCCCGGTGTCAAGAGGACATTCTGCCCCCAGATTTGCAGATTAAGAGAAATTTCCTAATTCTCCCCACATGGGGGAAGAACGACTGTTCCCTAGCTTAACCATAGTCATCTAGTGTTTAGCTGGGGGAAGCAATTAGGGATAACACCCCAAACTGCCCTCACAGGGGGCAAAAAGACGTTACTCTTTTTGGAAGAGACACTTTCCCTTGAACTGGGGGAGGCGGGGATAAACTAAGGCATACATTTCCAACAGGACGATCGCAGGGCACTTGTAGCTCGCAGGTTGTGTGTGATTACCTCGCTGTCTGTCAGATGGATTGCAGACTTTGCATATTCCCTGTCATTAAGATGCACATTAAAATACGGTCCGACCTGTTTTGTAATCTGGCAGTGTCAGAACAGCATACAGTTTTGAGAAAAAATGTGTCTAGTTCAAAACCTGAAAAAACATATATACATCAGCTTTTCGAGCTCACTGAAAACTATCACCAAGAAAAAAATATTGTGTTCTGATTTTACATATTGCATTTTGACAGTTGCACAAAAATGTATTTATTTGTGCTTTCTCTCCTTCTTTCTTCCATGCCTCATTTCACGCTCCTCCTTTCTTTCTCTTCATTTGATTTCTTCTTGCTTTCTAATCTTCTTTATTTTTCCTTCTTTGTCTAATTTTCTCCTGTATTTCACCTCCTTTTTCTTCCTAAACCCTTTCTTTTGTTTTTTTCTCACTTTCAATTTTCATTTTGCTTTCCATTTTTTCTCATGTTTCATCTTTCTTTCTTTCTTTTTGGCTTTCTTTCTTTCTTTCTTTCTTTCTCTCTTTCTTTCTTTTCTCCCTTTCTTATTTCTTCCTCTCTTTCTTTCAGTCCTCTCACCCTTTCTTTCTACCTCCCTAACTTTATTTTCTATTTATCCCTTTCGTTTGTAGTTTTTTCTTCCCCTCTTTTCTTGTCACCACTCTAACCCATTATTTCTCCTCTAGCTCTTTCTCCCTTTTTTTTCTCTATTTCTTTTCCCCAGCCTCCTCCCTTTTTTCTTTTAGCCTCCTCTATGTCACTTACTCCCACACTTTCTTGTTTCCTTCTCCATTCTTTTCTTTCCCTCCTTCCTTTCTTAAAGAGTGTTTTACTTCTTAAAATCTATGGTGTCTGCTGTATGTATGTAGCTTGCACATTATTTTATTGTTAATAATCCTTGTTTAGGGTGCAATGAATATGTTTAAAAAGTGTGCATGCTTGGTGTATGAGGATATAACCCTGCAAAACCTTTTCCCACACAGGCCTTGTGCCCTTATTGTTGTGTACTATTTGCTGAAAGACATCTGTACTGTAATGGTAATTTTTAAGATGGTGGGCCTTTTGTACCCTGGTCTAATCCCTAAATTAGGCAGTAGCTCAGAGAGGTTGTCATTGATCAGAGGTAGCTCTCACTATAGAAACAAGCGTTTGCAATGCAATGGGTCTTGTGTTTGCTCGAGTTAGAGCTATTAGCGTTGTAAATTCCTAACTGGACTTTTCTTGCCACCTAAATTGAAAATTAAAAGTAAAACAGTTGATAGAAGCAAGTCAATTCAAAGCACCATGGCCGCCATAAGCAGGAGCACATAGGAGAGACACAAAAGGAAAAATAAGTTTGCTCACAGTCAAACATATCGGCAAGCGTGCAAATATCCATGTAATAGGGTTAATGGCCAAGGCGGTATCAAAACTGCCCCAAGGAGGGACAAATGTAAAGCATTTACCAATGATAACAAAGGATCTTTGAAAGACAAGCCCAGGAACGAGTGATAGTGATGGGCATGTGGTGGGTGTGGTTAAAAGCCCACAGATAGATTATAACACGTCAGAGCGCTTGCAGGCTCAACCTACAAAATGGAGACCCTAATGTAAGCAATCTGTGGATAGGCTGTTCGCCACATATGAGACCATGTTTGTTGGCGGGCCAGAGGTGATACGTGTCAAAAAGGCAAGTTCTTAAGAGTGTTATTTTCCATTGAAGAAAAGTCTAATTTCCTCTATGGCTATTGTAATTTCCATATTAATGTGTTAAAACAATTATGACCATTTCTCTCCTAAAATAATAAAGCTACAATAGGTATAGCTATTATAGGTCCAGGTTGGACTACAGCTGGTCCTTTTCTGTAGGTGCCTCCCAGAAAGTCATGAATAGGATACAGAGGATCCAACATGCTGTGAACAAAGCTTTTTCTGGCCTAGAAGGTTGGGACCACATCAGCAGTATACCTTGTAGATTACATTGTCTCCAAGTTACTAATAGGGTGAAATTTGGATCCTGGTTCTGATTCATAAAGTTACTTATTCAGGCAGGACCCTAGCCATCTAGTGTTGGTCATTGGTCATCTATTTCGAAACTCTATGCAACCTCTAGATGGCTGAGGTCAAGTGATCTTTCCTTGATGGCTCTTTCCAAATTTCAGAAGCCTATCTTGGGAAGTAACTGACAGCAGGTCACTGGGCCAAAATTGTGGAGAGATCGCCCAGTGGGGATAAGAAAGGTCCCATGCCTTGATAGGTTCAGAAGATACCTAAAAATGCTACTGTTCTAGGCAGGCTGACTTTAGAGTTCTTTGAACCAGCGCCCAAATACCTTTGGATTAAGGTGCCTTACAAATGGCTTTTGGCTTGAGTTGAAACCTCTTGTTTTAAGACTATAAAACTTTGACTTCCATTTGCATCTTTGTACCAGTGATTTGGAATTGATGGCAAGTGATACACACTTATATTTATGTTACAGTAATATGGTACCCATATAGTACTGGTACAAGTAGGTATTTTGGTTTATTTTTTGGCTCCATTACTATTTCAACTTTTTCTCAAGAAAGGTACTACTGTGTTTTTGTGTTACATGTCAGCCTCCTTTTGGTATTCACCTCCACCATCTAAGAATGTGCCTTTCCCTCGCCTGAGAAGTTTGTCAGCATCTTTTGCCAGGTATTACTGAAAGGATATTGTCAGGGATACCAAAGGTCAAGATAGGGGTAGCAGTCGTTCTTTGTGGTAACCCTTAATTGACATTCATGAGTTAATGTTGAGAGGATTTTTAACAAAATGGCACACTGTGCTTCAGCCTACTTTCCTTACACACCCCAAGTGTAATGATGTTTTCCCTATTTTTCAACACTTTTCTTCTTCGCAAATCCAGATTTTGCTTTTCTCAACCCTCTTATTAATTTTGGACCCACATATTCAACCTGCATGTAACTTAGGCGCCCTTCTGATTGAGGGGCATGTTTAAGAGCCCCTAACACCACCAATGGTGCAATGCCCTGCGCCATATTTACAAGGTGGCATTGCACGCCCCTTCCACTTTTTGTGGCTTAATGCCACCTTGTAAATACAGCCCCTTCACACGCAGCACTGTGCGTGGAATGGGCTCGCAATGGGTGTTGCTGTGTGCGTGCCACTGCTACAGCCATTGCATTTTGAGGGTGCCTCAGATTTAAGAATTTACGTAAACCTGAGGCAGTGGCAAAATCTAATGCTCCTCAGGGGTGGCATTAGCATGGCGCAATGAGGAGAAATGCTTTCATTTCTCCTCCTTTTTAGCTTTTTCTATGTGTGCTGCATTTTGCAGCACACATAGAAAGAGCAAATCGCCATTTAAGATTGTTTTTGTGCATGAAGGTGTTCCTGCCTGAACATAAACAATCTCCCCCTAAATGCAGCTATCCTTGCACTATGATGCAAGGGTGTCAGCATTGGTGCACAGCATCAAATTTAGCGCCAGCGCAGGGGGGAACACAGGGGTGCGCCGTATTCTTGTAAATACAGCGCATCCCTGCATTTTGTAAATAGCAGTGCGTGATGCTGCCAAATTTGGCTCAGCTCCACGCACCGTCATTTTTTGTTAAATCGCTTCCTGAATGTTTAGACTGATGAGGAATCCTGTATTGAGTGTTTCCTGATTGTAATCGAGATGTGAGAGATATGTCAAGTATTACTATTATGGTTTATGATATTTTGTCATGAAATTATTTTTGCTTGGGGCGTTAAGGTTTGTTACATATAATATATTAAAACCTTTGTCAATACATTTTATTAATTGACACTTTACAATATGTGGAGAAAGCAGTATGTTGAAAACAATATACCCAAGCCAAAACTATCGAGGCACTATATCATGTATAGAGTTATAGGTAGCCTGTTATATTTAATTTAAGATGTAATAAAAATGAAAATTAAGCAAAATATATAACATGCATAATAGGAAAGACTAGAGCATATTACATGAGTAAAACATGATGATATTAAGTGCACTATACAAAACATCTACATTAATATTTGCGAATGGCATAGGTTCCGAGTATGTCCAACCACTGTAGCATGTCACTATTCAGTAGGGTATAATTAAAGCCTATGTATGTCTGAAGACTGTAGTCAGTAACAAAAAGGAAACTCTTCAGCATGACGATTGGAGAAAATGTGGTTCGGCCAACTAAAGTGTTCCGGATGGTCCTCTGAAATATTCTACGTTTGTCGTTTGTATAGAGCACAGGTTCAATACTATCTGCAGATGTTCTCACCTCTCTGCAGAGCTTGTAAGCAGCATTGAAATGATGAATGTTTTAACAAAGAAACTATAGTTTTCGTCCAGATGTTATTTGTTATACACCATGGGCCGTATTTATACTTTTTGGCGCACAACTGCGGCAAGCAGTTGTGCGTCAAAAAATTTAACGCCATTCCAAAGCGCCATGCGGGCGCCTTATTTATGGAATGACGTTAGCCGGCGGAGCTGCCTGGTGTGCATAAAAAAAAATGACTTACACCAGGCAGCGCCGGCGTGGGGGAAAATGGAGCTTGGGCGTCAAAAAATGGGGCAAGTCAGGCTGAGGCAAAAAATTTGCCTCAACCCGATTAGCGCCATTTTTTTTGACTCCCAACCCCCATTGAAATGACTCCTGTCTTAGCAAAGATAGGAGTCATGCCCCCTTGCCCAATGGCCATGCCCAGGGGACTTATGTCCCCTGGGCATGGTCATTGGGCATAGTGGCATGTGGGGGGCACAAATCAGGCCCCCCTATGCCACACAAAAAAAAAAAAAATACTTACCTGAACTTACCTTAAGTCCCCTGGGATGGGTCCCTCCATCCTTGGGCGTCCTCCTGGGGTGGGCAAGGGTGGCAGGGGGTGTCCCTGGGGGCATGGGAGGGCACCTCTGGGCTCCTTCCGAGCCCACAGGTCCCTTAACGCCTGCCCTGACCAGGCGTTAAAAAATGATGCTAAAGCGGCTGGACGTCATTTTTTTGGACCCGCCCACTCCTGGGCGTCATTTTTGCCCGGGAGTGTAAATACGGCGCACATGCCTCGGAGTCATTTTTTAGATGGGAACGCCTACCTTGCATATCATTAACGCAAGGAAGGTGTCCACGCTAAAAAATGACGCAAACTCCAAGATCTTTGGCGCTAGACGGGTCGAACGCCAAAGTATAAATATGGAGTTAGTTTTGCGTCGGATTTGCGTAAAAAAAAACAACGCAAATCCGGCGCAAACAGAGTATAAATATGCCCCCATATTCATATTTCATACATTCATGCAAGGAATATGACTTGCAAATTACTAACTATATAGTAATTTTCAATGTGTTAGATTTAGTAATAGCTAAAGTATTGTGTACCCCTATCTCTTTATAATCTTTTCGAAAAACAGAAGTTTGTACTTGGTTCCTGATTGCTTTGGGAGGCAGCTAGTTCTTGTATAGAATTTATTCTGTCAGATCCGTTGCTATTTCAAATAGAATTTCAGAAAACGATGTTGCAAGCTTTTTGTTTTCTTGATAGCTTTTTTGACTGTTGCACTGTGAATAGAACCAATCATAAATTTTCAAAGAAATAAAACTTCACTCATTGTCAGTCATGCACTGAAGCACAAAGTTGAAATCAGGTGCAGAATTAAAACAGCTCCAGGTTTGCTGTGAAGGAAATCTGAAGAAAGAGTTGCACATAATTGACTTTAGTCAAAAAACGACTATTAAGGTAAGTTAATTTTTATGGATTGTGATGGAGGGTAAGGTAAATCTCCTTTTTTTTTTTTTTTTTTTTCCTTGCCGCATCTCACTATCCAAGCTAATACAGGAAGGACCTTCCGCTTGTTAGCCTCCAGATGTAAAGCCCCTCAATATCAACGGGCCGCACCACCTGTTTTTCCGTAGCGCAGATCCTTCAGCATCTTTGGCTGCCTGGCTGCCCCCTACCGATTACTCGCCTAGTGCGAAAGCACAGCAATACACAGTAAGAGGGAAGGAGTATAATCATCGGACTTCGTAACTGAGAAAAGAAACCTCTAAACACCAGAATTCATATAAAGCTCTGACAAACATTTTCCCACCGTAGCCAAAAAGCGTCCCTTTTACTTAAAGGCCCAGCTCGAACCAAGTTACACAGTCGATTTACCGATCTTTGCCACTCCTGAACTGTGGGAGGCAATGAGCACACCCATTTATAACAAATTTGTGGCGGGCGATAAGCATCAACACAAACAGGAGATGCTGCTGTGATTGAGCTTTTAGATCACAAATCCCAAACAAAACCAATAGAGGATTTAATGTCATAGCTTCACCAAATATCTTCTTCAGAATTTTCTCAATAGCTTCCCCAAAATTTCCTAACCTAGGACACTTCCAAAACATATGCATTTGGATCGCTACATCGCGGGCAGTTTTTCTGAGATTTCCCAATGCGAGATATTCTGGCTGGTGACCAATATGCTCTATGCAAAGTAAACAGGTGGTTCTTCCTCATTGCCGCTGATTTAACAGTAAACCAAAGATTTAGGCGCGACTTTTGCCAGAAAGATATAATATCAACAGTGGTGGAAACCTCCCCCCATTTCCGGAGTGGGAGAGGAGGATCCTCTTCCACTGCATCCAAAAAAGGTTGATACTAAACGGCGATTTCCTTAGTTACAGATCTCTGAATTAGTTTCTCCTCCCAGCTGGAGCGGCCAATCTCTCCTACTCGAAGCGATTTGATCTGGCTGGCCAACTGATAATACTTAAACTTAGAGATAGTTCCCCCCGCCTACTCCAGAAATGTGGGCCAGGAAACCAACTCAGAATCTTTCACAATCTGTCTCCCATTCACTTTCAAAGGAACAGATAGCTTATCAAGAAGGCATACCGGAGTACCAGGTGAATCCCAAATTGGGGCCAATCCGGAATAGTAAGCTATCCCTAATATGTTCCGAGTCTGTGCCCAAACCTTACAGGCCTGTCTTGGAATCTTAAGTCTAACCTTATTAAAGAACCTTGGATGGCCAAATTTATACAGAAAATACTCAGCCCCTTCCTCGACATGTGCCGTCAGAGCTTTCCAAAGAGAAGTGTACTCCGACTTCTTACCCAAAAGGATCCTGATATTTTTTAATTGAAAGGCCAGATAATACTTATAAAAATCTGGTGCTGCTATCCCCCCCACTCCTTCTTCTTACATAGCTTCTTCCATGCTATCCTTGTTCCCTTAGATGCCCAGACAAACGTAGATAAGTCTCCCTGTAGTTTTGTAAACCAACTAGCCTTAAATTCCAAAGGTATAGTATTAAATAAAAATTTACATTTTGGCAGAATAGACATCTTCAGAATATTAGATATACCTATTAAAGAAAGAGGGAGAGCTGCCCAAGCCTTAAGGAGTTTCAAAATGAACTTTCTCGAAAGTCACCATTGCCACATCACATAGATTACCCGTGATCTGGACTCCTAAATATTTAATCTCCTGTTTAACTAATGGGGATTCATTAACCATGTTCCAACATATGACCTCTGTTTTTTCAGCATTTACACTATAGCCGACATTCTCCTAAAGTGTTCTATTACCAAGTTTATAGTGGGGAGCGAAAGAGCGAGATCCCTGGTAAAAATCATCAAGTCATCTGCATACAACGCTACTTTCCTTTCCCAGCCACCACTCTGAAATGAGAGAATATTCCTGTTACTTCTTAATAATATTGCAAGGGGCTCAATATATAAGTCAAAAAGCAAAGGGGACAAAGGGCAGCCCTGACGTGTTCCTCATCCAATGCGTAGTTCCTGAGACAGCATATCATTAATCAGGATTCTCGCTGTCGGAGATCTATGCATCTCTTTAATCGCTCTAATAAAAGTATTCAGTAGTCCATATAGCTCCAATGCGACCTGCAGGAATAACCAGTTCTCCTGATCCAATGCCTTAGCCGCATCAAAAGTTATAACTGCTAAAGGGACCTCCTCCTGCAAGGCAAAATCCACTGCAGCCAACAAGTCATGCACTAATTCCTGAAGCTGCCTGCCTTTAATAAATCCCTTCTGATCCAAATGTAGCAAACTAGGAATAACGTCACCCAACCTTTTAGATAACAAATTTGTATAGATCTTATAATCTGAATTAAGTAACGAAACAAGCCGATATGATGAACACTATACTGGGTTCTTACGAGGTTTCAAAATCAAACAAATTATAGCTTCGGCCCATGATCTAGGTGCATACGCCCCTTCCAAAAGCATTTAATTAAACAATTCCAGTAAAATTGGGGTTAATTCCTCCCTCAGTACCAAATATAGCTAATTCGGAAGGTTATCAGGACCAGATGCCTTTCCTCTCTTCAATACCTTAAAAACTTCAGTTAATTCCATCTCACTTACCTCTCTTTCTAATAAGTGCTGCGCCGAATCCTCCAGCACAGGCAGACGGATGCTAGTCAGGAATTCCCTAACCCTCTCCTCTGGATTCCGGAACTCATCCATATACAGGGTTTGAAAAAAGGAGACAAAGGCGGCTTCTATTTCTGTCGTCTCCAAACAAATCTGTCCTGTGACCTCTGATCTTATTGAAGAAATATATTTCTTTGAGCGATCTGACTTTATTTTCCATGCTAATAATTTACTACAGCCTTCGCCATATTCATAATGTGCATACTGACTAGTTTCCCATTTTTTCCTATTCTGAGTTTCTAAAAGGAGATCCAAATCCAAGCACGCTTTTTCGTGTTGCCGCTCCAATATCTCCAAATGACACTTATTCTCATCTTTTTGTGCATTCTGTATCGATTCTTGCAGTGTTGCTATTAAGGCTTCAATACTACATACCTTCCTTCTTTCTTCTCTGCGCCTATATGCTACCAAACTAATCAATCTGCCCCTAATATAAGCCTTATATGCATCCCATACTACCTGCAAGCTAGCTGATCCCCAATTTAACCCAAAAAATTATCTCGTATCTTTTCTTAATATCTCAATTATTAAATTGTCCAGCAATAATGCACGATTTATTGAACACCTAAACCTAGGGACTTGTGTTGTCAAAGAAAGGTATAACTTCATGGCTGCATGGTCCGAAAGGTGTGCTGGAGCATGAGCTACATAGATGACATTCCCAAGAAGGCTATTATGCAGTAGAAAAAAATCTATTCTAGACTTATTCCCATACTTCTTATTATAAAATATAAATCTGGGCCCTTCACCCCCTTTCACTTGCCAAACATCCACAAACCCCAAATCATCCATAGCCTGCTTCACCTGTATCCGACTATTAGGGGAATTTACCGTCGCTTGAGGGGTAGATTTATCCACATCCAAATTCAGTAATATATTAAAATCACCCCCTGACACAACTGGATACTTAGCTAGCAAAAGACGGTTGTACAGTTATTGAAATGGTGTGGGTCGTCAACATTGGGACCATAATACCCTGCAATTGTAAGCCACAATCCGTATAGGCACACCTCCACCACCACCCGCTTGCCCCTTGAATCTACATGTACTTCACCTACCCTCACCCCCATAGCTTTTTTCCTTTTAAAAAGAATAGCAACCCCTTTGAGCAGAGTTGGTTAGTGACCATACCACAGGAGACCCACTGTGTATTCCTAAGAAGATTATCCCATTCTTCTCGTAACAGATGTGTCTCCTGTAAAATAATTACCCCCTCTTCCGCCTGTCTGAGAAACTCCAGAATCTTCCTTCTTCTGCGCTCAACCCTCAACCCATTAATATTCCATGAAATCTTTTTTAAGAGTAAACTCTCCTGCTTACCCATCTCCACAATGAGCCTCTCGAACCCTTCCCCACCCCATTTTAACAGAGAACTACTGAGGACTTTTTTATTTTTATACTTTTGTACCCACATGCTCCCACACCTAATCCAGCAAACACCCCATACCAAAGAAAAAACCCTCACCCCCTAACCTTCCCCCCCCCCCTGGGATACCTCCCTTCTTCCAGCGGGACAACAAAATCGTTACCCCATTGAGCACTCCATTAGACAGAGTATGTCCTGTTATGTAATTATTGCAACTCCTTTATCTGTTCTATTAGAGTCCTAACCTCCTCAGGATCTCTCATATTGTACGTTTTGTTCCTCCACATAATCCATAGGGCCGCTGGGAACCTCAACTGCACTGTTGCGCCCAAAGACTGGATTAGTTTACCCAGCTCCCACTGTCTATCCAGGGTCACCCTAGAGACATCCGACCGTATTTGAAAAGACCAATCATTTCTGGGAAAGTTTCCAACTTTCAAAGCCTCAGACAAGATCTTCTCTTTTATTGAGTAAGTAGCAAAATTTATTAAGATTCTTCTGGGGGTTTTCCTTCCCGTGTTCTTCTTAAACGGATCTCTGTGTATTCTTTGGATATCCTCCTCCAATTTTAAATGCGCTAAACCCGGAATTGTGTCCTTTATCAATGAAACCATATATCTTTTAAGATCTTCACCTTCCAGTCACTCGGGGACCCACAACACCCTAATATTATTCCTTCTCATATTGTTTTCCATGAATTCTCATTTGTCTTGTAGGCTCTTCTCCCCACGTTTCAGCTGTGAGATGTCCTGAGTGTTAGCCAACACCTGGCCGTCCTGCTCCTCTATGGCCTCTACCAGCCTACCGATCCAGTCTGTCAACTGATTGATCTTGGTCTCCAGGACCACACAGGCTTCTTGAATTTTAGCTTGATTACTCTCGGAGATCTCAAACTTCTCCCGAATCTCCTTCGTTAAGGAAACCAAAAGATCATACACCACCAAATTATGAGGCTCCGAAAGAGATAAGGTACTAGATTCCAAAAGTGAGGCTGGTGGGGGCGAGGAGACCTCCCTAAACCCTAAAGAGCCTCTCGTTATTGGAGATATCTGAGCATTATGCTTTACTAAGGAACCCTGTCCTGCTGTCTTAGAATCCCCTAGGGACAATTGAGTTTCCACAGGTAAAGGCGAGACCTCACTCATCTCCTCCACCCCTGCCTGAAAGTATTTTGCAATTGATCCTGGAGTAACTCTTTAGAGTCACCAACACCTTCAGTGAGTTTCTCAAACACTTCACCACCACCCTTTATCCGAAGTTGACCCCTCTTCTTTGTTGGATATATTGTATCAGACAATGTACTATTTTCCGACCCCCTAGAGCCAGGCTTACCTTTCGGAGTTGTCCCTAATTTAAGAGCAGCAGCCTGGGGGCCTCTGAGGTGGTGCTTTATAGGTGACATAAATATTGCTCCAGTTGGCTCTTCTCCTCGTCTGCCCGTTTCTCCCTCTGGGGGCCCAGTGTGCCTCTCCACCAGGCAAGCCCTAGAGAGTATCGGCGGTCCTCGAAGGCCGCACCGGGAGGTGTAGCATCTTCCCCAACGTACACCTCTCACAGCCTCGACCCACACCCCAGAGGCTGAGGAACACCTCCGGTGCGTCTCGCCTCCCTGAGTGTTTGTCACTGCCGCTACTGCAGCACCAAATGAGTCAAGGGCCAGAATTTTCAGAGGCCCCCGCAGCAGCTCACAAGTATGATGCTGCCACTCCCGTAATTGGAAGGAAAAAAAAAGAAGTTGGGGCCACGTCAGAGCTTCAAAGCGTCCGACTCAGCAGTGTTTTCTCCGGCTCTGCGGCCCAGCGGTAGGTCCCTCCTACTCCGCTGGCGTCACGCTACGCTTCCTGCAGAGACCCTGTCTGTAGCGCTCGCGGCTTCAGTGCTCAACTGGCCTCCATGTTCCTGGCACCTGAAACCACAATTCTCAAGGTGAATCACCTTCGTTAAGGAAACCAAAAGATCATACACCACAAAATTAGGAGGCTCCGAAAGAGTTAAGGTACTAGATTCCAAAAGTGAGGCTGGTGGGGTCGAGGAGACTTCCCTAAACCCTAAAGAGCCTCTTGTTATTGGAGATATCTGAGCATTATGCTTTACTAAGGAACCATGTCCTGCTGTCTCAGAATCCCCTAGGGACAATTGAGTTTCCACAGGTAAAGGCGAGATTTCACCCATCTCCCCCACCCCTGCCTGAAAGTATTTTGCAATTGATGCTGGAGTAACACCTTTTGCCTCTTTAGAGTCACCAACACCTTCAGTGAGTTTCTCAAACACTTCACCACCACCCTTTATCCGAAGTTGACCCCTCTTCTTTGTTGGATATATTGTATCAGACAATGTACTATTTTCCGACCCCCTAGAGCCAGGCTTACCTTTCTGAGTTGTCCCTAATTTAATAGCAGCAGCCTGGGGGCCTCTGAGGTGGTGCTTTATAGGTGACATAAATATTGCTCCAGTTGGCTCTTCTCCTCGTCTGCCCGTTTCTCCCTCTGGGGGTCCAATGTGCCTCTCCACCAGGCAAGCCCCAGAGAGTATCGGCGGTCCTCGAAGGCCGCACCGGGAGGTGTAGCATCTTCCCCAACGTACACCTCTCGCAGCCTCGACCCACACCCCAGAGGCTGAGGAACACCTCCGGTGCGTCTCGCCTCCCTGAGTGTTTGTCACTGCCGCTACTGCGGCACCAAATGAGTCAAGGGCCAGAATTTTCAGAGGCCCCCCGCAGCGGCTCACAAGTATGCCGCTGCCACTCCCGTAATTGGAAGGAAAAAAAAACAAACAAAGAAGTTGGGGCCGCGTCGGAGCTTCAAAGCGTCCGACTCAGTAGTGTTTTCTCTGGCTCTGCGGCCCAGCGGTAGGTCCCTCCTACTCCGCTGGCGTCACGCTACGCTTCCTGCAGAGACCCTGTCTGTAGCGCTCGCAGCTTCAGTGCTCAACTGGCCTCCATGTTCCTGGAACCTGAAACCACAATTCTCAAGGTGAATCTTCTTGCCAAAGAAACAATTAGGCCCATATTTATGCTCCCTTTGTGCCGGATTAGTGTAATTTTTTTAGAGCTAATCCGGCACAAACTTAACACCATATTTATATTTTGACGCTAGACCCGTCTAACGTCAAAATATAAGAGTGTGCGTCATTTTCTGGATGCATGAAACCACCTTGTGTCAATGAGATGCAAGGTAGGCGTTCCCGTCCAAAAAATGACTCAAACACCAATGCGCCATATTTATCCAACCGGGCAAAAATGACGCATGGCTGGGAAGCGGAGCTGGAAAATGACGCACCAAATTTTAACGCCTGGGTCAGGGCAGGTGTTAAAATGGAGCAAACACACCACTACTTAAGAAAAACTCACACAAGCAACATCATTGCTGAAGAAGGACGACATGGAGGTGCTACTCATGCAGCATGCCAGAAGACGCAGAGCATAGGACCAACAGCAGCAGCTACCACCATACCAACATGGACCCCAAAGGCAATGCAGAAGGCAGGAGAGGCTATTCAGGACCAGGACAACCCTTCTGGGCCTCAGGGAACATGATATCATCCAGAGGTACAGACTCAACTGGCAAGCCATACAGCAGCTGCTGTGCCACATTGAGCCACAGTTAGCAGCCAGCTTGCAGAACCCCACATTATTCCACCGGAGACCAAGCTGCTAGCTGTCCTCCACATGTTGGCAAGTGGCTCATTTCAATCAACTGGTGCAATGGTTGCCGGGGTCTCACAGCCCTCATTCTCCACTTTCCTTCCCAAGGTAATTGATGCCACCATCTCCCTCACACCCGCCACATCAGCTTCCCCAACACACAGCAGAAGCAGCAGGAGACCAAACAGGAGTTTTATCAAATTAATGTCTTCCCGCACATGCTTGGTGCCATTGACTGCACACATGTCCAGATTGTGCCACCTGCTGCAACCTAGCACCTATACCGCAACAGAAAGCACACCCACTCCATCAATGTGAAGGCCATTGTTGATCACCAGGGATTGTTGACCAACATCATGGCAAAGTATCCAGGGAGTGTACATGATTGCTTCATCTTCTGCCACAGCACCATCAATCAGCACTTCCTGGATGGACGATGTGGCAATGGCCTTCTTGTCGGTAAGTACAGAAACCTAGTAATTTACACACAGCACAGCAACCCTGTAGGACACACAAAGCATACACCACTACATTGACACGTGGGCAGGAAGATACCGAGCTGTGAAACTGGTAGTCATGTTTGATATCCTGACCCAATGGGATACACACCTATGGACAAATGACGGCTGCAAATAACAATAGATGCCACTCTAGAGCCACAAGGGACCAATTTAAAACCACACAGTGACAATGACATGGCCTTAACTGGCAGTACAACTTGGAAGATGAACCATTCAATATCACATAAGGCCACAGTCAATCCCATGCCCTTCCAAGCAATACGTCCTGTGTAAGGGGTGTGTAATGTGTGTTGCTGCAGGTCAAACACCATGAGACACATAGCATGATGACACTGACTCAAATAAAGGTGACATGGAATTATTGAGGCAGTACCAACACCTCACATCACTCCTAGGGTGACATTGCCAGCTAGCAATAAGGAAGTGGACTGTGCTATGAAAAACTGTTGATGTGACACTAATGTAAAGTGCCCACTGCTACACATACTGAATGAGACAATTCCCCATATACATAACAGATGTACAGAGAGGTGGACCTTTCTACACTAAAACCTTCACCCCCACAACCAAGTTACCCAGCTCACCTGGAGCAAGTTCAGTAGTGTAGGTGCACGGTTGCACATGAGCCAACTGGGTGAGGGAACAAAAATAGGTTTGCATAGAACTTGTCACACATGGGATAATTGTGCATTGTTAATACTGAATAAGGCAGTGCTGCCAACTTATGGAGATGTGTTGTGCATTGTTACCTAGGCAAATCAAAGGGCCTCACTGTTGCATTTCACCTGCTTTACATATGTCTAATTGGATGGGATGTCCAGGCCATGTAGTGCAAGCATGTTACGACCACAGTGGAATCCATTGTGTGTGTGGAAGTATCATGTCACCTCCAGTGAATGCACACGGGCACATCTTTCTCACTACATAACGCATTGAAGATACACACTGAACTGCAAGTTTCTAAATATACCAGAGATATCAGGTCAATTAGCCAAACACCAGTTTTGCTAGTCAAACAACCTAGTGCAGAAAGAACATCACAGAAGCCTAGGATGCCACACAATACCACAAACACATATGAGTCACAGACGACACAAGATAACAACTGCCATGCAAAGTGACATTCCCGGTGAAACCAACAACAAAATACTTCCCCCATTTTCACTTTCAGCTGATCAGGGTTACGGGATCCAGCCGTGGGTCATGACCCCATTTGCCAAACCAAGCACAGCAGCAGAGCATGCCTATAATGAGTCACATCGTAGGACACGTACCATAGTTGAACAGACTTTTGGCATCCTGAAGTTCAGATTCAGGTGCCTGGACATCACCGGAGGCAGCCTCCTATATTCCCCAGAAATGGTCTGCAAGATCATTTTGACCTGTGCCATTCTGCACAACATTTGTGTGAGGAGGAACATTGCCCTATATGAACCTGAACAACAAATGCTGAAGAGGAGGAGGAGGAGGATGCTGTCCGGGAAAATGAGGGGGAACATCTTAACACAGCTGCAGGAATGCGTCGCAGACAACAGATTGTAGAAAAAATATTCCAACTATAGTCACTATCACCACTTTGTGATGACATGGAATTAAACACCTCACTTCATAACTCAATCATGTATCACATGATCTCTAGGAATCCTAAATAGAGTATTGCCTCATGGAACATTGCAGAAAGACAAATTTGCATACTTCAGATGCCACATCACATTTGATGGGTATAAATGTACAGCAAATATCACACACAGTTTTTATTAAATATATCCTGTCCATTTCACATTTGAAGGGCAATTTCATAGGACCACAGCTATGAGACACATCCATGTTGCCAACATGGTCCATTGCAGCATGTGACACACAACTAAGACACCATCAATCATAAGGTAAAAAAGTGCATCATAATTGAGGCAGTGGATGTGCAATTGCATTGGTAACAGGAATGTATGACCAGACCCTTGACAGCAGTAAGTGTGACATCAGCTATCTCTGCAAGGAGCATGTGTGACAAGAAGTGCATCAAACCTGAAAATGGATAGCACAAGTGCCCCACGTATGACAAGCATTGCTCACAAGACATGCCCTGCGCAGTCCATCCCAGGTAATAAGTCCTGCCACTACCATGTATTAAGTCTCTGCCCAGCCTTCTCTAGGGGGCACAGTAAATGGACTATCTGTACCCTGAGAATCATCATCTACACTCACCCAGACTCCCATTCTGACTCCTGTGTGCTTCCCTCTTCAGTATGGCATGCCATAGTTCTAGTTCATCAGTCTGCATGGACTTCAGGTCCCATAATGCACTGTTTGGTAGCTTGTAAGACCTGTAATCTGCTGTCCATTGCGTCTCACGTGAAAGGTCCAATTGGCCCCTTGAACTGGATTCTCAACTCCAGGACTTGTGAGAGACTGAAGGTGAGCACTCTCATGCAGCCCACCAATTTGACTCTGCCCTGCCCTTTCTGCTGCCTGGAACTGCTTAGAAGCTGCCATTTCCTGAATCTCCTTGTTGTGCGTTGGAGTACAATTAATTTGTGTACCAGAGCCCTTGGGGGATTGTGCAACAGTGCAGAGTACACCAGAAACTGTTCTTTATTCCTGCTTGTCGAAGTCAGACTCTGCTCACTGTGTATTTGCCTTGTTCATGTTTGTTCCTGACAGAGCCTGCATCCTGTTAGCCTGACTGGTTCCAGACTTTCCGTTAACCAGAGACGTTTCCTGTGGATACATTTGCCTCATAGTTGGTTTCCATGCCCTCTGATTCCTCTTGGGGGTATTGTGTCTGGTAGGTCTACGATCAGTCCTCAAATGTATAGTATAGTTTAATTTGTTTTCTTATCGTATTTTGTTCTGGGACATGTTTTCAAAGGGGCAAATCCAGCCCCATCTCTTGTCTGGTTTTGCACGTATTCATTAGTGCAAAACAGTGACGGTGTGCTATGGCTGTATGCCTGGATTTGGTACTCTGCCTCCAGGCCAACAAACAAGGGCTGCTAATGTGTATGTAAGGACAATGCATGTTTGTGGCCTGATGGTCGAGACACAGATTCACTTCTGCCACCGCCTTTTGATGGGGCTTGCGTGGTGACTAGCTGTGAGATTAATCAGCACAGAGGCACTGATGTTCCCTGTTGTGGTGGGAATTTTAGAGCCCTACCCTGTGTACAAATGTAGTGATGAAACCTGCCTGTTTTTCTAAAACTGATCCATAACGTATTTAAGCACACCAAGGTTGCTCTGTCGTCAGCCTTCTGAAATTTCTGCTGTACCATAGCTGCCCTATCCCCTTGTATGCCGTTACCTGATCTTTGGCTTTAGGACAAATCGGCTTCGAAGGTTACTCGGTTAATTCAAGGGTTGGCTCCACAGACTCCTGACTAGACCTGCACGTAACTGTTACACCATGGAGGCCAATACTGACACAGGGTACACATGGCCACACACTTGAACTGGACACTTTTGTGCAATGAACATCTGGAAATATGTGAACACATTCAGCATGGTCTGCTGGACCACCGCAGCCACAGGAGAAACATAGGTCATTTACATGAGTCAAACTGTGGTTTACATAACAATTTTATGATTGGATTTGAGAATCTGTGTCACCTACCTAGAATGTTCAAATGCCTGACTCATGGGTAGTATACACACAAGTGACCATGAAGTGGAAGCCAACATTTCATGACATGTGAGGGGTAATATAACTGACATAGCCCTCATCAGCCGTCCTCGATCTTTCCTGTGTATAGTTAGTCATGGGAAATGTATTGTCCCCAATGTCAAGCAAGTACACACAGCATAAGAAGCATCAGATATTACAAACACGTCATGACTGATGCACCTCATTGAATGGCAGCTGATGGTTATACCCATTTGTAACACATTCATACATGAACATTACGCCAAATGTTTTGCATGCCGATCCCACAGAGGCATACACATAATTTTTACAGACAATTCACACACAAAATACACAGGCCATGATTCATTTTTTAGTAGTGTAGCCTTGCTGTCCTATATTGATGCAACACCTGAGCAAACTTGAGAAATCCTATTTAATTTCAAAATTTGTGCTGCTATTGCATCAGTTAAGAGAGCTAATCCTGCACAACAACATGAGTATTATTGGCCGCAGTAGTATGGTCTCCCACATGTGCCCAAACACTAGAACACACACTGCAGGTCATACCATCCTATCTTTGTCTAGTTATAGGCTGCATGCATGTTAAAATTAGAAAAATGACTCAAACACAGTTTAAGACAGTTTAATACAGAATTCAAAGTCAAAAATTATACATATGCTTCAAAAAATTACGCATATGTGGTAAAAAATTACGCTCACGCACAGTATACATCAATTGGTCAGTAGCGTTAATTCCACCAGCGCACCCCAGGCATGCCGATATCCATTGAAAATGTATTGATCCATGAATGCGTGGGATTTTAACGAATATGCACAAAACAATATTGACGCAAACCTCATAAGTGTCAAAAATTTACATGCAAGACAACAAATGGGCTGCAAATGAGACTGGAAGTAGTGTAATAGGCTATCCTGTTTGCAGAAATGGTACAGTGGGTGTACTTTCACTTTCACTTTGCAGTCTGTGATTATTTTAGACTGTGTGGCTGTGTTTATTGTGAATTTGTCTCCTGTGTGCTCTTTATATTGTCTTTTGCTGTTTGGTAAGTGTCTTTTGTATCCTGTGTAAGTGTATGTGTGTCATTTATTGTATTTAGATTTGTCTTTGTACTGTTGGGAGTCTGTTTGTGGGTAGTATTAGTTGGGGTAGTGTTGGGCTGTCTGTGGGTTAGATAAGTTTCCTTTTTCTACCTCATTTCCCTGTTTTTCCCTCTTTACTTTTGATTTATTGTTTTGGTGTGATGTTGGGAAGGCCACGGCTGGGGCGAATGGGTGAGGAGGAGCTAGGGGCATTTGTGTGGCTGGTGTGCCACTTCCTCCCCCTGATGTTGGAGGCTGGGGGCCGTGTGACACAGGGGTATCACACGGAGGCAAGAAGGCTGAGGTGGGCAAAGGTGCTGTTCCACCTGAGGTGCATTTTCAACACCCAACGCAACGATCACCAGCTGAAGCATCGCTGGGCTGACCTGGTGGCCCGAGAGCAGGACCTGCTGGTGAGTACCAAATTGACTAATGTGTACAGTAAAATGCTCTGGAGTGACAGTAGCAGATGTTGGGACATGCTGCATGCAATGTTTGTGGACATGTGGAATGCAAATTGAACAAACTGTGAGTGTACCAGGAATGGGATGTATTTCACATGGTAATACATGGAAACAATCTAGTCCACAGTTTTGTGGAACCATGTCCGAACAGTATTCAGGGCAATACGTACCAAGCTCTTCATAGCCTTCACTATTATCTTAGGCCCATATTTCTACTTTGTTTGTGCAGCATTTGCGTAATTTCTGGATGCAAAAGTAGCTCACACTTGCTACATTCAAATATACTTTGCTAATTTGCACAGCTGTTGGTCAACAAATGAAGCAAATGTGACACAAAATAAATTACATCTGGGCCTAAGTTCACTGTTTCTGTGTGTTTACGTCTGGACAAATAATCCTTCACATGGCCAAACCCAAATGGGCCATTATGCTTCTAGATTGCATTGGCACAAAACAGGGTCATCTCATGGCATTTCGGAGTAGGCGTTGAAATCTTATCATTGAGTAGCAGGGCCCAATAACATTTTTTGCTTGGGTGCAATTGCTGGGACTGAGATAGAGCAGGTACTATCTGTGTCACTTTTGTGCCAAGCCATTTTCTAAAGTGAAAGGGTCAGCATGGGATCCCTGCTCTTTGTGAATGCATGGTCACAAACTATTTTTGAGCATGATGTTGTACAAGGGACCCCTGACTGCTTCCATGATACTATTTTAGTGAAGAAATAGGTTGTTATTTTACTTTTGGTACACCCCTGCTGAAGTATTGCAGCATTTCTACAAATGTTAACTTCTCAGTATGAAGGCAGTCGCAGACATGGTGGTCTGTTGAGATCAGCAGGCCAGCATTCCTGTGAGTGCCGCGATTCCCAAGGTGTTTTCAAATAGAGACCTACCTCACCATGATTGCAGAAGTAGGACATTTGCTACCCCTCTTTTTTATTAGCGGACAGTGTCAGTTCGGGTGTACTACTACTGATCACCCAACTTGGAAATTCTAAGTTGCTGATTCTGGCAATGTGTGATTTACAGTGGCTGATATAGGTATACAGGGCCCAGAGTAACACATTTCAGGTGCAATGAATACACCTTTGCCCATGCATTCTGTCAACGATGATCAACTAAGACACTGACAGCATACATCTTTTTGCTGTTTTGAATCAGAAAAGTGGCCAATCCATGTTTAGCGTAACATTGCCATCAAGTAACACAAAGGATCCCTGCCATCATGTTGTCATAGGGGCTTCTACGGCTTAGGGTACACTGTCAATGTGGCATATGTAACCTACATACAGCACTGGCAAACCTATTATGGACCACTGAAAGCACAATAATTCCTGAAAGCAAATCAGCCCACATGGCCATCACCCAGTTACTCATTGTCCCTTCAGGCACAAGCCACAATACCTGAGTCACTGGTATGGCAGTGCACCAGGAATGTGGCATTGCATGTGTTCCCAATTACAAAAGATGAAATGGAGTACCTCTGGAATGTATTAAGCACAAAATTGAGTAATCATGTTTGGCACCACATGATTGTTAGGGCCAGTGCATGTGTGCATATGTGTGTCTATAACTCACTGGAGTGACAGTGCCAATGCATGTTTGCAGTGGTATGTCTGTTGGGGTGTCTACATGCGTGATGTGCAGCTCTTTCATATAAAATGTCAAACACAGTGATTTGTTGTTCCAACTTTTCTACAGTGAGCAGACATTGAGCACATATCACCCTTCCATATTTTACAGGTATGCATGTATGTATGTAGGTAGGATTTTTAGAGTGCATTCTGGCTCAAAAGAGCATTGAAGCGCTAAACAATAGGTGAGAAACAAAGGCGCGATGCAGGAGGTACGAAGATAAAAAAGAAGGCCAGATAAATGAGACATCAATTAGCGCGGAAAGAGAAAAGTTTTGATAAGTTTTCGGAAGTTCATGTAGTTAGATTCCTTCCTAATGTGGATTGGAAGAGCATTCCAATGTCTAGCAGCGGCCACAGTGAAGGCTTTATCTCCCCATCTGACTTTCTGAGTTCGTGGAGCCTGAATCCTAAAGGCTTCACAGGACCTTAGATTTCGCCTGGGCCTATACCAACAGAGGTGAGTGACCAAATAACGAGGGCCAATACCATACACTGCTTTGTAGGTCAAGCACAAGATATTAAAGGTCACCCTTTGGACAACTGGGAGCCAGTGCAACAGTTTGAGACTGCCTGTAGCTGAGGCAGAGCATGGGAGATTTAAAATACATTTTGCCACCATACTCTGGATCAGTTGAAGTTTTTTCATAGAAACACTGTCCAGATTAGATAGGAGGGCATTACAGTAATCAAGCCTAGACATTACCAGAGCTAATGTAACAGTAACTTTCCACTCCTGTTGTAAGTAGGGGAAAATTTTCCTTAACATTTTCAATATCCATAGACAGGTCGAAGCAGTATGAGTGACTTGGGCTTTAAAGGATAGATAGTCATCAAAGATGATCCCTAAATTTCTGCTGGTGGTAGTGGGAACAGGGAGAGATCCACACTCAGCAGGCCACCAGCAGGAATTCCATCGCTCTATCCTGGATCCAAAACATATAATTTCGGTTTTTGCCCCATTCAATTTCAGCCAATAGTAGCCCATCCAATTATTAATGGCTAGCATGCAATTGTGGCAGCAATCAGCCGCCTCATCCCAGTTCTTGTCCATAGGTATAATAAGCTGAGTGTCATCAGCATAGGAGGTTGGCAAAAATCCAAACGACCGTATTAGAGTGGCCAAAGGTGACATATAAACATTAAACAAGGTAGTACTTAAAGAAGAGCCGTGGGGGACCCCACAGGGTAGAAGATAAGCCGCTGATCTAAAATCCCTGCAACTGTCTGAAGTCCATCAGGAATGACTCCGATAGTGTTAATGCTTGATCTCTAATGCTTGCCTGGAATAATCGAGTTAATAGAATTTGGGGTGAGATGGTGTCAAAGGCTGCTGATAGATCCAACAAAATCAGAATAGCCCCTTTCCCATCATCCCCCATCCTCCGTATAGAATCCGAGGATGTGACAAGGGCAGACTCAGTGCTGTGGGATTTTCTAAAGCCATGTTGTGAAGGGTCTAGTACACCCTTATGCTTTTCGCAGATTTTAGCCAAAAAGGGGAGAAAGGCGTTAGGGTGTAAGTTGCTCAGATCTAGGTCGTCGCCATTTGTCTTCTTCTTCAAAGGAATCACTGTTGGCTCCTTCCAGGCGGCAGGATACTTTCCAGATGATAGGACCTCATGTAGAATAGGAGCTATTGCCTGAGAAAAAATTTCAGGGGCTAATTGAAAGATGGATGGGGGGCACGGATCTAAAGGAGAGCCTGACTTAGTCTCCATAATTAACTTTTGAATATCATCTTTTGAGAGAAGTGAAAAGTGAGATAGAATCAAGTTGCTAGTGTTAGGTTCAAAATCAGGCTTAATGGGCTGATCTCCCTCAGTCAAAACAGAGTGATGCTTCATTCCTCCCGAAGGAATAAAATTGGAGTGAATATTTAAAATTTTGTTGTGGAAATATGTGGTGACTTTATTACAGAAATCTTGAGAATTTTCCAATTCTGATGAAGTGGGAGAGGAGGACAGAGCCTTAACAACTTTGAAGAGCTCTCGGGCGAATTGGCAGCTTCTTTGATTTTTGTAGCATAGAAATCAGATTTAGCTTTAAAGCATGCAATTTTATATGATTTGAGTGCTAGCTTCACTTTATCTTTTCCCACAAGGGAAGAATTAAGCTTCCAATGCCGCTCCTGTTGGCGGTATCGTCTCTGGAGGAGTTTGAGCTCCTTTGTAAACCAAGGTTGGCTCGGTTTATTGATTTTACGGCTCCTCAGACACTTAGTAGGAGCAAGTTGCTTCATTGCAATTGCAATTCCTAAACTGAAACTCTCTAGTAAAGGCAAAGACCTCCCATTGGCCCTATTCCATTCTGCTTCCAGAATGGGAGCCAATTCCATCAGTTTAACCTGTTTCCACAGTTTTGCTGTTAGGTCCAGGAGCTTGAGATAGGAGGTCCCCAGTGACCAGGAAATTTAGTAAATAAGTAAATTACGGTCAGTCCAGCTCTGCGGGGTATTGATAACCTTCAATTGAGCTTGCATGCGGGCAAAAACCCCATCCAATAAATGACCAGCTATATGAGTAGCTGTGGTAACCCTAAGGGTCCAGTCGAAAGTCGACATGGGATCCAGAAATTCCCGGACCACGGGATTGTCAATTTCATCAAAATGAATGTTAAAATCCCCCAAGATAATCGCGTTGGGGGACATCACTAGGGGCTCAATCAGTTCTACCCAGGCTTGAACAAAACCTGAGCAGGAACGGGGGGGGCGATAAATTAAAAGGCCTTCCAGAAGTGTTACTTTGTTAAAAGAGATTCTGAAATCCATAACTTCACAGGATGCGGATGATATATTCTTTCATGTAAATATGCATGTGGAACTACAGATAATCGCCAATCCGCCTCCTCTTTTGGATGTTCTGTCTACCCTAAAGTATGTAAATCCTATGGGCGTAGCTTCTATAAAATCCGGCTCAGATTCAGGCTTTCCCCACGTTTCTGCTAAAAATAAACAGTCAAGATTAAAAGTTTCAATCATCTCTCTAATTTCTAATTTGTGTTTGGGAAGAGAACGGACATTAATTAGAGCGTAGCGAAGGTAATTCATAGTAACGCCCTTTTCGTTCCCTGACCTTTTCACTTTGAGATGAGGACTATCAGATTGAGCTCTAGCTTCCTGCAGGGTTAAAGCGGGATGAGTTCACAGCTACAAAGCCCACATGAGTGGCTGGATGTACCATCTGGGACCATAAGATGCCCGCAGTCCTTTCCTTCAAGAGATCTCTATTTCGTCCGGGATAAGAGTCCCCTTTTAGAGTTCCTGGCCCCTGGCTCACCCATATCTGCGCGGCCGCTTCAGCCCGGGCATTTATGGCACCGGGTCTCCTAGCAACAGGGAGACTCCAGGCGTCTAGCCCGTCAAAATATACTGGAAGTGAGGCTGCCGTGAAAAACCCTCACTTTCGAGTAAAAAGGGAGGAGGAAACTAACAATTTAAAAAAGGTTCAATGCCAACAATAAAATACAATGAAAAGGTCCCTCCCAAAAAGCTTAAGACCCCCAGCAACCACGTGTGTGTAAAAATTAGAAGCACTGTCTCAAAAATTCATATAAGTAAAAATTTCACAAACTCGCAGCAACGCGCTCACCTATATCTGCGTGGCCGCTTCAGCCTGGTGATTTATGGCGCCAGGTCTCCTAGCAACAGGGAGACTCCGGGGGTCTAGCCCGTCAAAATATACCAAAAGTGAGGCCGCCGTGAAAAACCCTCACTTCCGAGTAAAAAGGGAGGAGGAAACAAACAATTTAAAAAAGATTCGATGCCAACAATAAAATACCATGAAAAGGTCCCTCCCAAAAAGCTTAAGACCCCCAGCAACCACGTGTGTGTAAAAATTAGAAGCACTGTCTCAAAAATTTAAATAAGTAAAAATTTCACAAACTCGCAGCAACGCGGCAATGCAGGGACCAGCCCCCTACACAATAGGTGAAGTGGCTTGATTCGAGGACCCAGATGTATCGAGTAAGAGTTAGTATGTTTGGCCTGTGTTGTGTTTGCAGCTGTTGTGTGATTGACTCCTGTGTGTTGGACTCATTGCAAGATATGATGAGTTGACAAATAATCTGATATGTGACTTGAATGGAGATTGACATAGTGTTCCATGGAAGAGTTAGACATTCACTGGCAGAGAGTCATATATTGGGAGTCGAGTGCTGCACAATAGGCATGGGCAGGTGAACAAGGTGATTTGTTGCCATATGTATGCCAAAATTTGATTTGAAAGTGGCCAGTGTCATAAATTAGTCAGCAAGTCATGCCCTAATTCACACAGTACAGTGATGCATCAGTTTTACACACCAACCTGTGCATCCCTGTTAAGTAATGAACATGTGGGACTGTATGGGTGACTGTCCCCCATCATCTAGCTCCACATGTTGTATTCCATTTACGTGGCAGTTGAGTGAAATGTCATAGGCGTGCATGCAGGTCAAGGCCAGATGGGTGCTTGCATCAATGTGGTTGATTTAGGAAATGTGTCAGTGAGATCTGATGTTGATGGTTGTCCACAAATAGAAACATGAATGTAGATGTGACTGTCCAATGCTTGACTCAATCCTAGTTGCCAGGCCTCCTTACCTGTGGTGGACTGACTAAATCCATGTACTGCTGAACAAAGCTTCGGGGTTGTCCTTGATGGTTGAAAATATGTATTGCATGCCCATCCCCCACTGAGGCACAGGTTTGGGGTGAGAAAATATGTGTAGCTATGTGTGATGGTCACAGTGTAGATGACAGACATGTAATTCAAGCATTCATGTGTGCCAAACTACAAAGCCCCCTTATGATTGCCAACTGCATACCATCCTGCCAGTTCCATATACTAATCACAGGTCTTGTGTGCCTTGAATTTGATCCAGAAGATAGGGATTAGTTGGCCTGGCACATGTTGAGTACTTGCAGCATTTGACATGTGACGAATAGCACTACAAAATGCACAGATCATTTAATTAAGTACAAACCTTGTTGCGCATTGCTGTGCTGTTAGATGGTTGATGGGTAGGCTGCGTTGGCATGTCATTCCTCAGGGACATTCTATCATCTGTATTGTATGTGCTATTTGTGAGGAAGTGTTAGATTAGCATCTGTACATGTTTCACACAATGATGTCACTAATGTTTGCCTGTCTCTGTTTTTACAGCTGCCAACATGAATGCACAGGAAATCTGTGAATTTCAAAGGCGGGCAATGCGGTACCGACACATCCTCGATGTGGAGGCTAGGCTCCGTATGCTGGCTAGGCGGTATCGTCATGGGAGAGCCACAGGGGCATGGAGGGCATTTAGCCAAGGGGGGGGGGCAGCAGTGACCACAACTGCCACCACCACAACAACTCAAAACACAGTAGACACTGGGATGACAGCCACTCCAGCTGGTCCCTCAACCTCGTCATCTCAAGGCCCAACAGCAGCACCTTCTGCACCTCCACCTCCAACCACGGCACCAGCACCTGCTACATCAAGTGCTCCTCAGACAACCACAGCTTCAGTAATGGACATAGCAGATTTCAGAACCCTACAATGTGACATGCAACGCATGTTGCGCCGCATGGACACTCTGCAGCAGGAGGTGGCCCGCAACAGCAGGAGAATGTGAGGGATAAGGAAAGGAGGGCCAATCATTGAACTTATTGATCCCTCATACTTTTCTTAAGTGGGTTTAGGGGGCTTAGTGTTAGGTTAGAGTAGGCTATTAGTTTAGTTAGGATAAGTGGGTTGGGGGTGAGGGAGGTATATTATTACATGTTTGTTTGTGGATGGGTTTGTGGGGGATGATGTTGGGGTTTATGTGTATTGTAAAAAAAAAGAAAAAAAGTAAAAAAATGTAATACAAAATACAAACAAATATATATTTGTTTAGGATTAGTTAGTATGTGTTTAGGTTAGTATGTGTTGTCCTACATGTGTCCCGTCATATAAGAGGGGTGGGGGGTTGATGCTTAGAGTGTTTAGTTACATGTGGTAAGTAAGTTTAGCTTAGGGTAGTGAGGGCCAGTTGTGGGTAATGTATAGTTAGGATAGGTTAGGTTAGTTTAGGTGTTTGCCATAGTTTAAGTTTCCTTTCATACATATATAATAAAGTTTGATGTATTCCTTTACAGTATGTCTCATATGCTTGGAGATTAGGGCCTTTGCATGAGTGTACAGTGTCAAATTTGTGTTTGTCTGTGTATTCCATCCTGCATCCAAATCCCATTATTGACATGGTTACTCCCACTTCCAAATGAGCTGTCACATTGGCAGCTACAACAAAGCTACTTATCTATGCATCTGCCATCCATTGCACCCACCACTCAAGGTAACTATGGTTCCCAATGTTTTGTAAAGGTTGGTGTTATTTTCAAACTGTCATCGTTTCAGTCCTGTGTTGGAATCTTGGGCACTGTGGGATGTCTGCCTGCAGCCTGATGTTCATGTGAAATCTGATAAACTGAGTGGTGTCATAATCTTATGAAGTTCAGTATACATAAATCACACCTATGATTTGTTACATTGTACTCCCAGGTGACATTATTGTCCATACACCCGTACACATCCATTCCTGCTGTATGGTGTGGGTGTGGGATTAAAGTTTAGAGTCATATGTCACATACATAATGATTGTCTTGTAGGGAATGTGGGCCACATTGAGTATCATCTTGTAGATACTTTGGAACTGACATATACATCTCTACACAGCATTATACTGTTGGTGATACTTTAACTTCAGAAATAACCCAAAGGTAGCACAGATGATGATAAAACCCAGACCCTTGTCCATAGATATCAGCACACGTTCTTCCTACACTATTGTATTGACTTTATGTGGCCATTGACATGTTACATGCATCACAAAACTCCTGCACAGTTGATGTGTCACATTACACAGAGACAAAGTGGTTGTGTAGGTGCTGTTTATTTTAAAGTGCTGTTGTGCAATATTTACATAGTCCAGGATTGTAGGCCATTAGTGTGATGCATTCTATTGTGACACAACACAAGTGCAATGGTGAGGGACATGTAATTGGACATGCTGTGATGGAGTGTCATTCAGTACAGAGGAACATGAATTGCCAATTAGGTAGTGAGAGACAATTGGAGTCCATAGTGGTAAGGTAAACAGTGTTTTGGAGAACAGTGCATGTTACCAACCGTAGCAAGACTGGAATTTTATCAAGCATAGTTAATACGAAAATCACTGCCCATGTGGCATGGACTGGTGCTACTGGGTACTCCTACAGGTGAAGGTGATCTGTTCCACGTCTTCATCTTCTGATGTGTGTGTAGTCTCCTCTGCCCTTGGTGGTGGTGGGTTTGAGGGAGCAACACACACTTCAGTGTTTGAAGAAGTGGACACTGAATTCCCGGTAGCTGCCACCTGTGGAGCAATTAACCCCTTCGCTGCCAGGCCTTTTCCCCCTCCTGTGCCAGGTCTTTTTTTGCCTATTTGGGGCAGTTCGCGCTTAGGCCCTCATAACTTTTTGTCCACATAAGCTAACCAAGCCAAATTTGTGTCCTTTTTTTCCAACATCCTAGGGATTCTAGAGGTACCCAGACTTTGTGGGTTCCCCTGAAGGAGGCCAAGAAATTAGCCAAAATACAGTGAAAATTTCGTTTTTTTTCAAACAATTTGGAAAAAGTGGCTGCAGAAGAAGGCTTGTGGTTTTTCCCCTGAAAATGGCATCAACAAAGAGTTTGCAGTGCTAAACTGAGCAGCTTCCCAGCTTTCAGGAACAGGCAGACTTGAATCAGAAAACCCGAGTTTTCAACACAATTTTGGCATTTTACTGGGACATACCCCATTTTTGCAATTTTTTGTGCTTTCAGCCGCCTTCCAGTCAGTGACAGAAATGGGCATGAAACCAATGCTGGATCCCAGAAACCTAAACATTTCTGAAATGTAGACAAAATTCTGAATTCAACAAGGGGTCATTTGTGTAGATCCTACAAGGGTTTCCTACAGAAAATAACAACTGAAAAAGAAAAATATTGAAATTGAGGTGAACAAAAACATCAATTTTTCTCTACGTTTTACTCTGTAACTTTTCTATGCAATGTCAGATTATCGAAAGCAATATACCGTTATGTCTGCTGGACTCCTCTGGTTGCGGGGATATATAGGGCTTGTAGGTTCATCTAGAACCCGAGGAACCCAGAGCCAATAAATGAGCTGCACCCTGCAGTGCGTTTTCATTGTATACCGGGTATACAGCAATTCATTTGCTGAAATATAAACAGAAAAAAATTGCTACCAAGAAAACCTTTGTATTTCCAAAAAGGGCAGAAGATAAGGTGTTGAGGAGCAGTGGTTATTTGCACATCTCTGAATTCCGGGGTGACCATGTTGAAGAACCAGAACCTTATGGGCCTGGCGGCGCAGGGTACGCCTGAAATCTCCTTGGATTCACCTGCCTCAACTAACAGAGACACGGGACACTCTGTCAGGCGTAAAATATCAGATTTTATTAGCTGCAGCTAGTACAGTTGTCCAAGAAGTACACAAGGTATGTTCTCAGGAGACTGCCACTTTACTTTGTGGCGCACAATCTTATATACCGTATAAAAACCATTTATTAACTACATACACTCCCAGAACACATAGAAAGGAGCCAGTAAGAATAATGTAAAGATAGAACAGAGCCAATAGAAATGTCGGAAAACAAGACAGCACCAATAGAAGGAATTGGAAAACAAAGTATGAAGTGACTTAAGGTTGCCTCCCCTCCAGCTGTGTTTGTCACCCCTCCCTTGAACTAATTCATTAACCGATCCACAACGAAGTTGCATGTGGTGCGATAAGTTTGTGTGCGTTTGGAGGACAGTTGTGAAATGAGAGAATACTAGCAAAGGACAGCGAAGGCCAGACGATAAGATAAGATCGGCGGAGAATAGTGTGAGCCTACAGATAGTTGAAACAAGGATTAGAAAACCAGACAGGGATTAGTGTACTCGGTCAGACCTTAATACCAGCCTTGTAAAGATAGAGGCAGAAGGCTGTTTTGAACACCATGTTGCAGAATAAGCAGAAAAGGCAGAATGGACTTCGTTCGCTGTGCTGCCTGAGTGAAGGCAACATAAAATGGCGGCGGGCCACAAAATGGCGGGTCGATACGATCGTATTAAAAATCGAATTTCCTCAGACCCTCCTTTTGCCAGAACTCAGGCAAGATACACAAACTCATGTTAATCTGAGTCGATGTCTATGGCCATGAGGTCATCAAGCTGTTGCTGTACCATCATTTTGATATTCTCTGCTCTTTGTGACTTGGGTTTGGGAATACATGCAGTAGCACATAGGTTGCAGATGGCAGGACCGCAGTGCATACAAAGACAACAAGAGAATATAAAAGCTAAAATTACTCCAAAGAATGTCAATACCTTCCAACCCCATTTGGACAGTAATCCCCAAAACCACTCTGAAAAGGACCAATCTCCTTCGTCCTGATGAATCGACTCGGAGATTATGTGTAACTTAGAGATAGCTTGGTATACTGTCGGAGCGTCATTAGGTATGAAAATACAGCAACTTGATCCAATCAATTTGCATACTCCACCACGGTCCGCAAGAACAAAGTCTAAGGCAACACGGTTCTGCAAGGTCATAAGACGATCAGCCTGTAGTTCAGCTGTAATGTTACTTAAAGCTCCTACAGTGATGTCTATGGTGGTTTCTACGACACGAACGAATTGCCTTATATTTCTGCTGTTGGCCATTGGACCCCAGAAGGGAAGAAATCCTTTGAGGAAATCTCCTCCCTCTTGTCCTGCTGTGTCTTTCGAATCCACAATCCCTCTGCCATATCTATTTTTATGATGGTTCGCAGGAGCGGTGTATGTAGGGGGAAGAAGAAAGGCTATATAACAAGTACCAGAGAAATCAGCTGGCAACCATGTATAAGCCCTATCGTGGCAAACGAAGTATGTACCTTGAGATGGTACTAACGGCGGTGAATTCAGGGCTGAATAAACATATGTATGGGAACATAAACTTTCTCTTTGTCCGGTGTTTGGAGTTCTACCATTTATTTGCAGACAGAAATTTCCTTGTTGGGGTATGACCCGTATCGGAGGAGATTTTCCTTGCTTAACCTTATCATTGAGGCTGGAAATGTAATTAGTTATGTTCCAATTGGTATATGCTTTTCTTTCATCTATGGAAGCTTCACTTTTTTCCATGATTTTAGCCATAGCTACCATTCCCTTTATCAATAAACTATGACTGAAATCTGAACCAACACTATGTGAACTGACAGGTTGTTTAATTTTACTTTGATATGCATTATTGAAAATGACAAAATAAGCCCAAGCGGAACCTTCATAGGAGAATGGAAGAACTAAATATGGCATTCCTTTTTCTACCGTATGTGGTATGAGTCCACACACCCAACAGTCAGTTGTATTGATCACTAACTGATGTTGATGTAACAACTGGACGAAGGAATTGTTAAAGTATTCAGTTCTTCTGATGAGTTCATGCTGGGGAAGAGTGTGAAATAGGTGCGGAGAGATAGTAGAAGAAGATGTAGAGGTAGGAGAAGAGACAACTTTTTGCTGCAGAGTAATAATGATCCAGTTTACAGATGCCAAAAGAATACACGACAATATAATGACGCATAGAGCAATACTACAACGACTATATATTTCTTTACAATTATTCTTTACATTTTTACTTTCTCTTTTATCTAATGTAGCCTCCATCTTTCTAAGTGGATGCTCACGGCAATCTTCCTCAATCACTGTAGTCACGATTATCTACCGTCCTATGACACTGTGAGGTCCTGCAGGCCTATTGCCACTTACTCAGGTCGTAACTAAGACTCCTACCGTGACCCTGCAACCGGGATAGAGTACTACATAGGAGAGAAATTTACAAGTTCTTTGGTCTTGGTCTCAAATTATAGCGTTCCTGTCCAGAGGCAGTCTGGTTTTGAAACAATGTTCCTGGATTTGTCGTGTTCAAGCGACGATGCGATGGTATTGCTTCTTGAAGGATGTCGTCGTCCTCTTTCTCAGAAAGTGTTCCAATTAGACGCGCATCACTGAATGGTACAAATTGCGGAACTTTCTCACTTTCAGAGTCACTGATGCCTCTACGGACCCACTGATCGAAAGGCAAGGGCAAAGGCACTTTCTTGCAGTGCACGGCATGCACCCAGTTTTTCTTTCCTTCGACTTTAACTGCTGTTCTTGTGGTCAAAAGAACCAGGCGTGGCTCTCTCCATCTGGGCTCCAAATTTCTCTGTCGTTGGAAATTTTTTGTGCAGACCCAGTCACCTGGTCGGATGGAATGACCTGGGTCTGTGGAAGCCTCTGGTAGAGCACTCTGAACCTGTTGATGAAGAACACGCAATTTAGTTGTAAGGTCATGCAAGTAGTCAATCAACATCGGGTATGGCAAGTCTGAGTATTTCTTAGGGCGAGGAACTCCCCATACATTAGCTGGGCGACCAAATATCACTTCGTAAGGGCTAAGCCACAAACGAGAGTGTACTGCTGTTCTGGTGGACAGAAGAGCCAATGGTAAAGCATCAGGCCAATTAAGTCCTGTGCTAGCTTGCACCTTAGCAATTTTAAGCTTCAAGGTTCCATTGTAGCATTCTACTAAACCAGCCGACTGTGGGTGATTCGCCGCGTGGAACTTCTGTTTTATGCCAAGACCTGCACAAACTTTTTGCATGACTTGACCCACAAATTCGCTCCCATTGTCACTCCAGACAATGCGCGGCAAACCAAACCTAGGGAAGAATTCTTTCAAAAGTATTTTGGCAGTTGATAAAGCAGTATTGTCCTTCAGAGGGTAGGCTTCTACCCATCTAGAAAAAGCACATACTACCACCAGAACATATTTGAGGTTGTTGCATCGTTCCATGTGAATATAATCGATCTGCAACACCTCAAATGGATATGTTGGAGGAGCAAAATGACCTGCTGGAGTTGGGGTTCCCTTTCCCGGATTGTACATCAAGCAAACAATACAATGTTTTACTACATTATTTGCACACTTTGGGATCCCCTCATTTTGCCACACTGGAGCCAGAAGTTTACATATTCCTTTTGCACTTAGGTGAGCTGGACCATGTGCCATAGTAACTACAGGTAGTACATAAGCATCTGGTAACAGCCAACGGTGATGTTCTGATAATTCAACCCAACATCCCATCTCATCTAACATTCCTGTACTTTCCTTCCATTATCTCAACTCATTCTCCGTAGTCTCTCCTTGAATTGATTTCACACTCTCTACTGTATCTTCACACATTCCCTTTTCTCTTACGCAGTTTGCGGGACCTGCAACATACATTTGACTTGTGTTGTCTCTGGCTGTCTTTTTCGCTACCTCATCTGCAAATGCATTTCCTCGACCAACATCGTCCACAATCTTTTTGTGTGCACTACACTTCACGATTGCTATCTGAGTAGGCATTGTAAGTGACTCAAGAAGTTCAGTCACTAATTGACCATGTTGTATCTTAGTACCATGGGAAGTAAAGAATCCTCTTTCCTTCCATAAGCGCCCAAAGTTAAACGCTACACCAAAAGCGTATTGGCTATCAGTGTACACGTTTACTCTTTTTCCTTTGGATAACACACACGCTCTAGTTAAGGCTATCAATTCAGCTGCCTGAGCTGAATTATGTCTAATGCGTGCTGTCTCCACAATCGTATGCAAAGTAGTAATAGAGTAGGCTGAAACTGTATCTCCATTCGGGAGCTTGAAACAAGAACCATCTACCCATAGTGTTCCATCTGGATTCACTAATGGCGTGTCTTTTAGGTCAATTCTCCCCTTAGTCTCTTCTTCAGTACGGAGAAAACAATCATGCTGTTCAGAGACATCTCTCTCTTCTGGAAGAGGCAACAAAGTAGCTGGATTCAGGGTATTACATCGTTTGATGTGTATGTGACTAGCCAAAAGCGTCAGCTCATATCCGGACAACCGAGCACTCGTAAGATGCTGCGTTTTTGTCCTATTTAGTAAAGTATCCACTGCATGTGGCACCATAACAATGAGAGTATTATCTAGCACTACTCCAGCAGACTGTCGAATAGAAATTGCTGCTGCCGCTGTCGCCTTAAGACAACTAGGCATTGCTTTAGCTACTGGATCTAACGTAGCTGAGAAATATGCGCATGGTCGCTGTTGATCTCCAAAACGCTGCGTTAAGACTGACAATGCACAACCCTCTCTTTCGTGGACATAGAGCGTAAAGGGCTTACTGTAATCAGGAGTACCCAATACAGGAGCAGAACACAAAGCAATACGCAAATCAGTAAAACTCTTCTGACACTCGTCAGTCCACGGAAGAGGCTGAGGCGTATCTTTTAAAGTTAGCGCCAACAGCGGTTTAGCCAATAAAGAGAAACTCGGAATCCGCTGTCTACAATAAGAAGTAATGCCCAAAAAGGCACGTACCTCTCTTTGTGTGGATGGCACTGACATTTGTGCAATTGCCTGAATTCGTTCGGGGGTCAATCGTCGTCCCTCCTTTGACAAGAGATGACCCAAATAAGTCACCTCGCGACAGACATATTGTAATTTAGAAGGAGAAACCTTGTGATTTAGATCAAACAAATGACGCAACAGTGCAAAGGTCACGTTTTTGCAAATCTCCTCTGAATCAGCGACAACTAATAAGTCATCCATGTACTGAATGAGAGCGGCACCGGACGGTAAGGAAAAGGCATCAAGATGACATTTTAGAGCTTGACTGTAAATAGAGGGACTTTCACAATAACCTTGAGGTGCGCGTTTAAACCGGAAGCTTCGGCCTCCGAGGGAAAAACCAAAAATATCTCTACTCTCTTCGGCGATGGGAATACTAAAGAAAGCATTCTTTAAATCAATAACTGAAAACCAAGTCGCTGTAGAAGGTATCATCGTCAACAGAGCAGTGATATCTGGGACTACAGGAAACTGCGGTACGACAATCTTGTTTACCTCCCGAAGATCAATTACAAAACGATAAACAGGAGGCTGAGAAGGATCAGTGCGTTTAAGAACCGGAAGAACAGGACTGTTACATGTATTTCCTCTCGTTTCCTCAACCACACCCTTCTGAATCAAATCATGGACAATTTCCAGAAGTGCTTTCTCACCTTCAGTAGAGATTCTGTATTGCGGAATACGTGGCATTTCAGCATTGGGCTTAAGAGTAACAACATAAGGTGGGATCTCAAGACAACCAACGTCATTCGGACCCGTAGCCCAAAGCGTTTCGGGAAGAGAAAGCAATTCAGATGGGAATTGATCTTTTGATAAGTACATTGGACTAGTCATTTTCTGTCCTAGAGTGAGGTATACACCAGAAGGTGAACAATATATCGTAGCATGCATTCTTTTTAATAGATCTAAACCCAACAGATTTTCACCACAACCATTCGTCAGAAGAAGCGGAGCTTCTAAATCATAAGGGCCTATTGAAACAGGCAAAGGGCAAGAAACTGGATTGCGAACAGGGGCGCCAGAAAATCCTACAGATACATTCGTTAAGCCAGACAAAGGTGCGCCAGGGAGTTTAGAATGAATGATAGAGCTTCTCATGGCACCAGTATCTAAAAGAAATGGCTCTGAAACACCCATTGTAGTGACATTAACATAAGGTCCATTCTGATCCACTGGAATTGACGTAACCCCCTTACTTTGTCCATGGCTGTCCTATTCAAAATGAAGACTTTCATTCCCTCCTTCAATATACTGATCCTCACTGTAATACTGTGTAGACCTAACATTTTGCTGGTCAAAGTAATTTCCGGAATTTGGAGGAACAAAAGAACGCTGCTCTTGGGTTAACACACCTCGACCTCTACCTCTATTTGCTGACTGAAGACCACCACGACCTCGTGAAGCAGATGTTGCTCCATTACGCTGCAACAATGCCGGACAATTGTTCTTAAAATGACCTTCCTCCCTACAATAAGCACATTGATTGGGACCTAGCAAAGGTCTTGGAATGAATGGTTCAGGCTTTTGATATAACCTCTGAAACTGCGGAGGCTGTTGAAACTGAGGCTGAACATAACGAGGAGGATAAGCCTGTTGCAAGAGAACTTTAGTTTTTAATTCTTTCGTCTTTTTCTCTTGTTTTTCTCTTTCTTCTTTGTCTCTATTTTCATAATATTGTGCAGTAGCCAATATCTGGGCGGAAGAAGAAACTGCCCATGAACTCTCGGAGTCTTTTAGCTTGTGTGATAGTTCAGGAAGCAAGTTATATACGAACTTATCCACAAATAATCGCTGTCCCCCTTCTGTAGCCATATCTTGACCACTGTGATCAATGAATGTCTCCTCGAATCGGGTAAAGAAATCGGAAACACTTTCATCTTTCTTTTGTTTACATACTGCTAGCTTATCCCAATTAACTCTCAAAGCAGGCATCATTGTTTTCATTAATGTAATAATCCTACCAGGGAGTTCTGAGATCAAAGCGTCGGGCTTTGCACCACCTACTTGACCTCTATCTGCGGCAATAATAGCGTTCCAATCGCCGCCTAATTCTTGAGCATGATCCTCTCTACGAATTTTAGCCCATATTGTCTGTGGAACTACATTTCCCATCAACATGTCAATATCTGCTAGATTCATAGTACATGCATCAACTGTTTGCGACAACTCTTTATAGTAACCAGCAGGATTTTTGCGTGGATCTGGTAGTGACTGTTTAAGTGCTAAAACTTCAGACCTTTTCCAGGGGACATGTATCCATATGCGCTGAAAATGCGCAGGAATAGCTGGATTAGCACCTGCTGCTGCAACTTCTTCCTTCCATATTGGAGAAACCTCTCTCATGGGATAGTTTTTCAGTGCTGTCCTAACTGAAGGATCAGAATCAGGAAAAGTCTGTGAGAACAATAGGGATCTGAAAGAAATAAGTGTTCTGACAGCGTTTTCAACCTTAGGACCCACAATAAGTCCTTTGTCAAAGTCAGCCTGAACATCTAACAGATCCTGTGGGACCGAACCCAAATTCATATCCTCCCATTCTTTAGCGAGAGTATCGCACATAACTTTAAAAACATATCTCTGCGTAGGTGCATTCCATTGCAGAAAGGTGGACATAATATCAGACGTACTATATTGGGGACCCTTCTTGATCCATCTACAAGCAAGTGAGTCCAATTTTTCTCGCTCTTCGGAGTCTGGGAATTGACTACGAGACTGTCTTCGAGAAAAAGCTGGAGACACATTTAAAGCTTCAAAGAAAGGTGATAAGAGACCAGAGACAGTATCGGCAAATCGCTTACGCATAGATGGAGAATTTGACATAAGGATAGGGGAGAAGGTATTAGGTGAATTAACTAAAGGAGCATTAGGAATTGCCAAAGGAGCAGAAGGCAAAGGAGTTAAAGGCAAAGCTGGCATAGGCAATACTTGAGGAGGCAAATGTGGAAAAGCTGGAGCAGGCGGAAGCACAACTGGCGGCTGAACAGGCTGTAACATCGGGGGTGCATTAGCACCTTGTACATAGGGCGGAGGCAATTTCAATAAGTGGGACATTAAGGAATCTTCCTCAAAATCTTTTCTCTTATCAAGGGAAGAGATAGGCAACGTCGGATAGCATTTATCTATTGCCATTCGATGCTGTCTGTCTGAAATTTCCATTGCATTATCTATTTCATCATCTTTGAATTGCTGAGCAGCCTGTATAATCGTCATTCCCTGTGTTTTCCTATCTCGTTTCGCTTGTTTAATTTCTCTCTGTTTGGCTTCCTTACGCCAAAGGCGAAAAGAGTCAAACATTGCCGGCCGGGCTTTTCTTTTAAATAACGTTGCTTCTAAATTATCTAGCACATCAGTTTCGAAACTACCATTTTCTGGCCATTTTAAAACACCATCTTTCTTTGTATATCGGGTCCATGTTTTATTAAAGGCAATAGGACCAACACCATGTTTAGAATAGAGCTCATATGTGGGAGTTCCAACCGAAGGAATCGGACAGGAGTCCTCAAGCTGGGAGTCCCTATTACAACCAAAGCAACAAAGTTTTCCAAACTTAGTCAGACCAGACATCTCACGATTTTTACTGGCTGTTCACAAACATCAAGGGGGTAAAACTTTCAGTTTACACAGCACAAATGCACTTACCCCTCGGCTTTGGCCACTGCAATGGCCAAATCTAAGGACCTAAGGACAAAACAAAGACCAAAATTTGTGGGCGCGACCCACCAAATACTTAACTAAGGATGTCTTCTTACACCAACAGAGGCCCGTCTATCGTCTCGCTTTACCATACATCATCAAAGAAAGGGCCAAGGCAGGGCGGCAGTCAGGGCAGCAGTCGTCAGTAGCCGTCAGGAAGGAGTAACCGCGCTGAAAAAGACCTTCGGACCACTTCGACATACAGGGGTCGCTTGACGTGGCTCGCGATTCCTCCAGAATTTTCTTGCGGGGTTCCTCACGACCTTCAGGCAGAACCGGTACCGCTGAAGCCGCCCCACGTTGGGCTCCAGTTGAAGAACCAGAACCTTATGGGCCTGGCGGCGCAGGGTACGCCTGAAATCTCCTTGGATTCACCTGCCTCAACTAACAGAGACACGGGACACTCTGTCAGGCGTAAAAGATCAGATTTTATTAGCTGCAGCTAGTACAGTTGTCCAAGAAGTACACAAGGTATGTTCTCAGGAGACTGCCACTTTACTTTGTGGCGCACAATCTTATATACCGTATAAAAACCATTTATTAACTACATACACTCCCAGAACACATAGAAAGGAGCCAGTAAGAATAATGTAAAGATAGAACAGAGCCAATAGAAATGTCGGAAAACAAGACAGCACCAATAGAAGGAATTGGAAAACAAAGTATCAAGTGACTTAAGGTTGCCTCCCCTCCAGCTGTGTTTGTCACCCCTCCCTTGAACTAATTCATTAACCGATCCACAACGAAGTTGCATGTGGTGCGATAAGTTTGTGTGCGTTTGGAGGACAGTTGTGAAATGAGAGAATACTAGCAAAGGACAGCGAAGGCCAGACGATAAGATAAGATCGGCGGAGAATAGTGTGAGCCTACAGATAGTTGAAACAAGGATTAGAAAACCAGACAGGGATTAGTGTACTCGGTCAGACCTTAATACCAGCCTTGTAAAGATAGAGGCAGAAGGCTGTTTTGAACACCATGTTGCAGAATAAGCAGAAAAGGCAGAATGGACTTCGTTCGCTGTGCTGCCTGAGTGAAGGCAACATAAAATGGCGGCGGGCCACAAAATGGCGGGTCGATACGATCGTATTAAAAATCGAATTTCCTCAATACTAGCATGTGAATTACAGGGCATTTCTCAAATAGATGTCTTTTTTACACACTCTCCTATATTTGGAAGGAAAAAATATAGAGAAAGACAAGGGGCAATAACACTTGTTTTGCTAATCTATGTTTCCCCAAGTCTCCCGATAAAAATGATACCTCACTTGTGTGGGTAGGCCTAGCGCCCGCGACAGGAAACGCCCCGAAGCGCAACGTGGACACATCCCATTTTTTTTAAACAAAACAGAGGTGATTTTTGCGAAGTGCCTACCTGTAGATTTTGGCCTCTAGCTCAGCCGGCACCTAGGGAAACCTACCAAACCTGTGCATTTCTGAAAACTAGATACCTAGGGGAATCTATGATGGGGTGACTTGTGGGGCTCGGATCAGGTTCTGTTACCCAGAATCCTTTGCAAACCTCAAAATTTGCCTAAAAAAACACTTGTTCCTCACATTTCTGTGGCAGAAAGTTCTGGAATCTGAGAGGAGCCACAAATTTCCTTCCACGCAGCGTTCCCCCAAGTCTCCCGATAAAAATGATACCTCACTTGTGTGGGTAGGCCTAGCGCCCGCGACAGGAAACGCCCCAAAGCGCAACGTGGACACATCCCAATTTTTTTATAGAAAAAAGAGGTCATTTTTGCGAAGTGCCTACCTGTAGATTTTGGCCTCTAGCTCAGCCGGCACCTAGGGAAACCTACCTAACCTGTGCATTTCTGAAAACTGGAGACCTAGGGGAATCCAAGATGGGGTGACTTGTGGGGCTCGGACCAGGTTCTGTTACCCAGAATCCTTTGCAAACCTCAAAATGTGGCTAAAAAAACACATGTTCCTCACATTTCTGTGGCAGAAAGTTCTGGAATCTGAGAGGAGCCACAAATTTCCTTCCACCCAGCGTTCCCCCAAGTCTCCCGATAAAAATTATACCTCACTTGTGTGGGTAGGCCTAGCGCCCGCGACAGGAAACGCCCCAAAGCGCAACGTGGACACATCCAATTTTTTGAAAGAAAACAGAGGTGTTTTTTGCGAAGTGCCTACCTGTAGATTTTGGCCTCTACCTCAGCCGGCACCTAGGGAAACCTACCAAACCTGTGCATTTCTGAAAACTAGAGACCTAGGGGAATCCAAGATGGGGTGACTTGTGGGGCTCGGACCAGGTTCTGTTAGCCAGAATCCTTTGCAAACCTCAAAATTCGGCTAAAAAAACACATGTTCCTCACATTTCTGTGCCAGAAAGTTCTGGAATCTGAGAGGAGCTACAAATTTCCTTCCACCCAGCGTTCCCCCTAGTCTCCTGATAAAAATGATACCTCACTTGTGTGGGTAGGCCTAGCGCCCGCGACAGGAAACGCCCCGAAGCGCAACGTGGACACATCCAATTTTTTTAAAGAAAACAGAGGTGTTTTTTGTGAAGTGCCTACCTGTAGATTTTGGCCTCTAGCTCAGCCGGCACCTAGGGAAACCTACCTAACCTGTGCATTTCTGAAAACTGGAGACCTAGGGGAATCCAAGATGGGGTGACTTGTGGGGCTCGGACCAGGTTCTGTTACCCAGAATCCTTTGCAAACCTCAAAATGTGGCTAAAAAAACACATGTTCCTCACATTTCTGTGGCAGAAAGTTCTGGAATCTGAGAGGAGCCACAAATTTCCTTCCACCCAGCGTTCCCCCAAGTCTCCCGATAAAAATGATACCTCACTTGTGTGGGTAGGCCTAGCGCCCGCGACAGGAAACGCCCCAAAGCGCAACGTGGACACATCCAATTTTTTGAAAGAAAACAGAGGTGTTTTTTGCGAAGTGCCTACCTGTAGATTTTGGCCTCTACCTCAGCCGGCACCTAGGGAAACCTACCAAACCTGTGCATTTCTGAAAACTAGAGACCTAGGGGAATCCAAGATGGGGTGACTTGTGGGGCTCGGACCAGGTTCTGTTAGCCAGAATCCTTTGCAAACCTCAAAATTCGGCTAAAAAAACACATGTTCCTCACATTTCTGTGCCAGAAAGTTCTGGAATCTGAGAGGAGCTACAAATTTCCTTCCACCCAGCGTTCCCCCTAGTCTCCTGATAAAAATGATACCTCACTTGTGTGGGTAGGCCTAGCGCCCGCGACAGGAAACGCCCCGAAGCGCAACGTGGACACATCCAATTTTTTTAAAGAAAACAGAGGTGTTTTTTGTGAAGTGCCTACCTGTAGATTGTGGCCTCTAGCTCAGCCGGCACCTAGGGAAACCTACCAAACCTGTGCATTTCTGAAAACTGGAGACCTAGGGGAATCCAAGATGGGGTGACTTGTGGGGCTCGGGCCAGGTTCTGTTACCCAGAATCCTTTGCAAACCTCAAAATGTGGCTAAAAAAACACATGTTCCTCACATTTCTGTGGCAGAAAGTTCTGGAATCTGAGAGGAGCCACAAATTTCCTTCCACCCAGCGTTCCCCCAAGTCTCCCGATAAAAATGATACCTCACTTGTGTGGGTAGGCCTAGCGCCCGCGACAGGAAACGCCCCAAAGCGCAACGTGGACACATCCAATTTTTTGAAAGAAAACAGAGGTGTTTTTTGCGAAGTGCCTACCTGTAGATTTTGGCCTCTACCTCAGCCGGCACCTAGGGAAACTTACCAAACCTGTGCATTTCTGAAAACTAGAGACCTAGGGGAATCCAAGATGGGGTGACTTGTAGGGCTCGGACCAGGTTCTGTTACCCAGAATCCTTTGCAAACCTCAAAATTTGGCTAAACAAAACACATGTTCCTCACATTTCTGTGGCAGAAAGTTCTGGAATCTGAGAGGAGCCACAAATTTCCTTCCACCCAGCGTTCCCCCAAGTCTCCCGATACAAATGATACCTCACTTGTGTGGGTAGGCCTAGCGCCCGCGACAGGAAACGCCCCAAAGCGCAACGTGGACACATCCAATTTTTTGAAAGAAAACAGAGGTGATTTTTGCGAAGTGCCTACCTGTAGATTTTGGCCTCTAGCTCAGCCGGCACCTAGGGAAACCTACCAAACCTGTGCATTTCTGAAAACTAGAGACCTAGGGGAATCCAAGATGGGGTGACTTGTGGGGCTCGGACCAGGTTCTGTTACCCAGAATCCTTTGCAAACCTCAAAATTTGGCTAAAAAAACACATGTTCCTCACATTTCTGTGCCAGAAAGTTCTGGAATCTGAGAGGAGCTACAAATTTCCTTCCACCCAGCGTTCCCCCAAGTCTCCTGATAAAAATGATACCTCACTTGTGTGGGTAGGCCTAGCGCCCGCGACAGGAAACACCCCAAAGCGCAACGTGGACACATCCAATTTTTTGAAAGAAAACAGAGGTGTTTTTTGCGAAGTGCCTACCTGTAGATTTTGGCCTCTACCTCAGCCGGCACCTAGGGAAACTTACCAAACCTGTGCATTTCTGAAAACTAGAGACCTAGGGGAATCCAAGATGGGGTGACTTGTAGGGCTCGGACCAGGTTCTGTTACCCAGAATCCTTTGCAAACCTCAAAATTTGGCTAAACAAAACACATGTTCCTCACATTTCTGTGGCAGAAAGTTCTGGAATCTGAGAGGAGCCACAAATTTCCTTCCACCCAGCGTTCCCCCAAGTCTCCCGATACAAATGATACCTCACTTGTGTGGGTAGGCCTAGCGCCCGCGACAGGAAACGCCCCAAAGCGCAACGTGGACACATCCAATTTTTTTAAAGAAAACAGAGGTGATTTTTGCGAAGTGCCTACATGTAGATTTTGGCCTCTAGCTCAGCCGGCACCTAGGGAAACCTACCAAACCTGTGCATTTCTGAAAACTAGAGACCTAGGGGAATCCAAGATGGGGTGACTTGTGGGGCTCGGACCAGGTTCTGTTACCCAGAATCCTTTGCAAACCTCAAAATTTGGCTAAAAAAACACATGTTCCTCACATTTCTGTGCCAGAAAGTTCTGGAATCTGAGAGGAGCTACAAATTTCCTTCCACCCAGCGTTCCCCCAAGTCTCCTGATAAAAATGATACCTCACTTGTGTGGGTAGGCCTAGCGCCCGAGACAGGAAACGCCCCAAAGTGCAACGTGGACACATCCAATTTTTTGAAAGAAAACAGAGGTGTTTTTTGCGAAGTGCCTACCTGTAGATTTTGGCCTCTAGCTCACTCGGCACCTAGGGAAACCTACCAAACCTGTGCATTTCTGAAAACTAGAGACCTAGGGGAATCCAAGATGGGGTGACTTGTAGGGCTCGGACCAGGTTCTGTTACCCAGAATCCTTTGCAAACCTCAAAATTTGGCTAAAAAAACACATGTTCCTCACATTTCTGTGGCAGAAAGTTCTGGAATCTGAGAGGAGCCACAAATTTCCTTCCACCCAGCGTTCCCCCAAGTCTCCCGATACAAATGATACCTCACTTGTGTGGGTAGGCCTAGCGCCCGCGACAGGAAACGCCCCAAAGCGCAACGTGGACACATCCAATTTTTTGAAAGAAAAAAGAGGTGATTTTTGCGAAGTGCCTACCTGTAGATTTTGGCCTCTAGCTCAGCCGGCACCTAGGGAAACCTACCAAACCTGTGCATTTCTGAAAACTAGAGCCCTAGGGGAATCCAAGATGGGGTGACTTGTGGGGCTCGGACCAGGTTCTGTTAGCCAGAATCCTTTGCAAACCTCATAATTTGGCTAAAAAAACACATGTTCCTCACATTTCTGTGCCAGAAAGTTCTGGAATCTGAGAGGAGCTACAAATTTCCTTCCACCCAGCGTTCCCCCTAGTCTCCTGATAAAAATGATACCTCACTTGTGTGGGTAGGCCTAGCGCCCGCGACAGGAAACGCCCCAAAGCGCAACGTGGACACATCCAATTTTTTGAAAGAAAACAGAGGTGTTTTTTGCGAAGTGCCTACCTGTAGATTTTGGCCTCTAGCTCAGCCGGCACCTAGGGAAACCTACCAAACCTGTGCATTTCTGAAAACTAGAGACCTAGGGGAATCCAAGATGGGGTGACTTGTGGGGCTCGGACCAGGTTCTGTTACCCAGAATCCTTTGCAAACCTCAAAATTTGGTTAAAAAAACACATGTTACTCACATTTCTGTGGCAGAAAGTTCTGGAATCTGAGAGGAGCCACAAATTTCCTTCCACCCAGCGTTCCCCCAAGTCTCCCGATAAAAATGATACCTCACTTGTGTGGGTAGGCCTAGCGCCCGCGACAGGAAACGCCCCAAAGCGCAACGTGGACACATCCAATTTTTTTTAAACAAAACAGAGGTGATTTCTGCGAAGTGCCTACCTGTAGATTTTGGCCTCTAGCTCAGCCGGCACCTAGGGAAACCTACCAAACCTGTGCATTTCCGAAAACTAGATACCTAGGGGAATCTATGATGGGGTGACTTGTGGGGCTCGGACCAGGTTCTGTTACCCAGAATCCTTTGCAAACCTCAAAATTTGGCTAAAAAAAAAAAAGTTCCTCACATTTCTGTGGCAGAAAGTTCTGGAATCTGAGAGGAGCCCCAAATTTCCTTCCACCCAGCGTTCCCCCAAGTCTCCCGATAAAAATGATACCTCACTTGTGTGGGTAGGCCTAGCGCCCGTGACAGGAAACGCCCCAAAGCGCAACGTGGACACATCCAAATTTTTGAAAGAAAACAGAGGTGTTTTTTGCGAAGTGCCTACCTGTAGATTTTGGCCTCTAGCTCAGCCGGCACCTAGGGAAACCTACCAACCCTGTGCATTTCTGAAAACTAGAGACCTAGGGGAATCCATGATGGGGTGACTTGTGGGGCCCGGACCAGGTTCTGTTACCCAGAATCCTTTGCAAACCTCAAAATGTGACTAAAAAAAAAAAAGTTCCTTACATTTCGGTGGCAGAAAGTTCTGGAATCTGAGAGGAGCCCCAAATTTCCTTCCACCCAGCGTTCCCCCAAGTCTCCCGATAAAAATGATACCTCACTTGTGTGGGTAGGCCTAGCGCCCGTGACAGGAAACGCCCCAAAGCGCAACGTGGACACATCCAAATTTTTGAAAGAAAACAGAGGTGTTTTTTGCAAAGTGCCTACCTGTAGATTTTGGCCTCTAGCTCAGCCGGCACCTAGGGAAACCTACCAAACCTGTGCATTTCTGAAAACTAGAGACCTAGGGGAATCCATGATGGGGTGACTTGTGGGGCCCGGACCAGGTTCTGTTACCCAGAATCCTTTGCAAACCTCAAAATGTGGCTAAAAAAACACATGTTCCTCACATTTCTGTGCCAGAAAGTTCTGGAATCTGAGAGGAGCCAAAAATTTCCTTCCACCCAGCGTTTCCCCAAGTCTCCCGATAAAAATGATACCTCACTTGTGTGGGTAGGCCTAGCGCCCGCGACAGGAAACGCCCCAAAGCGCAACGTGGACACATCCAATTCTTTCAAAGAAAACAGAGGTGATTTTTGCGAAGTGTCTACCTGTAGATTTTGGCCTCTAGCTCAGCCGGCACCTAGGGAAACCTACCAAACCTGTGCATTTCTGAAGGCTAGAGACCTATGGGAATCCATGATGGGGTGACTTGTGGGGCTCGGACCACGTTCTGTTACCCAGAATCCTTTGCAAACCTCAAAATTTGGCTAAAAAAACACATGTTCCTCACATTTCTGTGCCAGAAAGTTCTGGAATCTGAGAGGAGCTACAAATTTCCTTCCACCCAGCGTTCCCCCAAGTCTCCTGATAAAAATGATACCTCACTTGTGTGGGTAGGCCTAGCGCCCGAGACAGGAAACGCCCCAAAGCGCAACGTGGACACATCCAATTTTTTGAAAGAAAACAGAGGTGTTTTTTGCGAAGTGCCTACCTGTAGATTTTGGCCTCTAGCTCACTCTGCACCTAGGGAAACCTACCAAACCTGTGCATTTCTGAAAACTAGAGACCTAGGGGAATCCAAGATGGGGTGACTTGTAGGGCTCGGACCAGGTTCTGTTACCCAGAATCCTTTGCAAACCTCAAAATTTGGCTAAAAAAACACATGTTCCTCACATTTCTGTGGCAGAAAGTTCTGGAATCTGAGAGGAGCCACAAATTTCCTTCCACCCAGCGTTCCCCCAAGTCTCCCGATACAAATGATACCTCACTTGTGTGGGTAGGCCTAGCGCCCGCGACAGGAAACGCCCCAAAGCGCAACGTGGACACATCCAATTTTTTGAAAGAAAAAAGAGGTGATTTTTGCGAAGTGCCTACCTGTAGATTTTGGCCTCTAGCTCAGCCGGCACCTAGGGAAACCTACCAAACCTGTGCATTTCTGAAAACTAGAGACCTAGGGGAATCCAAGATGGGGTGACTTGTGGGGCTCGGACCAGGTTCTGTTAGCCAGAATCCTTTGCAAACCTGATAATTTGGCTAAAAAAACACATGTTCCTCACATTTCTGTTCCAGAAAGTTCTGGAATCTGAGAGGAGCTACAAATTTCCTTCCACCCAGCGTTCCCCCTAGTCTCCTGATAAAAATGATACCTCACTTGTGTGGGTAGGCCTAGCGCCCGCGACAGGAAACGCCCCAAAGCGCAACGTGGACACATCCAATTTTTTGAAAGAAAACAGAGGTGTTTTTTGCGAAGTGCCTACCTGTAGATTTTGGCCTCTAGCTCAGCCGGCACCTAGGGAAACCTACCAAACCTGTGCATTTCTGAAAACTAGAGACCTAGGGGAATCCAAGATGGGGTGACTTGTGGGGCTCGGACCAGGTTCTGTTACCCAGAATCCTTTGCAAACCTCAAAATTTGGTTAAAAAAACACATGTTCCTCACATTTCTGTGGCAGAAAGTTCTGGAATCTGAGAGGAGCCACAAATTTCCTTCCACCCAGCGTTCCCCCAAGTCTCCCGATAAAAATGATACCTCACTTGTGTGGGTAGGCCTAGCGCCCGCGACAGGAAACGCCGCAAAGCGCAACGTGGACACATCCGATTTTTTTTAAACAAAACAGAGGTGATTTTTGCGAAGTGCCTACCTGTAGATTTTGGCCTCTAGCTCAGCCGACACCTAGGGAAACCTACCAAACCTGTGCATTTCTGAAAACTAGATACCTAGGGGAATCTATGATGGGGTGACTTGTGGGGCTCGGACCAGGTTCTGTTACCCAGAATCCTTTGCAAACCTCAAAATTTGGCTAAAAAAAAAAAAGTTCCTCACATTTCTGTGGCAGAAAGTTCTGGAATCTGAGAGGAGCCCCAAATTTCCTTCCACCCAGCGTTCCCCCAAGTCTCCCGATAAAAATGATACCTCACTTGTGTGGGTAGGCCTAGCGCCCGTGACAGGAAACGTCCCAAAGCGCAACGTGGACACATCCAAATTTTTGAAAGAACACAGAGGTGTTTTTTGCGAAGTGCCTACCTGTAGATTTTGGCCTCTAGCTCAGCCGGCACCTAGGGAAACCTACCAAACCTGTGCATTTCTGAAAACTAGAGACCTAGGGGAATCCATGATGGGGTGACTTGTGGGGCCCGGACCAGGTTCTGTTACCCAGAATCCTTTGCAAACCTCAAAATGTGGCAAAAAAAAAAAAAAGTTCCTCACATTTCTGTGGCAGAAAGTTCTGGAATCTGAGAGGAGCCCCAAATTTCCTTCCACCCAGCGTTCCCCCAAGTCTCCCGATAAAAATGATACCTCACTTGTGTGGGTAGGCCTAGCGCCCGTGACAGGAAACGCCACAAAGCGCAACGTGGACACATCCAAATTTTTGAAAGAAAACAGAGGTGTTTTTTGCGAAGTGCCTACCTGTAGATTTTGGCCTCTAGCTCAGCCGGCACCTAGGGAAACCTACCAAACCTGTGCATTTCTGAAAACTAGAGACCTAGGGGAATCCATGATGGGGTGACTTGTGGGGCCCGGACCAGGTTCTGTTACCCAGAATCCTTTGCAAACCTCAAAATGTGGCTAAAAAAACACATGTTCCTCACATTTCTGTGCCAGAAAGTTCTGGAATCTGAGAGGAGCCAAAAATGTCCTTCCACCCAGCGTTTCCCCAAGTCTCCCGATAAAAATGATACCTCACTTGTGTGGGTAGGCCTAGCGCCCGCGACAGGAAACACCCCAAAGCGCAACGTGGACACATCCAATTCTTTCAAAGAAAACAGAGGTGATTTTTGCGAAGTGCCTACCTGTAGATTTTGGCCTCTAGCTCAGCCGGCACATAGGGAAACCTACCAAACCTGTGCATTTCTGAAGACTAGAGACCTATGGGAATCCATGATGGGGTGACTTGTGGGGCTCGGACCAGGTTCTGTTACCCAGAATCCTTTGCAAACCTCAAAATTTGACTAAAAAAACACATGTTCCTCACATTTCTGTGGCAGAAAGTTCTGGAATCTGAGAGGAGCCACAAATTTCCTTCCACCCAGCGTTCCCCCAAGTCTCCCGATAAAAATGATACCTCACTTGTTTGGGTAGGCCTAGCGCCCGCGACAGGAAACGCCCCAAAGCCCAACGTGGACACATCCAATTTTTTTAAAGAAAACAGAGGTGATTTTTGCGAAGTGCCTACCTGTAGATTTTGGCCTCTAGCTCAGCCGGCACCTAGGGAAACCTACCAAACCTGTGCATTTCTGAAAACTAGAGACCTAGGGGAATCCATGATGGGGTGACTTGTGGGGCTCGGACCAGGTTCTGTTACCCAGAATCCTTTCCAAACCTCAAAATTTGACTAAAAAAACACATGTTCCTCACATTTCTGTGCCAGAAAGTTCTGGAATCTGAGAGGAGCCACAAATTTCCTTCCACCCAGCGTTCCCCCAAGTCTCCCGATAAAAATGATACCTCACTTGTGTGGGTAGGCCTAGCGCCCGTGACAGGAAACGCCCCAAAGCGCAACGTGGACACATCCACATTTTTGAAAGAAAACAGAGGTGTTTTTTGCGAAGTGCCTACCTGTAGATTTTGGCCTCCAGCTCAGCCGGCACCTAGGGAAACCTACCAAACCTGTGCATTTCTGAAAACTAGATACCTAGGGGAATCTATGATGGGGTGACTTGTGGGGCTCGGACCAGGTTCTGTTACCCAGAATCCTTTGCAAACCTCAAAATTTGGCAAAAAAAAAAAAAGTTCCTCACATTTCTGTGGCAGAAAGTTCTGGAATCTGAGAGGAGCCCCAAATTTCCTTCCACCCAGCGTTCCCCCAAGTCTCCTGATAAAAATGATACCTCACTTGTGTGGGTAGGCCTAGCGCCCGTGACAGGAAACGCCCCAAAGCGCAACGTGGACACATCCAAATTTTTGAAAGAAAACAGAGGTGTTTTTTGCGAAGTGCCTACCTGTAGATTTTGGCCTCTAGCTCAGCCGGCACCTAGGGAAACCTACCAAACCTGTGCATTTCTGAAAACTAGAGACCTAGGGGAATCCATGATGGGGTGACTTGTGGGGCCCGGACCAGGTTCTGTTACCCAGAATCCTTTGCAAACCTCAAAATGTGGCTAAAATAACACATGTTCCTCTCATTTCTGTGCCAGAAAGTTCTGGAATCTGAGAGGAGCCAAAAATTCCAGCGTTTCCCCAAGTCTCCCGATAAAAATGATACCTCACTTGTGTGGGTAGGCCTAGCGCCCGCGACAGGAAACGCCCCAAAGCGCAACGTGGACACATCCAATTCTTTCAAAGAAAACAGAGGGGATTTTTGCGAAGTGCCTACCTGTAGATTTTGGCCTCTAGCTCAGCCGGCACCTAGGGAAACCTACCAAACCTGTGCATTTCTGAAGACTAGAGACCTATGGGAATCCATGATGGGGTGACTTGTGGGGCTCGGACCAGGTTCTGTTACCCAGAATCCTTTGCAAACCTCAAAATTTGACTAAAAAAACACATGTTCCTCACATTTCTGTGGCAGAAAGTTCTGGAATCTGAGAGGAGCCACAAATTTCCATCCACCCAGCGTTCCCCCAAGTCTCCCGATAAAAATGATACCTCACTTGTGTGGGTAGACCTAGCGCCCGCGACAGGAAACGCCCCGAAGCCCAACGTGGACACATCCAATTTTTTTAAAGAAAACAGAGGTGATTTTTGCGAAGTGCCTACCAGTAGATTTTGGCCTCTAGCTCAGCCGGCACCTAGGGAAACCTACCAAACCTGTGCATTTCTGAAAACTAGAGACCTAGGGGAATCCATGATGGGGTGACTTGTGGGGCTCGGACCAGGTTCTGTTACCCAGAATCCTTTGCAAACCTCAACATTTGACTAAAAAAACACATGTTCCTCACATTTCTGTGGCAAAAAGTTCTGGAATCTGAGAGGAGCCACGAATTTCCTTCCACCCAGCGTTCCCCCAAGTCTCCCGATAAAAATGATACCTCACTTGTGTGGGTAGGCCTAGCGCCCGCAACAGGAAACGCCCCAAAGCGCAACGTGGACACATCCAAATTTTTTAAAGAAAACAGAGGTGTTTTTTGCAAAGTGCCTACCTGTAGATTTTGGCCTCTAGCTCAGCCGGCACCTAGGGAAACCTACCAAACTTGTGCATTTCTGAAAACTAGAGACCTAGGGGAATCCATGATGGGGTGACTTGTGGGGCTCGGACCAGGTTCTGTTACCCAGAATCCTTTGCAAACCTCAAAATCTGGCAAAAAAAAACACATGTTCCTCACATTTCTGTGCCAGAAAGTTCTGGAATCTGAGAGGAGCCACAAATTTCCTTCCACCCAGCGTTCCCCCAAGTCTCCCGATAAAAATGATACCTCACTTGTGTGGGTAGGCCTAGCGCCCGTGACAGGAAACGCCCCAAAGCGCAACGTGGACACATCCAAATTTTTGAAAGAAAACAGAGGTGTTTTTTGCGAAGTGCCTACCTGTAGATTTTGGCCTCCAGCTCAGCCGGCACCTAGGGAAACCTACCAAACCTGTGCATTTCTGAAAACTAGAGACCTAGGGGAATCCATGATGGGGTGACTTGTGGGGCCCGGACCAGGTTCTGTTACCCAGAATCCTTTGCAAACCTCAAAATGTGGCTAAAAAAACACATGTTCCTCACATTTCTGTGCCAGAAAGTTCTGGAATCTGAGAGGAGCCAAAAATTTCCTTCCACCCAGCGTTTCCCCAAGTCTCCCGATAAAAATGATACCTCACTTGTGTGGGTAGGCCTAGCGCCCGCGACAGGAAACGCCCCAAAGCGCAACGTGGACACATCCAATTCTTTCAAAGAAAACAGAGGGGATTTTTGCGAAGTGCCTACCTGTAGATTTTGGCCTCTAGCTCAGCCGGCACCTAGGGAAACCTACCAAACCTGTGCATTTCTGAAGACTAGAGACCTATGGGAATCCATGATGGGGTGACTTGTGGGGCTCGGACCTGGTTCTGTTACCCAGAATCCTTTGCAAACCTCAAAATTTGACTAAAAAAACACATGTTCCTCACATTTCTGTGGCAGAAAGTTCTGGAATCTGAGAGGAGCCACAAATTTCCTTCCACCCAGCGTTCCCCCAAGTCTCCCGATAAAAATGATACCTCACTTGTGTGGGTAGGCCTAGCGCCCGCGACAGGAAACGCCCCAAAGTCCTACGTGGACACATCCAATTTTTTTAAAGAAAACAGAGGTGATTTTTGCGAAGTGCCTACCTGTAGATTTTGGCCTCTAGCTCAGCCGGCACCTAGGGAAACCTACCAAACCTGTGCATTTCTGAAAACTAGAGACCTAGGGGAATCCATGATGGGGTGACTTGTGGGGCTCGGACCAGGTTCTGTTACCCAGAATTCTTTGCAAACCTCAAAATTTGACTAAAAAAACACATGTTCCTCACATTTCTGTGGCAAAAAGTTCTGGAATCTGAGAGGAGCCACGAATTTCCTTCCACCCAGCGTTCCCCCAAGTCTCCCGATAAAAATGATACCTCACTTGTGTGGGTAGGCCTAGCGCCCGCGACAGGAAACGCCCCAAAGCCCTACGTGGACACATCCACATTTTTTAAAGAAAACAGAGGTGATTTTTGCAAAGTGCCTACCTGTAGATTTTGGCCTCTAGCTCAGCCGGCACCTAGGGAAACCTACCAACCCTGTGCATTTCTGAAAACTAGAGACCTAGGGGAATCCATGATGGGGTGACTTGTGGGGCTCGGACCAGGTTCTGTTACCCAGAATCCTTTGCAAACCTCAAAATCTGGCAAATAAAAAACACATGTTCCTCACATTTCTGTGCCAGAAAGTTCTGGAATCTGAGAGGAGCCACAAATTTCCTTCCACCCAGCGTTCCCCCAAGTCTCCCGATAAAAATGATACCTCACTTGTGTGGGTAGGCCTAGCTCCCGCGACAGGAAACGCCCCAAAGCCCAACGTGGACACATCCAATTTTTTGAAAGAAAACAGAGGTGATTTTTGCGAAGTGCCTACCTGTAGATTTTGGCCTCTAACTCAGCCGGCACCTAGGGAAACCTACCAAACCTGTGCATTTCTGAAAACTAGAGACCTAGGGGAATCCATGATGGGGTGACTTGTGGGGCTCGGACCAGGTTCTGTTACCCAGAATCCTTTGCAAACCTCAAAATGTGACTAAAAAAAACACATGTTCCTCACATTTCTGTGGCAGAAAGTTCTGGAATCTGAGAGGAGCCACGAATTTCCTTCCACCCAGCGTTCCCCCAAGTCTCCCGATAAAAATGATACCTCACTTGTGTGGGTAGGCCTAGCGCCCGCAACAGGAAACGCCCCAAAGCGCAACGTGGACACATCCAAATTTTTTTAAGAAAACAGAGGTGTTTTTTGCGAAGTGCCTACCTGTAGATTTTGGCCTCTAGCTCAGCCGGCACCTAGGGAAACCTACCAACCCTGTGCATTTCTGAAAACTAGAGACCTAGGGGAATCCATGATGGGGTGACTTGTGGGGCTCGGACCAGGTTCTGTTACCCAGAATCCTTTGCAAACCTCAAAATCTGGCTAAAAAAACACATGTTCCTCACATTTCTGTGGCAGAAAGTTCTGGAATCTGAGAGGAGCCACAAATTTCATTCCACCCAGCGTTCCCCCAAGTCTCCTGATAAAAATGATACCTCACTTGTGTGGGTAGGCCTAGCGCCCGCGACAGGAAACGCCGCAAAGCGCAACGTGGACACATCCAATTTTTTGAAAAAAAACAGAGGAGTTTTTTGCGAAGTGCCTACCTGTAGATTTTGGCCTCTAGCTCAGCCGGCACCTAGGGAAACCTACCAAACCTGTGCATTTCTGAAAACTAGAGACCTAGGGGAATCCAAGATGGGGTGACTTGTGGGGCTCGGACCAGGTTCTGTTACCCAGAATCCTTTGCAAACCTCAAAATGTGGCTAAAAAAACACATGTTCCTCACATTTCTGTGGCAGAAAGTTCTGGAATCTGAGAGGAGCCACAAATTTCCTTCCCCCCAGCGTTCCCCCAAGTCTCCTGATAAAAATGATACCTCACTTGTGTGGGTAGGCCTAGCGCCCGCGACAGGAAATGCCCCAAAGCGCAACGTGGACACATCCCATTTTTTGAAAGAAAACAGTGCCTACCTGTGGATTTTGGCATGTAGCTCAGCCGGCACCTAGGGAAACCTACCAACGCTGTGCATTTTTAAAAACTAGAGACCTAGGGGAATCCAAGATGGGGTGACTTGTGGGGCTCGGACCAGGTTCTGTTACCCAGAATCCTTTGCAAACCTCAAAATGTGGCTAAAAAAACACCTTTTCCTCTCATTTCGGTGACAGAAAGTTCTGGAATCTGAGAGGAGCCACACATTTCCTTCCACCCAGTGTTCCCCCAAGTCTCCTGATAAAAATGATACCTCACTTGTGTGGGTGGGCCAGGTGCCTGCAACAGAATAAGGCCCAAAACTTGAAGAGATAGAAGGGATAGCACAGCGAGTTTATAAGGGCATATTCTTTTATACATCTTTAGACGGACTCTGCTTTGGGGACCCACATAAGTGAGGTGTCATTTTACTTGGGAGACTGAGGGGAAAACTGGGGAGTAGGAATTCTGTGCTGGAGCGGTGATCCTACTAAGAAAAGTCAGGAAAATATGCTTTTTTATGCAAATTTTGAGGTTTACAGAGGAGTCTGGGTAAGAAAATGTTGGGGGAGCCACGCAAGCCACACCTCCCTGGACTCCTTGGGGTGTCTAGTTTAAAAAAATGTCTGGGTTTTGTAGGTTTCCCTAGATGAAGGCCGTACCCAGGACCAAAAACATAGGTGGGCCCTCCCCCCCAAACACAGGTATTTTTGTAATATATCATTTTGATGTGTGCACATACGTCCGTGATGTGCCAAACACTAACATTGTGAAAAGAAACACACTTAGGTTATGTGAAGAAGACCCCTCACCCACCAACCAAGTTGGTGGCATGCTTCATCATCGGGGTCCCACCCGAGGCACCTAGCGTGTCACAGGTGTGCTGCGACGCCTGATTACAGCGGAGCAGGTTTTGTTATTTTTACCACACATACTGGTTGGATTTGGCACGAGGGTGAGTGATGGTTCAGTGGATCAAATTTTATTAACAAGAGATTTCACAAAAATGAAATGCACTGCTAATAACTGAAAGGCAAAAAACTGAACCAATGACTCACAGCTCGTGAGCTGTAAAGCCGCGACAAGGCACCAACCGCTTTACAGTCCATTCACACACCTTTCATACATGACATGCACAAGACCATTCACACCGCCAGCCACGGGCCCAGCACATTACAACACTCACATCGACAGACCGCGCCACTCAAGGGCCCATCACTTACATACGCCCACATGCCTGATACAAGAATCACACCAGCTGATGGGAGTGTGGACTGCCGTTTGGCTAAGCGCCACCCCACGCACACTGCCAGCCAAGCGCCACCCCAAGGACACCGCCAGCCAAGCGCCACCCCACGCACACCGCCAGCCAAGCACCACCCCACGCACACCGCCAGCCAAACGCCGCCCCACGCACACCCCATCACTTTTTTTGTTTATAAACAACAAAGAAACCACTAATTATAAAATAAGCACAAAACTACAAACACAAAAGCTCTAACTAAATACATGACAGAGATGCCAACCGTGAAACATATGAAAATATAAAACAGACAGCTTACGCTCACGGTATTTTCCCGATTTTGTTTTTGGTATGGTAACTTCTTTAACAGCCGGGCACACACAGCCCAGGCTTTGAAGGGCATTCGGGGCAGTACATCCGGCTCTTCCTCCGGATTAATCTCCGGGCACATACTCTACATTTCTTTGTGGGCAAGTCTTTTTTGGGAGTGGGAGGAATGTGATCTGGAAAGTGCCGATCTTTCAATCTAGCCACATCCTCCACCACATCTACTCTAGGAACTCTTGCCGGTTCCACCACAATAAGGCTTTCTATCATCGACTCCTGAAATTTAACAAATGTCATCCTTGACTCGGGTGAACAATCCTTGTATACAATAAAGGCATTAAAAGTTGCCAAATGAAATAAATGTAGGGGCAACTTTTTATACCACACATAAGATTTACGAAGAGCAGTGTAAGGTTCCAACCTCTGATCTACTCTATCAACACCACCCATGTGCCTATTGTAGTCCAAAATGCACGCAGGTTTGCGCACTTCCGCAACCTGACCCCAAACAGCCACAGGGGAAGTACTCTCATCATGGATTGTCGATAGCATGTACACATCCCTCCTGTCTGAAAATTTCAGAGCTAGCAGCTCATTATTCCGCAAGGCACTGCACTGTCCCCTCTCAAGTTTTTTACAGACAAGCTCCCTTGGATAGCCTTTCCGGTTAGAACGGATTGTGCCACAAGCAACAGTGTCCACCCTAAACAACTCCTTGAACAACTGCACTCCAGTGTAGAAATTATCTACGTACAAATGGTGACCTTTGTTAAACAGCCGTCTAGCAAGTTCCCACACAATTTTTTCACTAACTCCAAAAGTGGCCGGACAACCAGGAGGGTCAATACTGGAATCCCTACCAGTGTAGACCTGGAAATTATACACATATCCTGTACTGCTTTCAGACAGCAGATACAATTTAATCCCATACCGTACCCTCTTACTAGGAATGTACTGCTTAAAAACTAAACGACCCTTGAAAAGGACCAAAGACTCGTCCACACTTATCTCTTTGCCTGGAACATAGACCTCTGAAAAACGATCCACAAAATGATCAAGGACAGGCCTAATCTTAAAAAGATGGTCACAATCAGGGTGATCTCGTGGCAAGGCTAAAGCATTGTCTACAAAATGCAGCATACGAAGAAGAAGCAAATACTGATTACGTGTCATAGTTGCAGGAAATATAGCAGTTGCCATCAAGGGACTAGTCGACCAATAAGAAGCCAGTGACGGCTTCCTGATCAACCCCATCAAAAAAGACAAACCTAAAAACCTTTTCATCTCTTCCAGATATGTGGGAACCCACTGAGTAGCTCTAGACTGAGGCTTAAGTCTGGCAGCGTTGTCTCGCAAATATTGCTCTGCATACACATTTGTCTGCTCCACAATCTCTTCCAAAAATACATCGTCCATAAACAAGTGAAAGAAATGGACAGGCAAAAAGTTTTCCGTATTAACTCTACACCCTGGGAGACCAGTAAATGCAGGTAACTGTGGCTGCTCCATGTTTGGGGAAATCCAGGTGTCAGGTCTTCTAATGGGAAACCCTTCAGCCCCAGGCTGCTGCACTCTTGGCACATCAATGTCCTCCTCTAACACAGAACCTTCATCTGCACTGAGAGTAGATTCCTCATCAGAAGAATACTCTCGGACAGAAAACTCACTTCCAGAATCTCCTGCTTCCTCCTCTGCCTCAGATGCAGAGTCAGTGTCGTAATCATGGTCTAAAGACGACTCAAAGACCATGCGAACAACCTGCTGAGCGGTCACTTTGCGGCTAGCCATGATCCTAACAACAAATGGATTGCCAACAACAACTAGCACTAAAATAAGTAATAAACAAAGTGTAGCTTTATCACAAACAGTTATGTACTACAAAAAACTATACCACTCACTTGCCTGAAAAAGCTACTCAGCAAGCAACTACTCGGCACAGACACAGCAATCACCAATGATATCCCACTAAAAAGAAGAAAAAAAAAGCAAATTAGACATATGACAACACAAACATTTCTGTGCTCAAATCTAAGGACAATGTCAAACACACAATACTGCATTTAGTACACCACCTACAAACATGTCATTCATGCATGACAACAATACTCCTTTGGAGTAAATTGCTTTCACTTACCTAAAACATGCAACTACGCAAACCGCAGGACAACTACTGCCAAAACCGCAAAGATCCACAGCAAAGGAAGCAAAAGCGTTGAACTAGAAGAAAAAGAAGAAATACATTGTTATAATCACAAATACAAATACTTTGCCAGTTGACAAACACCCCACCACCAAGAACTTAGAAGTTGTACCTGGTACCTAAGTGGATCCTGCCCCGCTCGGGGGTAGATGGGCGTAAAAAAATTGGCTAATCTGCCCCCAAGGGGGGCAGAAATGGGCAACACCTCTGTGCCCCCTTTAGGGGGTGACCCTTCCCAAAGGGGGCACCCCCAGCACAACACAAAAAAAAAAAAAAAAGTCCCTGCCGTATTGGTGGTTTCTGCCCTCCTTGGGGGCAGATGGGCCTACAAAAATAGGGGCAGAGATGGCCAATACGAACTTTCCCCACTTTAGGGGGGCGACCATTGCCCAAGGGGTGCCCCCAAACACACACCACACACACACATACCACACAATCCCTGGCGCCTAGTGTGCTTCCACCCCCCGGGGGCCAGATCGTCCAAAAAATGGCTGGTTTGCCATCGGGGGGCCGAAACAGAAAAAAAAATATAGCCCCCCAGGGGAGCGTCCCTTGCCCAAGGGGTTGCCCCCAAAATAAATAATAAAAACAAAATCCCTGGTGTCTAGTGGATTTCGCCTCCCCTTGGGGGCAGATCAGCCCAAAAATTGGCAATCTGGGGGGGCGAAATACTAAAAAAATAGCCCCCCAGTGGGGCGACCCTTGCCCAAGGGGTCGCCGCCAAAAGAAACTTTACAATAAAAATAAATCCCTGGTGACTAGTGGATTTCGCCCCCCCCGGGGGCAGATCGGCTGAAAAAGAGGCGATCTGCTCCCATGGGGGGGCGAAACACTAAAAAAATTGACCCGGGGGGGCGACCCTTGCCCAAGGGGTCACCCCCAAAAAACACAATAAAAACAAATTCCCTGGTGTCTAGTGGATTTCGCCCCCCCCGGGGGCGAAATACTAAAAAAATAGCCCCCCAGTGGGGCCACCCTTGCCCAAGGGGTCTCCCCCAAAAGAAACTTTACAATAAAAATAAATCCCTGGTGTCTAGTGGATTTCGCCCCCCCCCTCCCCGGGGGCAGATCCGCCGAAAAAAAGGCAATCTGCCCCCGGGGGGGGGGGGCGAAATACTAAAAAAAATTGCCCCGGGGGCGACCCTTGCCCAAGGGGTCGCCCCCAAAATAAAATCCCTGGTGTCTAGTGGTTTTCGCCCCCCCTCCCCCCTGGGGGCAGATCCGCCGAACAATCGGCGGATCTGCCCCCGGGGGGGGGGGGCGAAATACTAAAAAAAATTGCCCCCCAGGGAGGCGACCCTTGCCCAAGGGGCCACCCTCAAAAGAAACCTAATAGGAAAAATCCCTGGGGTCTAGTGGAGATTCCTGCTCCACGATCGCGGGCCCTGCCCGCGATCGTGGAGCAGGAATCTTGTGAAAACAGGCACAGAGGGAAAGGAAAAACCCTTTCCTTTCCCCCGTGTCTGTTTTCACCACCCCCCGTCCCCCAAAAACGGAAAGGACTCACCTTCTGGGTCCTTTCCTCCTCGCGCGCTGGAAGCAAATGGCTTCCAGCGCGCCCGGCAACACTAGATGACGTCGGCGCGCTGTGCGCGCGCTGACGTTATCGGATTGCCGGGGGGGGGGTCGGGGTGGAGGTGGGTGCACGGGGGTGCGCTAGGGCTCCCCCAAGTTCCCCTGTGCCTTGGACGAGGTGACCTCGTCCAAGGCACAGGGGAACTGTAGCCTTGGACGAGGTCACCTCGTCCAAGGCACAGAACAGGTTAAGGGCATAACTGCAACAAGGAGGAGCTGCTGGTTATTGAGTATAGCAGCTACATCGCTGTGGTAGGCCCTGAGGGGGTCATGATTGTAGTCATGCATGCAGTGAAATGTTTGGGATGTCAGGTGTTGTGGCAACTCCCTAACTGCTGTGGTGAAGTCCCTCACACACTGTTGTAGTCCTTGCAGTAGGGATTGTTGTACCTGCATGGCTGCTGACTGTTCTGCAGGTGACATCATGCACATCCCCTCAAGGCTGGCTGCCATATTTTACATCCCCACCCGCACCTCCTCCGCCAGCTCCTGCTGTACTCCCACTACTGTCTTCTCAAAGGTGGTACCAGTGTCATCAGACTCCTCAGCTGTGTTGGAGCTGGCAGGTTGTACTATTGGGGTGGTGGGTGGGCCTTCTGTGATGGCTGCTACATCTGTGCTCATCCTTGCGAGTGAAGGTGCGGTCTGGAGGGTTCCAAGGACATCTTGGAGGGTTTGCTGGCTAATGGTTGTCAGCTCGTCATCCATGTCATCACGGTAGTCCAGGATGGGCATATCCGCAGGAGAGCCATCGTCCTCTGCAATGAGATATTGTACAATTAGTGTGTCTGTGTTGTGGCAGTTGTAATGTGACGTCACAGACTTCCTATTAGTGGAACATTGTAATCTTGGTTCCTGTTCATTGTTCCTGTCATTAATATTAGCATTCTCACAGGCCTATGACCCACCTGCATGTCACATGTAGTGGGCAGTTTGGGGAATTGTCTGCGTCACATCCTCTAGGTGTAGGTTCAGTCCAAATTGTGTGTTGTCACCTTCTTGTCATACTCAGCCCTCCCTCTACTTCCATTAGCATTTTGAGGCCTTGCAATGCTGGTGGGTGTTCTGATGCCACTTGCACCACACATAACAATATAGGACTAATCTAGTCTCTGATATTTCACATACACCTATAAGTTGCTGAGACCTAGCAGATACCATGTATTGCATTGGCATGACTCAACACAGGTGTCAGCATTGGTAGTGTGTCATGTTGATTGTTGCCAATGTATGCTACATTGGATTGCACTGATGGGCCTGGAAGTGTTCCATTTCCTCTTATGACTGTGCAGGTCTGTTTCACTAGCTAGACACATTTGTCCTCTCCCTCAATGCTGTTGTCTTAGCAGTATGACAGTGAGATGTTGCAAGGTGGCATTGCAGCTATTGTAACACAGGCACAGGGTAGACCCTGGAATGGGCAGCATGGGTATGACATTACTGCTGTGTACTTCATAATGTAAGTAACAATACATGATGTTTATTGCACCTATAGACATGAGCATTTTACAGGATTTACACTGTTAGGATTTGAAGGGGATTGGTCACGTCGTCATCCTGAACCCTCTATTTTGGGTGTGTTTGTTCCATGGGCACCTAACTGCCATTTTCTACTTGGACAGCACAACCAGCACAGGTAGCAGTGGCAACTGTTGTCAACGGTAAATGCCACTTGCGGAAATGGCCTGAGACTGGACATTTACCCTAGTTCACGTTGTGACAATACCAGCTGTCCTGTGACAGCAGCCCAGTTTTACATTCTATCCTACCCTCCTGGACTGGCTTTGCCTTTCCAACAGCCTTGGTATGGCAGAGTACCCCCATGCAAAGGTTGTTTGTGTTGTGCTGTGCACCTGGTTTCCCCATGCCCCTTTGCCCTTTCCACTGCCTAATTTCCATGGCTGATATGCATTGTGTAGTAGGTATGTCCCTTCCCCTCCTTGCAGTTAACATTTAGGCATTTTTGTCCCCCATGCAACTTACCCTGCATATGTGTTGTTTCCTGGTAGTCTGCGCCGTGCTGTCCTGTGATTCCTGTGTCGATCTCCTCTGGGATGACGGCTGCCACCATCTCCTCCATCTCGTCCAGGGCCTCCTGCGGTGCTGGACTCCCACCTCCAGTCTGCAGTCCTGCCTTCCTGTTCCTTGCCAGTTTTTCCTTCGTCCGGCGCTTGCAGTCATGCCAGTGTTTCTTGCACTCCGTGACTGTTCTCCAGACCTCTGCCACACTGTTGATCTTGTCGACAATTTGTGGCCAAATTGCCTCTCTCCTCCCAATTGGCAGTTTTGAGATGACGAAAAGTTAATGCTGGTGCTCTGTCACTTCTCTGACCAGTATTTCATGCTCCTCTGCACTGAAACAACACTTCCTTTTCTTCTCCCTCTACTGGGTCTTGTCTGTGTCCTCCTGGCTGGTTCCTGGTCGACTGGGATCTCCCTGGGGTCTCTCTGGCTTCTGGGATCCATTTTGGGGCTCCTTAGCACTGTTTGCTGCGTTTGCGCCGCTTTTTACGCTAATGCAGTAGAAACTGGCACATATCCGATTTGCAACATCGCAAACCGGATTAGAGTAATTTTCCCCGAGTTAACGTCATTTTGCTTTACGACGCGGCGCAATGGTTAGAGTAAAAAAATATGACTCTAACCCGTGCTTTGTGCCACCATGCGTCAAAGTATAAATTTGACGCACGGGTGGCGCAAAGCCCGCGTTAAGGTTTTTGACGCAAAACTGCATTCGCGCAGTTTTGTGCCATAAAGTATAAAGATGGTCCTTAGTGTCTCTGGAATCACCTCCTCATTATTCTTCATACCTTAAAATAATAATTTACAAACATCCCACAGATAGAACCCCTGCATGCTGCTAATGCCCCTCTTGAGCCTTCAGTTTTTATTCATGAAAAGGGAGATTTATATGCATATTTCAATGTTATGTACTGAATATACTGATTATACAAAAACATCAGCTACGATACATTAAGTCAAGTAAAGTACTTCTAGATCAACGCTTTAGCCATTACTGAAAAATAAAGAGAAACATTAGGTAACAAAAACAGCGGTACACAAAAGGATCATTAGAGCCTCTAATCTATAAGAGAACCCTTCAGAGCAAATTGCTAAAGGATCCATTTGAGCTCTCATTGCTGTCTTTGCATAAGGAATAATTTTGAGGTGAGTTGTTATGGGATTGCAACCAAAATTGGCAATTGACCCATCTGCTCACATCTTGCAACCACCTACATTATATCTCTGTGTTAGAAGTGGGGTCTCTAGATGGCTGTCAATTTACACCCTGTCCAAGTAGGGACCCTCACTCTAGTCAGGGTGAGGGAGGTACAAAGCTCAGATAACTCATGCTCACCCCCTTGGTAGCTTGGCGCAAGCAGTCAGGCTTATCTCAGAGGCAATGTGTAAACTATTTGTACAAACACACACAGTCACACAATGAAAACATCACAAAAGGATTCCACACCAGTTTAGAGAAATAGCCAATACTTATCTAAATCAAACAAGACCAAAATGACAAACATCCAACCTACACAAGCAAAGATACAAATTTTCAAAGATTAAACTTCAATATAGTGCTTAGAAACACAATAACTCCAATTTGGGCTATTGAAACGTCATGGACTGAGTTGTTCCTAACAGCCCAACGCCACTCGCGAAGAGGGCGGCGCTGGTCACAGAGTCACATGGACCCCCAGTTTAAAAAAATGTATAGGTTAGATAAGTTCCCCGAGGTGATGACTGAGTTGGAGGCCAAAGACCACGGCTAGACACTTTTAAAAAAAACAGGTCAGGTTTCTTTGGGAAAATGTGATGTGTCCACGTTGTGTTTTGAGGAATTTCCTGTCATGGGCATTAGGTCTACCCACACAAGTGAGGTACCATTCATATCGGGAGACTTGAGGGAATGCTGGGTAGAAGAAAGTGTGCGGCTCCTCTCAGATTCCAGAACTTTGCAGCACTGAAATCTGAGGTAAAAGTGTTTTATTTGCCAAATTTTGAGGTTTGCAAAGGATTCTGGGTAACAGAACCTGGTGAGAGCTCCACAAGTCACCCCATCCTGGATTTCCCTAGGTGTATAGTTTAAAAAAAAGCACAGGTTTGGTAGGTTTCCCAGGGTTCCGGCTGAACCAGAGGCCAAAGACCACAGCTAGGCACTTTCCAAAAAACACATCAGATTTCAATGTAAAAATGTGATGTGCCCATGTTGCATTTCCTGTTGCGGGCATTAGGCCTACCCACATAAGTGGGGTACCATTTTTATCGGGAGACTTGGGGGAACACAGAATAGCACAATAAGTGTTATTGCCCCTTTCCTTTCTCTACATGTTTTCCTTCCAAATGTAAGACTGTGCAAAAAGAAAATGTCTATTTGAGAAATGCCCTGTAATTCACATGCTAGTATGGGGACCCCAGAATTCAAAGATGTGCAAATAACCACTGCCTCTCAACACCTTATCTTGTGCCTATTTTGGAAATACAAAGGTTTCCTTAATACCTATTTTTCAGTCTTTATATTTCACCAAATGAATTGCTGTATACCCGGCATACAATGAAAACCCATATCAAGGTGCAACTCATGTATTGGCTCTGGGTACCTAGGGTTCTTGATGAACCTACAAGCCCTATATATCTACACAACCAGAAGAGTCCAGCAGAAGTAACAGTATATTGCTTTTGAAAATTTGTCATTGCAGCAAAAAGTTACAGAGTAAACCATGGAGAAAAATGGCTGTTTTTTTCAGATCAATTTCAATATATTTTTATTTTAACTGTTACTTTCTGTAGGAAAACCTTGAAGGATCTACACAAATGACCCCTTGCTGAATTCAGAATTGTGTGTACTTTTCAGAAATATTTAGCTGTCCGGGATCCAGCATTGTTTTCACACCCATTTCTGTCACTAACTGGAAGGAGACTGAAAGCACAAACAATAGTAAAAGTAGAGTATGTCCCAGTAAAATGCCAAACTCTCGTTGAAAAATGTGGTTTTCTGATTCAAGTCTGCCTGTTCCCGAAAGCTGGGAAGATGGTTATTTTAGCACCACAAACTCTTTGTTGATGCCATTTTCAGAGAAAAAACACATGCTTTGTTCTGCAGCCCTTTTTCCCATTTTTCAGGAAAAAACAAAATGTTTGCTGTATTTTGGCTAATTTGTTGGTCCCCTCTAGGGGAACCCACAAACTCTGGGTAGCTTTATAATCCCTAGAATGTTGGAAAAAAAGGACACATATTTAGCGTGGATAGCTTATGTGGGCAAAAAGTTATGAAGGCCTAAGTGCGAACTACCCCAAATAGCAAAAAAAGTGCTCAGCACTGGAGGAGGGGGGTGGGGGGAAGGCCCAGCAGCTAAGGGGTTAATCTATGGGAAGTCCAGGCAGAAGAGACAGTACTTCAACCACTTCTAAAATGTACATATAGCAACTATATTTATTTACTCACAGGTTCTTATACGAAACTACAATTGAAAATTCACCCTGGATTTGCTTTTACTTTATGTGGACATAAAATTAGAAAACATAACATTAACAATGTAAACAAGGTTTAATACAATAATTCAGTCTGTAGCCTTCTCCCCATTTACCCTTGCTCTATCCCCATAAATAGCTGCATCTGCCCCTTTTTCCTCTGTCACGTGGCTTTGTGTCCACAGCGTATGTGATGTTCCAGTCACACACATACTGCTGAGTCTTGAGATACCTTTCCTATCTGTGGCTTGTCCTGTTCCTGGCTTGTAACCTGACGTGTTTGTAGTTCAACCTCTCCTCATATCTAATATCCAATGCTGTTGTGATCTGCCTCAAACCCCTTGCACCTCCACCCCAATATTTCTTATTTCTATATGGAAATTCATTGTTCTCAACTGAAGCACTCCAGTGGCTGGAACCAGAAGGTTGACAGACTTTCTATAATCCTCTAGATATCCTAGGCAATGTCTGTGCCTACATTAATCACTTGAGTCATCTTGCATTCAACACATAATAGTGCCTGCTACTGCACCAGTTAAGACTCACTCTGTGTGGCTGTGTACTTCTGCACTCGAAAACCCTCTTTTGTAGTTTTGTGTAATCCACCAATGTTAATACTCAACACAAGTATAGGCTGTACATGCTTGGTTTGTATACCCATTGTAGAAGACTACAAAGCATGGGATCGCTTAGCTGATTTGACCCATTCTTCTTCTTTGTGTATGCAGCTTGAAGTCCTTGCGCTGATGCTAGCTTTCCTTTCTCTTATAACTCTAAAGCCTATATTTATACTTTTTACCGCAAACCAGCGCCGGCGCTGGTTTGCGTCAACAGATTTACCGCCGGCTTACGCCATTCCTACGTGCCATGCGGGCGCCTTATTTAAGGATTGACGTTAACCGGCGCTGCGGGCTGGTCAGAGTAAAAAAAAACAACTCAAACCAGGCAGTGCCGGCGTAGCGGAAAATGTGGGTTGTCCGTCAAAAAATGTTGCAAGTCAGGTTTGAGTCAAAAATCATGGCTCAAAGCAGACTTGTGCCATTTTTTGATGCACACCCCCATTGAAATGACTCCTGTCTTAGCAAAGACAGGAGTCCTGCCCCCTTGCCCAATGGCCATGCTCAGGGGACTTCTGTCCCCTGGGATGGCCTTTGGGCTCAGTGGCATGTATGGGGCCCAAATTAGGTCCCCTTATGCCACTTTAAAAAATAAAAAAATAATACTTATCTCAACTTACCTGTACTTACCTGGGATGGGTCCCCCCATCCATAGGTGTCCTCCTGGGGTGGGCGAGGGTGGCAGGGGGGTCCCTGGGGGCAGGGAAGGGCAGCCCACAGGTCCCTTAACGCCTGCCCTCACCCAGGCGTTAAAAAACAGCGCACATCAGGCTGTGTGTCGTTTTTTAAGGCCCGCCCCCTCCTATGCGTCAAAATGACGCAGGAGTATAAATAAGGCGCACAGGCCTTAAAGTCATTTTTTTAATGGGAACGCCTACCTTGCATGTCATTAACGCAAGGCAGTTTCCCGCATCCAAAAATTTTGCACACTGAGGTTTTTGGATGTCCGTGGGGTCAGGAGTCATAGTTTAAACATGGGGCAAGGTTTGCACCGAATGTGCGTCAAACGTTTTGATGCACATTCGGCGCAAACAGAGTATAAATATGCCCCTAAGTTGCTGGACTTCATGCCTTGCCAGGCATCTTGCTGGTAGTGAGTAGAATTGTGTTTCAATTCTTTGGGCCCATTTACAAGTTGGAATTCCACTTCACCTGAGCACAGCTAGCCTGATGTTCCTGTACCCGGAATTATGGGTCTGAGAACACCTGATCTGATTTAACCAGCTGGAAAAAAATGATGATTAAATCACTTGAGGCTCTGGCTGCAATAGCAGCCAAATCTCTGTCCATGCCCCAACCCGACCATTTTCTACAGCAAGGAAGGCGATTGCAAGCCTCACTCCTACAACAGCTTTTATTCCCCTTCCATCCCATTCTCTTGCACCCCTTCCCTTCAACCCAACCCACACATGCCTCACAGCTCATATTTACCACCGGCTCAAAGTGGCATTAAATGTGAATGTCAATTCCCATGGAACAGAGAATACTGTGTGGTGTGCTGCCAGGTGGAACTGGGTCCACACAGTTGCTCCCCATTCTGTGATGATTAGGTCATAATTGCATGGCACTGGTGGGGCGTTACTGCACAGTCATGTTAATTTCATGTGCATATTTTGCACACCACAAGTACAGTGAAAATCATAATCGGGATTTTAGCATTTTGCCCTTCAGTGCTCTGGAAGCTGGTGATTTTAATTCCTCAATAGGTGGTGTTGTGTGGGGTACAGTGTTCTCCTTGCTCTTCCACATTACCCATGCCAACTTACTCTTCTTCATATTATGACCTCTGTTGGCACACCTAAAACATGTATTTTGTCTGTGTGCACATCTCAAACAATTGCAGCAGCCTTGACGGTGAGATTTCAAGACGTTCTCAGCCAAGTCAACAATGACATGAGTAAGGAGGGCGCTAATGCTTTTATATTTTTTCCACACAAAAGATCACTATTTTAGCTTTCTGTGCATGGTTAAAGCCATGGTTAAAGCCATGTGTTGAAAGCATGTAGGTATTGCTGGGTGTTTCGATTTACGTTAATAAAAGTATCAATGTTTTGACCTATGGTCTCTGGATCTAATTACGAGGCTTCAACATCACTCGGGTCAGGGTGCAAAGCTGTCAGAGGGCGGCTGGCTAGTTGAGATATGTCAGAGAATCAGAAATGGAGCGATGTCTACAACAAACAATAGCGTGTTGACCAATCCCGATCCTGGGCTATTCCTATGCTCTCCTTCCAGCCACTAAGGAAGGCAAATTTAGCCAAGGGAAGGGGGCATGGGGGTTTATCTATTAACTGCCTTAAAGGCCAGCTGCAAGATGCTGTCCTGGGACTCTTACAAATTCCTCACTGTGCACCTAACCTATCAACACAGAAGGAAGGAGCTAGGGCTAATCCTATTCAACATATACATACCTCCGAGACGACAAACCTGCTTGTGGACCATATCACTGAAGTGGCTGGTTTCCACCCACTTCTTCCACTGCTAGTAACAGGGGATTTCAACATGAACCTTCTCGAAGGGTCAGACACCAACAAGGTTATCGATGCCCAGGAAAAGCAGTGTTATGTTCCTGAACAAACACTGATCAAAACAGTGGAATGATGCAACATAGGAACAACCTTAGTTGGCTCTCTTGAGCACTTAGGTCTCAGAGGACTAATGGGCGATTTAGTGACGATACCTCCCTTCCCTTTCATTCCACTTCACAAATGGAAACTCTCTAATAGACTTCACCTGGGTCTCCCTATCACTGCTGCAAACGGTCTCTTCCTTCAAAATGGGTATAAGGCCCGAAAGTGATCACTTGCCACAGGAAGTGGTGTTCACTTGACACTAGCCCTACATACTACCAACAAGGCACCCACTGGCACCAAACAGCTGTGCCAGTTGAAAAGAATCAAATAGACAGCTACTTCCCTAGATCTCCTGGCTGAGGAAGCTGACAAGCACCTAAAAGCCTCCCAAAGAAGAGAAGGGTCACCTAAAGACAAATGGGAGGCCTTCATTCACTCATACACCCAGCAATTCACTAGAAACACTGCAGCCACCAGGCCCCAACCCCAAAGGGCCACAAAGAAGCCCCACTCCTCATTTAGGCTGAAACAGCTAAAAAGGAAAGTCAATCAAGCACTCCGGCAAGTCCACCAGTTTCCCGAACAAGATTGTCATCTTATCAAATTGAAACAAGAAAAAGGAAAGCTGAAACAGGTGGTCTGGGAGATCAGGAGGCTACACACGGAAATATTCTGGGCCAAACTCATCTGGGACATAAAACACAAGACCACCAGCCAATTCAGAAGTAATGTAAATGCCCTGAAAAATCAACAAGGCCCAATCTCGAACTCAAACATCTCGGCGGCGGTCTGGGCATCTTTTTTTAAATTACACTTCCAGCAAACCAATGGCGTTGTGGATCACATCTCCATCAGTGGCCTAGGCATGCCAACCAAGCCCTGCAACCCATCCACCGGCAACTCCAGTAATGTGGACAGTGAAATAGCCTTCCCCTGTGCAGGTATCCAACGGCTAATAGGCAGAGGGAGCCCCCAGCTCAAATGGAGTTCCCCAGGCCATCTATAAACAGGACCCACTAAAGTAGGCCGGAGCTAAGACCCCCCTCTTCAACCATGCCCTGTCCGGGGAACCAATGCCAGAATCCTGGAGGGGATCCATAATCTCACCAATACACAAAGGCGGTGACTAGTCGAACCCCAGTAACTACCGCCTGATCGCACTCGTAGACAATGAAGCAAAGTACTACGCTAGCGCTCTCCTGGAATACCTAGTCGACTGGGCTGGTCAAAAACCAATAATCCCTGCAAACCAAACAGGGTTCACCAGTAATTCAGGCACGGATACCAACATTATGGCATTATCCCTCATACTGGACTCCTCAAAGGCCACAAAGCTCCCACTCTACCTCTGCTTCATCAACTTCAAAGCAGCCTTTGACAGCATCAACCGAAACAGACTCTGGGAGAAACTTAATAGCTGGCAAATCCCACAGCAACTGCTGGAAGCTATTGAGAGACTGTACACCAGCACATGGGTCAGGATTATAGTGGGCAACCAGTCAAACCTATCCAGGAAGATCCAAATAACAAGAGGCCTGAAACAGGGCTGTGTTTTGGCCCCCATGTTCTTTAATCGCTTCATGGCAAGTATTTGTGCAATAAATCATGCAATAACACAGTATAAACACCACAAAATTATAGAATATTTATCTTGATAAAATAAGGTCACAACGATCAAGATTTGATAACTACATGTTTAAATATCACTTTAGAGAATGAAAGAAAAGAGTTTTAAGTTCTTAAAAGCAATAAGTGTCACTTGCAAGCATAAAGTACCTGGTTTGCGTCTAAATTATCTGCAGAGGAGGAGAAGTGTGGGAAACGGAGAGGTGTGTGTCGGTTTCTCTGGGCACACTCAGAAGATGCTTTGATGATTTTCACTCAGCCAGGGCCTTTCATCGATCTGGCGCGCAGACTTGGATTCTCTTTGGGTTGTGGGGTATTTGGACACCCCGAAGACGATGGGGAGAAATCCTGGGCAGGCAGGATGAAGTCACAGGAGCTGCGTTGAGCCGGTGGGCAATGCGGGGAAGTTTCTGTTGCACGGCAGGCGCTGCGTGGATTCTTCTTGCAGGAAGTTTGGCTGCATCGTTCTGGCTCGGCTATTCGTTCATCTAGTGGGCCGTGCATCGAAGTTCTGGTCGCAACGCTGGTGATGCGTTGATCTCCACTCGGGGAGCCGGGCTGTGTCGTTCTGGTTTGACATGCGGTGATTTCCTCACCGCGATGCAGGCTGTGAGTTGTTTCTGGCAGGATGTGCGTCCAAATTGTGCTGCACAAGTTCTTTGCAGAGATGAAGGTGGTCATTACAACATTGGCGGTAAAAGCCGCATACCGCCGTGCATAAGACCGCCAACACACCGCCGCGGCCTCGGAAAACCGCCACAGCCATTATGACCCACAGCACGGAATCCACCAAAATTCAGACACCCACACAAGTCCGCCACACCAAAGGTCAGTGATAAACTGGCGAAAACAAAACCTCCACCGTCACGGCAACAGAAATACACCCACACTACCACGACACACGAATCCACACGCGGTCTTTCAACCGCGGTATTCCATTGGCGGTACACACCGCCGTGCTCAAAATACACACACTCTTACAAAACACATCCACATTGGACAATTCGAAATACACACACCTGATACACATACACACACCACTCCCACACACCCAATACAATATATAACACACACCCACATCACCCACAAACCCCTACAACCAAAAATCATGAACAAAGGCCAGAGAGACACCACCATCAACAATACTAGCATCCACAGGCACACAACACCATCACCCACATAACTTCCACGCACCTCACACAACACACCACTACATAGCAGCACACTTATCACCCCACACACCACCCCACACATCATCTACACCACCCCATGGCACGGCAAAGACACCCTAGGTTCTCGGAGGAGGAGCTCAGGGTCATGGTGGAGGAAATCGTCCAGGTAGAGCCACAGCTATTCGAATCACAGGTGCAGCACACCTCAATTGCAAGGAAGATGGAGCTATGGCGAAGAATAGCAGACAGGGTAAACGCAGTGGGACAGCACCCAAGAAATCAGGAGGACATCAGGAAGAGGTGGAACGATCCATGGGAGAAGGTGCGTTCCGTGGTCTCAAGACACCACCTGGCGGTTCAGCGGACTGGCGGCGGACCCCCACCTCCTCCCCCACAACTAACAACATGGGAGGAGCAGGTCTTGGCGATTCTGCATCCTGAGTGCCTCGCAGGAGTAGGTGGAGGAATGGACTCTGGTAAGTCAAATCTTAACTATTACATCCCCCACCCTACCTGCATGCCAGCACATACCCCCACCCTCACCCTCACCCCCATCACTCTAACTCCTCACAAATGTCCCAATATCACAAACCACACATCCTAACATCCTAAGCCCTGCATGCAACAACAAAGCATGGACACCCATCACTAAAGCATGCCCACTGCACATACCCATACACCCCCCTAAACCATCATCACACAAGGTCCCACACAGGAATGCAAGCACTGGGGTACACGGTCACCCACCCATTGCACACCATGCCACACACAGATATAATAAACATCCTTTTATACCCCTGCAGGACCCCTACCCAACGTCACCGGACAGGAGGGTCCACACATGTCCACACCACCAACCGAAGAGGCCCACAGTGAAGACAGCACCTCTGTCCAACTGGATCTAGATAACCAGCCCGGCCCATTGGGGACCTCGGGACAGTTGGTTCCCACCACACAGTCACAGGCCACCACAGAGCTTCCCCCCTATGGAAACACCAGCACAGAACCCACCCAGCGGGCCATACCTCCGTCCCCAAGACACGTCAATCAGCAGTGTGTCCACCACTACAGGGAACCCAGGCTAACCCACCACCCCAACAACAACAGGGACCTGGGGGCAGTGGTAGTGGGCACACGGTCCAGTGGACGGAGGCCCAGGAACACAGGGGAACTGGGAGGGCTGCTGTGCGAAAGGGGGCGGACAGGCCCCGGGAACCCACTCTCCACGAGGCCCTCTCCTCCTTCATGGGAGCCTACCACCACTCCCAGGAGACGATGGCAACGGTACTGGCCAAGTTACAGGAGACCCAGCGCCTGCTGGAGGAACAGTATATGGGCTTCAGGGAGGAACTCAGAACCATCAATTCCACCCTGGGCACCATCGTAGGGGTGCTGAAGGAAGTACTCAACACCAGGAGGGACACTGTGGCACTGCAAGGGGCCCCTGACACTAGCCTGGTCAATGAACTGCACACCACCTCCGCCAGCGCTGATGGACAGGAGGCACAGCCACAGGACCATCACACCAGCACCCCACCCCCTGCAGAGGGAGAACCACCTCGCAAACGGTCCCTGAGATCCAGGAATAAGATAGAGAACGATGCCAAGACCCCAGCCAAGAAATGAGACCAACCTGATTGTCATCCTACTGGCCCACTTTGTCACCCTGTCCATCCTTAAACTGCCCCAGCTCCACTTCCTATGCCCATTTGGGCAATGCACCCGTGAGACTAATAGACTGGACTCTGCCATGGACATTCCTCCACCATCACCTCTCACCATTTTGCTACCCCCTCCAATTTTGAGCACTAAAATAAACACCCTTAAGGCACAAAACAATCTGGAGTCAGTCTGTGATTTCGGAATACAGTATTAGCAAAAAGCTCTTTCATTTGTAATGTCAACATACCTATGTCACACAGCTCTAGTCCATGAGGAATCAAAGCAGATGTCACACTGTGGTTCCCAGATCTGTGAAATCGTAAGGGAAAGTGACAACTCAGTGACCATACACTGGGTGAAAACGGCAGACAGTAGAGAGGAAGTAGTGTTTAAGTACATGTAGTAGGCAGGTTTGTATTCTTACCTGTGTTTCACTGAAAATATTGCTGGATCACTGAGTCCCTGTTGTCCATGTCTTCTTCCTCTGCTTCCTCGTCTTCACTGTCCACAGGCTCCACAGCTGCAACAACACCACCATCTGGACCATCCTCCTGCAGAAAAGGCACCTGTCGTCGCAAAGCCAAGTTCAGAAGCATAGAAATCACCTTTCACTGTAGGCAAATCCTCCACCTGAGGGAAAACGATGTAGCTCTGCATGTGTTTCAGCAGGGCAGACAACACTCTGGACAACACGTTGGAAAACATGGGCTGGGACATCCCTGATGCTATGGCCACTGTTGCTTGAAATGACCCACTTGCAAGGAAATGGAACATTGACAGCACCTGCACTTGAGGGGGGATTCCTGTGGGATGGCGGATAGGTGACATCAGGTCTGGCTCCAACTGAGTACACAGTTCTTGGATTGTGGCACGGTCAAGCCTTATGTGATTATCACATGTCTTTCCTCCATTGTCGACAGGTCCACCAACGGTCGCTACACCGGAGGATGCCGCCATCTCCTCACATGTCCCAGCAGACGGTGCCTATGAAGGACAACAGCGAGCACAGAGTCAAACAACTCAGAGGTACGTACCCACAGCTTACACAGAACACCAATCATAATCTACAAAGTGGCCTGTATGTGTGTTGAGTCTAGGCCTAGGTATGTGTGACGCAGTTGAAAATGAAGCCATGTGGGCCCCTGAAATGGCGGCTGCCTGACCTGTAAAGTGGGACAATGGGATGTGAGGTAACTGCACTGGCATTGTACACCGTCGTGGTAGGCGGTCGAAGACCGCGGCGCAATTCTGCATTGGTTAACATTGGACCCTATGGGTCCCAGGAGCCAATGACGATGTACGCCGTCAGTGACTGTACGCAGAGCCGCGGACGTGACCGCCATTTTCTATCTGTTGCTGATACCTGATCTTCGACAGATGAGGACCTACACTGCAAATGCTGCTGTGACCTCGGTCTGGAAGAGACAAGGGCTCGAGTGTCTGGGGAAAGGGCCCCTGCCTTCACATCGGAGGAGTTGGAGAAACTTGTGGATGGGGTCCTCCCCCAGTACACGCTACTCTACGGTCCTCCAGAGAAACAGGAAAGTACACTTGGAGCATGCTGTATGGGCTATGCCTGTGTGGAGAGGGGTGGATGTAAGAAAGAAGGGGGGAGAGTGCGGCGTGCATGAATCGACGGTGAGTGCATGTGCCACATGGCAAGGGTAGGGATGGGTGCCAATCACTTTGACGGTGCAGTTGGTAAAAAGTTTCTCTTCCCCCTGTACAACTCATGTAGGTCAGCGCCCACCAGAAAAAATATATTTGGCGTGCCATCGCCAAGGATGTCCGGACCCTGGGGGTCTACCACAGACGGAGCACCCACTGCCGGAAAAGATGGGAGGACATTCACCGCTGGAGCAAGAAGACGGCGGAGGCTCAGCTGGGGATGGCCTCCCAACGTGGGAGGGGTGCCCGTCGCACCATGACCCCCTTGATGTTCAGGATCCTGGCAGTGGCGTACCCAGAGTTGGATAGGTGCTTGAGGGCATCACAGCAGCCACAAGGGGGTGAGTACACTCTCATTCTGCTGATTTTGCGCGCAGTGGAGGGGTCTGGGTGGGGGAGGTCGGCTGTGGGTTTTCCTAGGCCAGGGCGAGTTCCGTAGGCAAGGTTCCCTTCGTAAGGCAGGCCATGTGGCACCCCACCGCACCTCTGTAGAGTGCCAACTACACCTAGTCGAATTGGACAGTGGAGCCCAAGAGCGTGGCGTAGTGCAGGGGGCTTCTGTGTCTGTCGTGTCCGCCAACGGTAGCGGTAATGCATGCACTCAACATGTCTTTCTTCTGTCGTCCCCCCTTTTTGTGGTCTTCCTGTTCTTGTGTGCATTAGCATCATCAGGCGGAGGAGCAGTGGCACCGGAGCACGAAGGGGCTGCATCCAACATGGCCATGGAGGGCCACACTACGGAATCAGACTTCACCAGTGGGACGGAGGGCGAGGGGAGCTCCACGGCGGGGACAGGAGCTGAGACCAGTGACACGGACTCGTCCTCTGATGGGAGCTCCCTTGTGGTGGCGGCAACATCTGTGCCACCCCCATCTACCGGTACAGCCGCCACGCCCCCTTCCAGCACCACCCTCCCAGCAGCCCCTCAGCCTTTGCCCCGTGCCCGCTCACCCAGGAGGGTGGGCATCACCTTCGCCCCATTCACATCAGGCCCTGCCCCAGTCACCCCTGCAGCCCTCAGTGAGGAGGCCATTGACCTCCTCAGGTCCCTCACTGTTGGGCAGTCTACCATTTTTAATGCAGGGTGTAGAAAGGCAGTTGCAACAAACAAATGCATTCCTGGAGGGCATTCATTCTGGTCAGGCGGCCCTTCAGCGAGCTTTTCAGACTCTGGCCTCAGCACTGATGGCATCTATTGTCCCTGTCTCTAGCCTCCCCCCTCCAACTTCCTCCACCCAGACCCAATCCCCTGTACCCCAGCCTATCCCAAGCACACCTCTAGACCAGCATGTACACACGTCAACACACAAGGGAAGCTCAGGCAATCATAAGCACCACACATCCCACAGGCACTCACGCAAGCATCATAACCATGCAGACACACCAACATCCACTGCCTCCACTGTGTCCTCCTCCTCCTCGTCTCCCTCCTCCCTCCCAGTCTCATCTACACTCACACCTGCATGCACTACCTCTACAGCCACTACTTCCATCACCAGCACACCCACCAGCACACCCCACTCACATGCAGTCACCACCCCCACTATCATTCACACGTCACCTGTGTCCTCTCCCAGTGTGTCTGTGACGCCCCCTCCCAAGATACACAAACGCAGGCACACACCCACCCAACAGCCATCCACCTCACGACAGCCTCCAGCGCATGCACCTTCACCCAAAGTCAGCAAACGAACACCTCCTACAACCACAACTTCTTCCTCCACTCCCAAACCCCCTCCAGCTACCCATCCCAGTGTCTCCAAAAAACCTTTCCTGTCCAACCTTGACCTCTTTCCCACACCTCCCCCACCCCGTCCGTCTCCTAGGTCCTGAACTAGCACCTCAGCCACAACATCTCCGGGACCAGTGGTGCCTGTAGTCACCGGAATCTGGAGTGCACCGGCCACCAGGGCAGCCAGTGTGGCACAGAGCCACAGCACAGACAGTCCCCCACCTGTCAAGCATCAGAAGTTGGCCAGTGCCCGGCGGGAGAGGGGGAAGACTCCAGCCACCAAAGCCGCTCCCAGGGGTACAGGTGGGAGTGTGGAGTCAGCTGCGACACCTTCCATGGTGGGGAAGGGGCACAAGAAACTCAGCAAGTCTGGGAAGAGCAGCACGGCGGAGAAGACTGCCATCATCCTCGCTTCCCAGGAGGCCACCGCCAGCACCAGCCCAGCTGCCCAGGAGGCCACCGCAATCACCAGCCCAGCTGCCCAGGAGGCCACCGCCAGCACCAGCCCTGCTGCCCAGGAGGCCACCGCCACCAGCCCTGCTGCCCAGGAGGCCACCGCCAGCACCAGCTCAGCTGCCCAGGAGGCCACCGCCAGCACCAGCCCTGCTGCCAAGGAGGCCACAGCCGTCATCCCCACTGGGACAGAGAGGACCGCCAGCACAAGCCCCGCTGGGCCATGACGGACCGCCAGCACAAGCCCCGCTGAGACAGAGAGGACCGCCAGCACAAGCCCCGCTGAGACAGAGAGGACCGCCAGCACAAGCCCCGCTGGGCTAGAGAGGACCGCCAGCACAAGCCCTGTTGGGCTAGAGAGGACCGCCAGCACAAGCCCCGCTGGGCGATGAAGGACCGCCAGCAGCTGAGTCACTGCAAAGGAGCCCGCCGCTCCAAGCACCACTGAACAGGGCACCGCCGTCTCAAGCTCCGCTGAACAGGGCACCGCCGTCTCAAGCACCGCTGAACAGGGCACCAACGTCTCAAGCACCGCTGAACAGGGCACCGCCGTCTCAGGCACCGCTGAACAGGGCACCGCCGTCTCAAGCACCGCTGGCCCATGAGCGCCAAGGGCACTGACGCTACTGAGTCCGTCATGGGCAGAATGAAGCACTCTGGGCACCATGCCCCCTCCAGAACCAGTGGAGAGATCCATCCACTACCTCTGTCCTTAGCAGGATGAAGCACTCTGGGCACCATGCCCCCTCCAGAACCAGTGGAGAGATCCATCCACTACCTCTGTCGTTAGCAGGATGAAACACTGTGAGCACCATGCCCCCTCCAGAACCAGTGGAGAGATCCATCCACTACCTCTGTCCTTAGCAGGATGAAGCACTCTGGGCACAAGGCCCCCTCCAGAACCAGTGGAGATTGTTATCCACTTGAGAGGCTGTGGCTTTGCACTCCCCAGGATGGAACAGTGGGCAACCCACCCACTGTAGAGACTTGAGAGACTGTGGCTTTGCACTCCCCAAAATGGAACAGTGGGCAACCCACCCACTGTAGAGACTTGAGAGACTGTGGCTTTGCACTCCCCAGGATAAAGCAGTGGGCAACCCACCCACTGTAGAGGCTTGAGAGACTGTGGCTTTGCACTCCCCAGGTTATGGCAGTGGGCAACCCACCCACTGGAAAGACTTGAGAGACTGTGGCTTTGCACTCCTCAGGATAAAGCAGTGGGCATCCCACCCACTATAGAGACTTTAGAGGCTGTGGCTTTGCACTCCCCAGGATATTCCTGTGTCGTAGGTGTAGTACTCACCGTGGTCTTTGCCGCCGGCGTTCGTGCTCCTGGTAGAGGAGCAGGAAGACTATCGCAGGGAGAATTTGGAGTTCCGGGTCCATGGTGTCCTAGTTCCTCATGGGGTGTGTAGAGGTGAGCGTTTTCCCTTCGGAATCCTGTTTCCGCCGTGTTTTTATCCGCGGTGAATCCGCCCCAGAAAAGGTGGGGGATTGGATTGGTAGGTTGTGATACTGTGGGCGGTACATTGTCCTCCGCCTGTCTGTTGGCGGTGACTGCTGCGCTGTTTGTTTGTACCGCCGTGGCAGTTTGAGTGTTAAAGTGGCTGTCTTTGTTGGCGGTTTCCGCCACGGTCGTAATTGCAAAATCTTTACCGCCGGCCTGTTGGCGGTCTTACCGCCGCTTTAACACCGACCGGCAGGGTTGTAATGACCACTGAAGTCTTTTTGACCCTGAGACTTCAGAAAACAGGAGGAAAACTCAATCCAAGCCCTTGGAGAGCACTTATCAGCAGAGCCAGAAGGCAGAAAGGCAGGAGGGCAACAGCAGGGCAGCATTCCTTTGCAGAAAAGCAGTCAGGTGAGTCTTTTAGGCAGCCAGGCAGTTCCTCTTGACAGGTTGCAGGTTCAGGTCCAGAAGTGTCTGAGTTGGTAGAGTCAGAGGCCCTGTTTAAATACCCAAATGTGCCTTTGAAGTGGGGGAGACTTAAAGAGTGGCTTAGAAGTGCAAAAGGTCCCCTTTCAGTTCCATCCTGCCTGCCAGGGTCCCCGTAGGGGGTTCGGAAGTCCATTGTGGGAGGGCAGGCCACAGTCCTTTGACATGTAAGTGTCAGGCCCTCCACCCTCTCAGCCCAGGAAGACCCATTCAGTATGCAGATGTGTGCAGGTCTGACTGAGCATCCTTTGTTTGGGGTTATCTGAGTGAAATCCACAAGGGAGCTGTCAACTAACCCAGCAAGACGTGGATTGTAAGGCACAGAAGTATTTAAGTGCAGAGAAATGCTCACTTTCTAAAAGTGCCATTTCTAAAATAGTAATATTAAATCCAACTTCACCAGTCAGCAGGATTTTGTATTACCATTCTGGCCATACTAAATATGACCTTGTTACTCCTTTCAGATCAGAAGCTACCACTCAAACAGTATATGAGGGTAGCCCTAATGTTAGCCTATGAAAGGAGCATGCCTTACAGCAGTGTAAAATGAATTTAGGTGTTTTACACACTACCAGGACATATAAAACACACATGTATATGTCCTGACATGTACCTACATAGCACCCGCACTATGGGTTACCTAGGGCCTATCCTGGGGGTGACTTATATGTACAAAAAGGGGGGTTTAAGGCTTGGCAAGTACTTTTAAATGCCAAGTCGAGGTGGCAGTGAAATTGCACACACAGGCCTTGCAATGGCAGGCTTGAGACATGGTTAAGGGACTCCTTATTAGGGTGGCACAATCAGTGCTGCAGGCCCACTAGTAGCATATAATTTACAGGCCCTAGGCACATGTAGTGCACTTTACTAGGAGCTTACAAGTAAATTAAATATGCCAATTGGGTATGAGCCAATGTTACCATGTTTTTAGGGAGAGAGCACATGCACTTTAGCACTTGTCAGCAGTGGTGAAGTGTCCAGAGTCCTAAAGCCAGCAACAATGAGGTCAGAAGAAAAAGAGGAGGAAGGCAAAGAGTTTTGAGGTGACCCTTCAGAGAAGCCATTTCCAACATAAAGGTTTTGCATAAATATATTTCTGTTTGAGCCACACTTTATTATAAAAGTTTATGCATGGTTTCCAAGGTTCTTCTTTTCATTTTGACCTGTTCCCCTATCCTTAGAGCCGCTACCAGTATCAGCGGGTCCCTCTATTAGATACATTCAGTAGTCTTTGCCACCATCAACATTTTATCATTCTGCAATGAGTTTTCAATTTCTATATTCAGCAAAAATAATTTAATTGAACTCTGCTTTTGGAAGATGAGGTGGTTACGGAATTGCGGGTGGATTCAGAGGAATTTTTTAGGATAAATTTGGGTTCAGCCCCCTTAGCGATAGGTTGGGATACATTTAAGGCCTTTTTGAGAGGATACCTGATTAGGATAGCTGCACACAGTGAGGTACTGGGTTTTTCAGAACCGGTACTGATCCGGTAACCCAGCGGTGCCAGGGTACACCCAAAGACCTCGGGTACTTTCCTGATTCAGACCACAGAAACTCAGAGTCTTCTAGGTGAAGTCAAAGATCGAACTTATTGGCTGCAACCAAGTGGCAAGCGTCCTAGAAGTACAACAGCACGGTTTGAATGTTCTCAGGAGACTGTGGTGGTCATTCTGACCCTGGCGGTCTTTGACCGCCAGGGCGGAGGACCGCGGGAGCACCGCCGACAGGCCGGCGGTGCTCCAATGGGGATTCCGACCGCGGCGGTAAAGCCGCGGTCGGACCGGCACCACTGGCGGGGTCCCGCCAGTGTACCGCCGCCCCATTGAATCCTCTGCGGCGGCGCAGCTTGCTGCACCGCCGCGGGGATTCCGACCCCCCCTACCGCCATCCAGATCCCGGCGGTCGGACCGCCGGGATCCGGATGGCGGTAGGGGGGGTCGCGGGGCCCCTGGGGGCCCCTGCAGTGCCCATGCCACTGGCATGGGCATTGCAGGGGCCCCCGTAAGAGGGCCCCTACATGTATTTCACTGTCTGCTGCGCAACTGCCCCCGTCGCACAGCTTCCACTCCGCCGGCTCGATTCCGAGCCGGCTTCATCGTGGAAGCCTCTTTCCCGCTGGGCTGGCGGGCGGTCTGAAGGCGACCGCCCGCCAGCCCAGCGGGAAAGTCAGAATTACCGCCGCGGTCTTTCGACCGCGGAACTGTAATCTGACGGCGGGACTTTGGCGGGCGGCCTCCGCCGCCCGCCAAGGTCAGAATGAGGGCCTGTGTGTCAATGCAAAGTCAGGTTTCCTTATATACAGTTTTTTAAGCTTCAGGCAAACATTCTTGACATTTTGGTTGGTCATTCACATGTTTTCACTACAAAGGAAAAAACAGTGTCATGATGAAACCTCATATTTCATGTCATCCAACCCATAATAAATTACCTGGCAAGGCCTAGTATTTTACATCAGATAAGTGTGGACCCCCAATAAAAACGGGCACCTCCCCCTCGTAAAGTAAGAAGAAGAAAAGAGCAGGTGCAGGTGTGAGCAAGATTAGGCAGGGTGTGTGAGCGATAATAAGGGTTTTATGGCATGGTGTGCCTTGATGCTATCTGATTCGGCCACTGGGAGAGGGACTGACCAAACAGGTTTGGCCTGAGGCAATGGTTCCAGCTTGCCCAGGTCAGAGAAAAGTCAATCAAGGTGTACGTGTCCTTGGAATCAAATCTGACTGTATTATAAGCCTATGTGAGGGCAACTTTTAAAAATGGCTGCAGTGTATAAAATGGGAGCCACGAGTGCAGGACGAAAATGCCGATTTCGAGGTGAAAACGCTGCTGGAATTGAGCGAAAATGCTCATGCTTAGTGTACTAGTCATTATCGGTCTTTTGATACTAAAATCGTACTGCTGTGGCAAAGTAAATTACATGGGTCCAGAATTTTTAGAACCACAAACCCTCCTTTTGCCCTTACATAGGCAATAAACCTATTCTCATGCTAATCTGAGTCCAGGTCTATGTTTATAAGGCCATGGAGATGTTGCTGGAGCAAAATTCTAGTACTTGGTAACTCTCTCTGGACAGGTCTCCTCGAACATGAAGTAGCACAAAAGGCCACATATGGCAGGACAAAATAAGGAATACCTCTATCTGCAGTAGGTGGCATAAGATCACACACCCAACAATTAGTGATGTTCACTACTAACTAGTGTTGATGCAGAAGCTGTACAAAAGAATTGCTTACGAATTCTGATCTTCTAACCTGCTCATGTTCAGGAAAAGGGTGAAAAGAGTGCAAAGAAACAATAGTAGGAAAAGACATAGGTTGGGAAGCGGGTGCAGAAGTCAATTGAGTAGAGAAAAACAATCCCACCCATAAATGACAACGTCATGTTTAAAAGACACTAGAAAACACGTTATTAAGAACATATAGACAACGGGAGAAAGTAGTGACCACTATTACAAATGAAATAATAATTTTTCACAACCCTAACCAAAAAGCAAATCCTAAAATTATCTAGTAAAATTTTTAGGGCTCCTCTGCATTTCAGTAATTTTTGTATGTTCAGGTGGAACAGTGGTGACTCTCATCAATGCTCTAAGGTGAAAAGGGGGTACTCTTTCCACAGAAAATGGACTTTATTCTGCTTTTACTAAACAGAATAGTACTTTAAAACAATGCCAGCAAAACAATCAGTCTCCTAACACCTAGTCTATACAATCACACGGAAACCTCTTGTGAAACCAACTATGCCCAGAGTCCGTTCAAAAAGCCTCTCTGGCAGGCTTCTATTGTCCATCAAATTTTCTTTTGTTGTTTTCTTTCGCATGGGCCTCTCAATTCAGGCCTCTTCGTGAGAAAAGTACTGCTTAGTTGGAGTGCCCTCCAGGCAAACACCCACAGCTCACTCGAAAGTCTCAATGTCTTAAAGCAATGCACCAGTGTCTCTCCTCTGTGGCAGACACTACAAACAATGTGCTCTTCATTGATCAAGGGCACAAATCATCTCGTGCAGACCCAAGCACCATTAATTGGGAAATAGTTCAAGCTCAGCAGCACTTTCAGACTCCGACACTCATAATTTAGTGTCAGAGGACGCTCAAGCTGCTCTTTCATGGGCACCACAATATAGTGCCTTTTTCCAAACTTGAAATCTCCGGTGCACTGCCCTTCTTCCGTTGGAGCAAAGAAAAGGGGGTGTGTGGCCAAAACTCAGGCCAAGGGGCTCAAGGGATTGCACACTGTCAGAGGTTACCAGCACATGACAGGTAGAGAAATGAAACCTCAAAACAGCTCTGCCATCAACAACAGGAATCCTTCTCTTTAGCTCTTTTACACTGAAACTTTGGTTTTGTGATGTCCAACGCCGTCTGATGGAGCAAGTACGATACCATGCGCTGGTGATCGCTGTCCAGCTTTGCAAAACAGTGTCTCTAGCATCTTTAATTGGGTTCTCTCCATTATTCTCTGCCATCTATAGCTACATGAGAATTCTATCTGAATGGATTTCCTCACACAGTGGCATTGTCTAATGGGGTAAACACATATTTTCCTCAATGATTAAGTCTAGGTGTTCCTCCTTACCTTAGAACATCTCAATAGAGAAATCACATGATACCGATTATCAGGGACATGTAGAAACCTTCCTTTAAAAACTGTGCATCAGGTGCACTATGCAATACACAAGCTAATAGTCAAATGTGCAAACAAAAAGACAAGAACTAGAGGGTCCTGATATTTGCATGATTAGGACACATCTGATCCCACCAAAAATTAAAGTAGCAGGAACAGAAGGGAACCGAAAACCAAATTAAAATAGACATTGAAAATTTGTCATGTTCAAAAAGGTAAACATAAGATATCTCCTATTGAGATGGAAAACTTGTCTTACTATAATATTGAGTCAGTTAACCAGTCTATCGCTACCCTGACAGTCAGGCTGGAAAACATTGAAGCAGGCCTAAGGCAAATTCTTGAAAACCAGTCTGGTCATACCAAAGGGAATTATACATAACATGGGGGTCCCTGGTACATCACTGCAGTCTGGAAATGTGAACCTGAACAATACATCAATAATAATAAAAGGGCTGACTGGTGAAAGGAATTCGAAAAAGAGAAATGGGACTAGGACATAGCTAAAATCTCAATAACTAAGCATGGTGCGACATTGGTCAGGGGAAGTAACAAAAGAAAAAATCTATAGGAAGAACAAAAAAAAATATTTGGGTGATAGTCAGGCATGTGACACAACACCGAGAGTACGGGTGATACACAAAGGCCAAAGTTACACAAATTTTAACTCTACCGTTGGTGACTACACCATATATGGTACTCCTAGCTAATGTTTCAGCTCCTTCTTCAGGAAAAAATGAAAACCTGGTTTTCTTTTAAGGAACGAAAGCCATATGCTACTTAGGAAACAGAACATCATTAACTAATGTAATATAGAAATTAGGCCACCTTGAGTCACAGATCTATAATTTCATCCTTAGGTCCAATCAAGGCTACATAAATGTAGGGCTGCCTGTTCCTTTAAGGGAAGGGGCAGTAACGTGACTAACTGCAGGTGACACACTTTGATCCTGTATATCTCTTTTTATTTTCCTTCAATACCATTATAGCCAAATAGACATGCACTGGTGAAGTGTTGTATTTTATGTTCACAGCATGAAATATCATTATCTGTGGAATTAAGTAACCAGAACAAGTTCAACCAACTGTTGCGTAGCGATGGGCATCGTCATGACCATCCCCTCACAACACAGGGGAGCTTGTAATAGTATCAAAAGCAGCAACAAACATGCAAAAAACAAATAAAAAATAATAAAAACACACAAAACGTGAAGCCATCAGATATACTTGCTGTGTATCAAGCACAAAAAGCATAGACAAAACAATAGCATGTGTGAATAAGCGGTGACACACAACACCATGTCATGTACTTTATGCACTGTAAACCTGCAGCCCAAAACCCAATATTTGGGCCTGTTTAATTTGTCAGGTTTAAAATCCTTACCCTCCTTTTGACAGTAGATCACCAGGCAATGGAAATCTGCTGTCAAATATAACTTTACTGTTTCTCTTCTAACATACAGGACCAGCAAGAACAATTCATGATAGGACCAAATACATGAAAATAAATTTCCATTACTTAACTGTTACCCTCTTGTCAGTTACTTCGCAACATCAAGCCACCTTAGTTTTACCTTTCTAAAAGTAAAAATTGTTACACTGACACTCCATATTAATTTGGCACCTACAATTTCCACTGTGAAAAATAAGTCTTAATTGGCAAATCGTTCTCATTAAGGCATGTAGCCTTCAAAATTTTAGAAAAGGGCTGCATCTTATTTTCTGTTTAAGACTTAATACAACACTTCGTTTTCTGTCAAATAAAAGCAACTAGCAGGTATCATTTTATTTTTTTAGAGCGGAGACACAAATGTATCAGTTCTGCAGAGCATTTAACATGATGTTGGGACTTTCGAAGAAACCCCTTTTTTTTATATTTTCCCTTTGGAATTAAGTTCTTTAATTGTATTGATGTTCTTCTGGAGAAACCAGAAATCCCACTTTTAGAGGCCCGTAGGGTCATTCTGCATTTCACAGAGACAAGGCCCTAATTTAAAAGGTCACAAGTGTCAACATGACAGCCTCCTCCATTGTTTATGGGAAAACTAAAGATAGCATCTCAGCAGCGTGACTTGAGCCAGCCTCTGTAGCTCTCCTAGCTTCTGCCACTCTGAATCTGTCAAAGACAGTAGGCCTTCCTATTTTCCTTCTAACCTGCAATAATTCACTCTATTTAAAAAAAAAAAAAATTCCTTTTTAGGCGCTAAAAAAAATTATCTCTATTTCCAGATTATTAAACTACATTTACTGTGAATAATTCACAAACCTTAATAACACACATACCAGTTGTTAGAATAAATGCTTGTTGCAATCCCATGCAATGGTACATATTTCATCAACCTCGAATGAATGAACGTCTCAGTAGGCCCAGCTGAAGTTAGAACCTTCAACCTCGATATTAAAACAAGCCTTTGTACTGGCACATTGACTCATTGAATCATAAGAAGGCACAACCTGCAAATATATATCAAACCTAAATGTATGCATTTACTGAAGCCTGAGACACTTTAAAAAGTACTCTGAATGAAAGAAAATGCAGTTTAAACAGTGCTTTTGCCCAAAATCGACTTTGATATTTTAGGCATTAAAAAATCAATATCCTACAATTTTCTTGCATAATATGCATTACCAGAATGTCTATTACACAATCCATGAGTCAGCCATTGAAAATATTAACTTATACTTTATAGAAATGAGCTTGTTTGCTCCTGCGCCAAGGGAAAATTGCACATACAAATGTCATTTTAGCGGTGCAACATAACTTAAATTAAATTTTAATGTTAGGAGGTCATAGTATAGGTATTAAGCTTTATAAATATTAAAAAACGATTTTGAAAGGCACTTATTTTTTAAATAATTTTTCCATAATTAATAATTTTCTTTTTTTTAAAAATAAGAACCCAATTATTCTTTTTTTTGGTGATAATTCCACATATAAAAGCAAGCTGCATCCCTTGCCTATTATTTGGGATACATTAACTCACATGCCTAAGCGCATAAGCCTAACTTGAAATGCGTCACATTTTTGCACCACTTTCATTTAAAAGGAAGGTTATGCAAAATTCCACCCATGTTTAACTGGGAAAGTGCTGGCTGAATTGAACATTCCTATCAAATATACTGCAGCTGAAAAGTTTGCCTGTGAAAATCTAATACAATGCATCTAAGAAAAATGCTGTAAATGTATTTTTTTTTTTGTTGCAAAAATAGATAATTTCGTTTTTTTGGGGGCCTATTTATATCTATTGAATGTGTTTTCTAATTTATTAAGCATTTAACGGCAGTTTTGTATATGTGCACAATTGCTCATTCTATAAATTAAAGAGCAACATATAGCTATGTTAGCACATCACATGGTTCATTTCTGGATTTTTTCTAAGTTTCTACTTAATATTAATTAACCAACATTTTACTTAACAAACTGTAAACATCAAGAAGACCCACAAACACACATTGAGCTCATTTCAGATATAAACAGAAAACACTCAGGACACACAATACAGCGCGCTTTAGCCATTTTTCATAAATAGCGCCGTCGCAATTTACTTACAGAACCGTTTGCAGATCCTAGTTGTAAGTCATATTTACAAGAAAACTTTTCTCAATTATTTCCAAGAATAGCGGACCCATACTTTATTAAACGTGATGGCGCCTACTCCGTGCTTCACATATAGTTCATAGGTTGGAGTTCCAATCGGAGGAACCGGACATGAGTCCTCCAACCGGGAGTCCCTTTTACAACCAAGACAAAACAAATTTCCAAGTCTGCTAAGACCAGGCATCTTCGCTCACTAGTCTAGCTTCAAACTTCAAAGGATTATCGTTTACGATAGTCTCGTGAATACACGAGTCCTTCGGCTTTGGTACTTGCAAGTTCCAAATCAAAGTGATCCCGAAGGGATACCAAACCAAATGTCCAACTAAGGACCAAACCAAGTGTCCAACTAAGGACTGGGAGACGCTCCACTTATGCTTAACTGAAAATATCGATGACGTCACCAGAAGACTCGTCTTATCGTTTCGCTCTACCAAACATCAAGGGTCCAAATCAGGGCGATAGCCAGGGCAGCAGTCCTTCGTAGCCGTCGGGAAGCGGGGAACCTCGCAGCAAAGACTTTCGGACCACGTCGACATGCAGGGGTCGATGAAGTGGCGGCCTTCCTCAAGAATTTTCACACGAAGCTCCCCACGGACCTCAGGCTTGGACTGGTACCGCTGGTATCGACCCACGTTGGGCGCCAACTGAGGTACTGGGTTTTTCAGAACCGGTACTGATCCGGTAACCCAGCAGTGCCAGGGTACACCCAAAGACCTCGGGTACTTTCCTGATTCAGACCACAGAAACTCAGAGTCTTCTAGGTGAAGTCAAAGATCGAATTTATTGGCTGCAACCAAGTGACAAGCGTCCTAGAAGTACAACAGCACGGTTTGTATGTTCTCAGGAGACTGTGTGTCAATGCAAAGTCAGGTTTCCTTATATACAGTTTTTTAAGCTTCAGGCAAACATTCTTGACATTTTGGTTGGTCATTCACATGTTTTCACTACAAAGGAAAAAACAGTGTCATGATGAAACCTCATATTTCATGTCATCCAACCCATAATAAATTACCTGGCAAGGCCTAGTATTTTACATCAGATAAGTGTGGACCCCCAATAAAAACGGGCACCTCCCCCTCGTAAAGTAAGAAGAAGAAAAGAGCAGATGCAGGTGTGAGCAAGATTAGGCAGGGTGTGTGAGCGATAATAAGGGTTTTATGGCATGGTGTGCCTTGATGCTATCTGATTCGGCCACTGGGAGAGGGACTGACCAAACAGGTTTGGCCTGAGGCAATGGTTCCAGCTTGCCCAGGTCAGAGAAAAGTCAATCAAGGTTTACGTGTCCTTGGAATCAAATCTGACCGTATTATAAGCCTATGTGAGGGCAACTTTTAAAAATGGCTGCCGTGTATAAAATGGGAGCCACGAGTGCAGGACGAAAATGGCGATTTCGAGGTGAAAACGCTGCTGGAATTGAGCGAAAATGCTCATGCTTAGTGTACTAGTCATTATCGGTCTTTTGATACTAAAATCGTACTGCTGTGGCAAAGTAAATTACATGGGTCCAGAATTTTTAGAACCACAACAGGAGGAAATTATATAATGAAGAAACAAGCAGGTTGGAGAGTCAAATACGACAATTTGAGCAGGGAATGTTAAGTAAGGAGCCGGGTGAAGAACTTGACGATTTATATAAGCAACGTCAGACAGCTAGTTTGGAGTTGGCAGCTCTTTTGGATCGCAGGATTAGATTGAGATGTGAAGCTAATAGGGTGATGCATTTCGTGTACAGTGAGAACAGCGGTAAATTGTTGGCTTGGTAGTTAAAATCAGATAGGGTTAGGAATCGGGTGACAGAAATTCGAGATGAAGACTCAGTGAGATTAGAAAAGGTGGTGAGCAGGTGGAAGAAGGTTATTTCAATTTCTTTAAGGACTTATATACGGAAGATTTGAAGCTGCCTTTGAAGGTATTGAAGGGGTGGCTTGGGGAATTAGATTTACCTACTCTGACTGAAGAGGAGAGAAGTGCGGTTAATGATCCGTTGCATCTGAGTGAGGTAGAACGGGTCATTTTAGCTGGCAAATTGGGGAAGGCATCAGGACCAGATGGGTTACCCATGGAGGTTTATTGAGTTCTGGGTAGTAGTACTTTAAAAGTTGGGAAGCAATTATGTGATAATATTATGGGGGGGATGAGAATCTTCCTCCTTCTTGGAAAGAGTTGATTATTACGTTAATTTAAAAACCCGGTAAAGACCCCAGGAAGTGTGATTCATACCGCCCAATATCACTGTTAAATTGTGATTATAAAATCTTTGCTAAACTCCTGGCTGATAGACTAGGGATGGTAATGGGGAAACTCATACACACAGACCAGAAAGGGTTTTTGAAAGGTAGGCATATGCATGAATTGAGATTGGTAGGGTCGATAGATTTAGCCACTTCAATGCATATGCCTTTGGCACTGGTAATGGTGGATGCAACAAAAGCATTTGACAGGGTTAATTGGAGTTATTTGATTATGGTATGTGAATCATAAAATTGGAGGCCAATTTATTAGAACACTGCAAATAACCTATCATGACCCAAGTGCAAGAATTTTGGTTAATGGTATGCTCACTCCTCCGGTAAAAATAGAAAGAGGGATGAGACGGGGTGCCCATTATCCCCATTATTATTTGACCTTTATATTGAACCATTAGCTTGTAGAATTAGGAGAGATAAGAGAATACTTCCTTTCCGGTGTGGAGATCTGGTCAGGAAGGTTTCTTTATATGCGGATGATTTAATGATTTAGTCAGCGAATTTAAGTTAGGCTATACCAGATCTACAAGAGTTAATGGAGGATTTTGGGGAAATTTCTGGTTATGCTGTTAACAATCAAAAGACCGAAATTATGGCATGGAATATGGAACTAAAGGCCAGATGTAGCAAAACAAAAATTTGCGACTCGCATTTTGCGAGTTGATGCGACTCGCAAAATGCGAGTCACAAATTGGAATGCAGGGAAAAAAAGTGCCGAAATAGCGACTCGCACCCGGACTCGCAACGCAGTGTGCGAGTCCGCAGATTGCGATGTCGCTTTTTGCGAGTGTGCAAAAAACGAACTCGCAATTAGCGAGTAGATGTCGCAAATTGTGATTACCTTGAAAATTGATTACAGGTGCAGCAGAACACTCCAGAAACCACTCCAGAACACTCTGGAAACACTTCCTGGCACATGATGATGACATAACAGCCAGGAAGTTTACTAATACACCTGGGAGGAGGCAGGACCACACCCTTTTATAACTGCCGAATTCCACACAGGACAAACAGCAGCTGCCATGGAGGGAACACCAAGGAAGAGGAAGCTGAAATTCTCTGAGAGGGAGCTGGAGGTGCTGACAGAGGAATGCTGTCAGCACTATGATGACTTGTTTGGGAGATCAGCCCTCAATGTTCCTGAAGCCACCAAGAAACAGCTGTGGCAGGACATACAGGACAAGATTAATTCCCTGGGGGTGAGCCATAGGACCATAGACGACATAAAGAAAAGGTGGTATGACCTCCGCTCCCGGACCAAGGAGAGGGTGGCTGAAAGGCTCCGGGAGATGAGAGGCACAGGAGGGGGACCATCGTCTGTGCCACCACCCACACCCCTGGAAGAAAGGGTGGAGGAAACCTTGGAGTAGGAGGCAGTGTCTGGATTTGGGGACCTGGACACCTCAGAGCCCAGCACATCAACCGGTGAGTACCATGTGATATGCCTGTACGCCTATCAATGCCATACCCCCACCCACCATGTACACAGGGGCATGCACAACCAAGATAGCTCCATTTCAGGGTAGCAAATGCCAGAATGATGCATTATGGGAAATGTAGTCAAGTAGGCAGTTCATAGGCAAATGTTTATTATGAAGTGTGCAATAGATAGTAGACACTGACAGTCTGTTCCCCATGTCCCACAGGTCTCCAACAAGACACCACCAACACTCCAAGCAGCCAGGCCCATGAGGACACCTCAGGACCCGCCAGCACCCCCACCTGCACGGTCAGCAGCATCCCTGCAGTAGCCACACCTGCTGCAACAATTCCACAAGAGGCTGCCCCAGCAACAGGCAGGGATGAGACAGGTGGAAGCACAGGGCAGCCACCGCTGCGCAGGCGTCGCAGGTCCAGGACATCAGGGCTGCAGTCTGCATCCGGGCAACTACCTCCCAGCACCAGTGAGGCACATCTGCTGCGTGGTCAGCGCCTACAAAATAGAATTTTGGGGAGGATTAGTGGTGTGCTGCACCGCTTCGTGCGCAATAACCATGCCAGCATGCAGCACCTCAACACAAGGATGAACATGATTTGCAATAACACTGGGGACCTTGCCCTTGCCATGAGGGAACTGGCGGGAGGACTACTGGCCCAGGCCGAGGGTGGGCGGCGCAGAGATCGTCAGCTCATGCACAGACTAGACAGGATGGCCACATCCATCGGCATACTCGCCATGAACACCACAGGCCTGTCGAGGAGGACAGTTGGGCTGCAAGTGGAGATGGGCCATTTCGCTGGGGATGTGGCTAGGGGCCTGGGACGTCTGACCCACATTATAGAAATGATGGAGACACGGGAAATGTCGAGGGGCACAGGGGAAACACCCCAGGACAGTGAGGAGGGCTCGACAGTGAGCAGTGTCTCTGTCACTGACAGCAGGGTGCTCAGGAGTGGCAGGCAGAGCACCACGGAAGCACCAGGGACCAGCCAGGCTGGAAGGAGGGGCAGAAGGTCTTAGAGATCACCCTGGACCATAAAATGTGGCACATGACGTGAATGTGCCACATGCCTGGTTAGCATTTTCATGCCCATGGACAAACAGTACTTGTGAATAGTTTCATTAATGCACTAATAAAACAGTTATTTTTGTTCCACTTAACAAATGGAGTTTTTGGTCAATAGGTGAGTATGGTGGGAGTTGACACATACCGTCCAAAATATTGTGTTGCAATGTGTTCCCGTCTCAGTCTGCCTTGATTAGCTATACTCCTATCCCCATGATGGCGATGTGGTTGTTCTTGCTCTTCATCATCAGGATCTGGGTCTGCAGGGGTGAGAGGTAGCCCACGTCGGGTGGCTATGTTGTGGAGGATGGCGCATGCGACCACAATTTTGAATGCGGTAATGGGGGTGTATTGGAGGGCACCTCCACTGCGGTGGAGGCATCTGAATCTTGCCTTCAGGAGTCCGAAGGTGCGCTCGATGAGGTTCCTGGTCCTCTTGTGTGCATTGTTGTATTGCCTCTCTGAATCATTGCTGGGTGTTAAAAACGGAGTCATGATCCAAGGCCTAAGCGCATATGCACTGTCACCTGTTGGGCACAAAATGTACACTGTTAGGAAGTCCAGATTGTCGTGCACAGTGACCTTTGTGTATGTCTGCAAGTGTCTGTGGCTCTACCTAGGAGGTAACCGTCTCCGAATTCCCCACGTTCCAGGCGTTGATGTATCCCACTATGCCTAAAAATGTATGAGTCATGGGTACTTCCTGGAAACTTAGCTACAATGTCCGTGATGACATAATGGGCGTCACAAACAACCTGAATATTGAGTGAGTGGGTACACTTTCTGTTGCGGAAAAGGTGTTCTAGATTAGCAGGGGGGCATATTTGAATGTGTGTCCCATCTACACACCCTATGACATGGGGAAAGTGGGCAATGCGGTAAAAGTCCAGCTTGGTGCTGTTAATTTCTGCCTCATTGCTTGGTAAGTATATGAAGTGGGACATGTGCGTGACTAAGGCATCTAGGAAGGCCCTGAGGAACCTTGACACTGCACTTTGGGATACCCCACCTGCCACAGCAATGACCCCCTGATAGCTCCCTGAGGCCAAGAGGTGCAGTGAGCATAGCACTTGCACATGCGTAGGGATGGCGCAGCCACGCAGAGTCTGGTGTTCTAGCTGTGGTTTGAGTAAATCTATTAATTCTAGTATGGCTGCGCTGCTAAGGCGGTATTTGTCATAGATCTCTTCCTCAGTTTGCTGAAAAAGAGTCTGACTTGTTCTATATATCTTCTCCTGTCTGTGGCCCCTCCTCCTCCTCTGCTGGGCTGCGTGGACTTCCTTCTCACTGCTATCAGGTATATCTCCGACATGTCGTGTAACCCAGATGCCTTCTGGGTCTCCTTTTATACTTTGGTAATGGTTACCACCTGCTCTGAGTTAGTGGTAAATGGGACATGCAAACTGGGCTTTTTGCGACTAGTCGCAATTTGCGAGTTGCAATTGCATACGGTTTGCGACTCGCAAATTGCGACTTGGTATTTGCGGGTCGCAAAATGGGGTCGCAATGGATGCGAGTCGCAAACGGGTCCCATCGCTTTTTGCAAGTCGGAAATTGGCTTTTTGCATCCCATTTCCGATTTTGCACTGTCGCAAATAGCGATTCGGCCCGTTTGCAACTCGCAAAACTTTGCTACATCTGGCCCTAAATGTAGTGAATGTAAAGAAAGAAGTTAAATATTTGGGGATTACTGTAACACATGATATATGTAAAATGGTGGAAACAAATCTTGCTCGGGTTATGAGGGAGGTGGACCTTTTACTGAGAAAATAGCTTAATCTTCCACTAACTATAATAGGTCGGATTAATGTTGTAAAAATGGTGATTGTTCCCAAATTAACTTTTATTTTCAATGCATTGCCATTAATGTTTAACAAGGCTGCTTTAAAGAAATTGCAGGGGAAAATTTGCAGTTTTATTTGGGCATCTAAAGGTGTTCGTATATCATGGAAAAAGCTCAGGAGGAAGAAAGAAAAAGGTGGTCTGGCGGCTCCTGATATGCAGTACTACACATGGGCTTATCTGTTAAAAAATGTTAATGCATTAGATCATTCAGAGCTGGGGCAGGTGTTAATTGCTATGATGGAAGGCCAGGAGGTCCAGAGAAGTTTTTTGTATAAGTTCGGGGATTCGAAGTTCTTTAAAAACATTTGATTTAAGATATTACATAATAGGGCAGTGTTGTGGTATGAGGTGAGGAAGATCGCGAGGTTGTCATATTATAATGACTATGCGCCAATTTGCGATTCTCCTGGCTCCCCGGAGTGGACTAAATTCGCCCTGGCTATTCCTCTGAAAGAGGCAGATTTTTTGCAATGGAGACATCTCTGTTATAATGGTGAACATAGGGAGTTTGATAACCTTAATCTGGCGGTAGGAGAAAGGCTGTCTATGGTTAAATACCTTCAGATGAAGATTTGGGTTGGGAATGTGACAGAGGAAGCGGGAAGTACTAATGAACTTGTGGACCAGATGCAGCTGGATATTCCGATGAAGAAAGAAGTGGCTAGATGGTATTGGCTGATGATGGACATTGTGGATGGTGAATTTAACCTCCCGGAAGAAATCTGGAGGGAGTTCTTGCCGGAGCCGCATCTTAAAGACCTTTGGCAAGTATCCATTACACTTCTGTATAATACCGTTAAACCTGCTGTGTTAAGGAGAAATCTTCTATTTTCTATTCACAGAGCCTTTTGGACTCCCAAAAAATTGTCCAGGCTGAGACAGGATAACATGGTGAGGTGTATGAAGTGTGGTTCTGATGATCTACATATGTTTATTGATTGCCCTTTACTCCGTACGTTTTGGCAAGAGGTGGGTGATGCAATTAAGGAGAATCTTCCCACAAGCCCAAAGGTAAGACCTTTGATGGTGATGTTTGGCTGTTCATATGAGGCGCAGAAGATGGGTAGAGATGGAGCAAAACTGTTGTTTTATATGATGCTTGTGGCAAGAAGGGAGATCTGTAGGAAATAGATCAGCCCTGTTCCCCCTACTTTTGTCGAATGGAAAAACTCTCCAATTTACCATCTTAAGTTAGGCTGTCATAAAGTTTGTAAGAGGATCAGATTTTGGAATCTGCTGAAGCAATGGTTGGGAAGTGGTGAGGTATGAATAGATAGGATGTGATCCTATGATTATATTCTCTCCTCTGCTTTCCGCACTGGAGCTTGGGTGGAAAATTTGTCCCAGACAGGGGCGACGAGGTCGGAGATGGGTGGTGAGCAGTTGTGTTGAGAACCTTCGCTGCTCCCCCCCAGAATCCCTCTCCCCGCCCGGTCATGTGAGGGAAATTTAGAAGGTAAATAAGGATCACAAAAAAAATAATAATAGTGATAATATAACTGGATCTATTGCTTCTTCTTCGAGAGATCTTAAGAGGTTCAACAAGGCTCTCTGTATTCAGCACCAATACCAGTTTAATGTATGGTTCTTCAAGCTTCCTCTTTATTTCCTCCTTTCTTTATTCCCTACCAGAGGTCTCATCTCCTGCATTGAAAGAGGTTTTCCCTTTACATGGATTCAGATTATACACATATTTTTTACATTTAGGGTGAGAGGATGAGGGTACATTTCTGCTGGTATCAGAGGCAGAGCATTGGTGGGTGAAGGTAAATTGCCAAAAATTATACTCTTCAAACCTGGAGATAATCTGGCACAAAGCTCCCAGCATTTTTGTGAATACAGGCCATCACCTGCCATAAGGGGAGCATGTCTGCTAATATAGAAAAAATGTGCAACAATAATTGACTGATGTCATATTGCACCCAAACATTAGCGGATTTCCAAAGCATATCCTCCCACCTGTATGTTCTGTGGCATGATCTCCTTTTTTCAGCTTCCCCCATCACATTACAGTGGACTATTGCTTTATCCACCATTGCCCTGATGTTTCTAAATCAATTAACTAAGGAATTTGGGATGAATCCATTGCCAGTCTGAAGAACATTCAAACAGCAAGAGTCATTTTTGAGCCGAGAAAAATGGCTATGCTTTGGTCAAAATCAAAGTACATTCGTTGCCTGTACAGCAGAAAATGTGTTTCAAAATGTCTTGCATTATATGGAAAGGCTTCCACTCTCCTTCCCCTTCCATTTTGGGTTACAAACATTTGAACTGTGCGAGTAGAACAAATTGCATCACTGCCTTTCCTAAGGATAGAGATGGAAGTTGTAGGAAGTTGGCTCTGTATGCACTATTTCAAAGTAAGGAATAGTATGCACAGAGTCCAAGGGTTCCCCTTAGAGGTAAGATAGTGGCAAAAAGAGATAATACTAATGCTCTATTTTGTGGTAGTGTGGTCGAGCAGTAGGCTTATCAAAGGAGTAGTGTTAAGCATTTGTTGTACATACACACAGGCAATAAATGAGGAACACACACTCAGAGACAAATCCAGGCCAATAGGTTTTGTTATAGAAAAATATCTTTTCTTAGTTTATTTTAAGAACCACAGGTTCAAATTCTACATGTAATATCTCATTTGAAAGGTACTGCAGGTAAGTACTTTAGGAACTTTGAATAATTACAGTAGCATATATACTTTTCACATAAAACACAAATAGCTGTTTTAAAAGTGGACACTGCAATTTTCACAGTTCCTGGGGGAGGTAAAGTATTGTTAGTTTTAGCAGGTAAGTAAATCACCCACAAGTTTCAGATTTGGGTCCAAGGTAGCCCACCGTTGGGGGTTCAGAGCAACCCCAAAGTTACCACACCAGCAGCTCAGGGCCGGTCAGGTGCAGAGGTCAAAGAGGTGCCCAAAACACATAGGCTTCAATGGAGAGAAGGGGGTGCGCCGGTTCCAGTCTGCCAGCAGGTAAGTACCCGCGTCTTCGGAGGGCAGACCAGGGGGGTTTTGTAGGGCACCGGGGGGGACACAAGTCCACACAAAAAGTACACCCTCAGCAGCGCGGGGGCGGACGGGGGCAGTGTGCAAACAAGCGTCGGGTTTCCAATGGGAGTCAATGGGAGACCAAGGGGTCTCTTCAGCGGTGCAGGCAGGCAAGGGGGGGGCTCCTCGGGGTAGCCACAACCTGGGCAAGGGAGAGGGCCTCCTGGGGGTCACTCCTGCACTGAAGTTCTGTTCCTTCAGGTGCTGGGGGCTGCGGGTGCAGGGTCTTTTCCAGCCGTCGGGATTTCAGAGTCAGGCAGTCGCGGTCAGGGGGGGGCCTGGGGATTCCCTCTGCAGGCGTCGCTGTGGGGGCTCAGGGGGGACAACTTTGGTTACTCACAGTCTTGGAGTCGCCAGAGGGTCCTCCCTGAGGTGTTGGTTCTCCACCAGTCGAGTCGGGGTCGCCGGGTGCAGTGTTGCAAGTCTCACGCTTCCTGCGGGGAGTTGCAGGGGTCTTTAAATCTGCTCCTTTGAAACAAAGTTGCAGTCTTTTGGAGCAGGGCCGCTGTCCTCGGGAGTTTCTTGTCTTTCTTGAAGCAGGGCAGTCCTCTGAGGATTCAGAGGTCGCTGGTCCTTTGGAAAGCGTCGCTGGAGCAGGTTTCTTTGGAAAGCAGGAGACAGGCCGGTAGGACTGGGGCCAAAGCAGTTGGTGTCTTCTGTTCTTCCTCTGCAGGAGTTTTTCAGCTCAGCAGTCTTCTTCTTCTTGTAGTTTCAGGAATCTACCTTCTTAGGTTCAGGGGAGCCCTTAAATACTAAATTTAAGGGCGTGTTTAGGTCTGGGGGTTAGTAGCCAATGGCTACTAGCCCTGAGGGTGGGTACACCCTCTTTGTGCCTCCTCCCAAGGGGAGGGGGTCACATTCCTATCCCTATTGGGGGAATCCTCCATCTGCAAGATGGAGGATTGCTAAAAGTTAGAGTCACTTCAGCTCAGGACACCTTAGGGGCTGTCCTGACTGGCCAGTGACTCCTCCTTGTTATTCTCATTATCTCCTCCGGCCTTGCCGCCAAAAGTGGGGCCGTGACCTGAGGGGGCGGGCAACTCCACTAGCTGGAGTGCCCTGTGGTGCTGGAACAAAGGGGGTAAGCCTTTGAGGCTCACCGCCAGGTGTTACAGCTCCTGCCTGGGGGAGGTGTTAGCATCTCCACCCAGTGCAGGCTTTGTTACTGGCCTCAGAGTGACTCTCCCCATGTGGCCAGCAACATGTCTCGGTTGTGGCAGGCTGCTGGAACCAGTCAGCCTACACAGATAGTCGGTTAAGGTTTCAGGGGGCACCTCTAAGGTGCCCTCTGGGGTGTATTTCACAATAAAATGTACACTGGCATCAGTGTGCATTTATTGTGCTGAGAAGTTTGATACCAAACTTCCCAGTTTTCAGTGTAGCCATTATGGTGCTGTGGAGTCAGTGTTTGACAGACTTCCAGACCATATACTCTTATGGCTACCCTGCACTTACAATGTCTAAGGTTTGGCTTAGACACTGTAGGGGCACAGTACTCATGCACTGGTGCCCTCACCTATGGTATAGTGCACCCTGCCTTAGGGCTGTAAGGCCTACTAGAGGGGTGACTTATCTATACTGCATAGGCAGTGTGAGGTTGGCATGGCACCCTGAGGGGAGTGCCATGTCGACTTACTCGTTTTGTTCTCACTAGCACACACAAGCTGGCAAGCAGTGTGTCTGTGCTGAGTGAGGGGTCCCCAGGGTGGCATAAGATATGCTGCAGCCCTTAGAGACCTTCCCTGGCATCAGGGCCCTTGGTACCAGGGGTACCAGTTACAATGGACTTACCTGGATGCCAGGGTGTGCCAATTGTGGAATCAAAGTATAGGTTAGGGAAAGAACACTGGTGCTGGGGCCTGGTTAGCAGGCCTCAGCACACTTTCAATTCAAAACATAGCATCAGCAAAGGCAAAAAGTCAGGGGGTAACCATGCCAAGGAGGCATTTCCTTACAGAAGTATTCTAAATAACAAATTTTGTAACCCTAATCTATTCCATGGCTCCAGGAGCTTTGCATTTGTCTCCAGCCTAAGTACCCACTTAGGCGGTCATTCTGACCTTGGCGTACCGCCGTCAGAACACCGCACCGCGGTCGAAAGACCGCGGCGGTGATTCTGACATTTGCCCTGGGCTGGCGGGCGGCCGCCAAAAGGCCGCCCGCCAGCCCAGGGCAAATCAACCTTCCCACTAGGATGCCGGCTCAGAATTGAGCCGGCGGAGTGGGAAGGTGCGACGGGTGCAGTTGCACCCGTCGCGTATTTCAGTGTCTGCTGGGCAGACACTGAAATACTTTTTGGGGCCCTCTTACGGGGGCCCCTGCCGTGCCCATGCCATTGGCATGGGCACGGCAGGGGCCCCCATGGGCCCCGCGGCACCCCCTACCGCCATCCTGTTCATGGCGGGAGAGCCGCCATGAACAGGATGGCGGTAGGGGGTGTCTGAATCCCCATGGCGGCGGAGCGCGCTCTGCCGCCATGGAGGATTCAGACGGGCAGCGGAAAGTCGGCGGTAGCCCGCCGGCTTTCCGCTTCTGGCTGCGGCTGTACCGCCGCGGTCAGAATGCCCGGCGGAGCACCGCCAGCCTGTTGGCAGTGCTACCGCCGACCTCCGCCCTGGCGGTAATTACCGCCAGGGTCAGAATGACCCCCTTAATCTTCAATTGTCTGATAAAATGGGGATAATGGAGCAAGCAATATGCAGAGGATCACATAGATTTCAATTAAAGGTAATTCAAGCTATAAGAATATTTGAACAGAAGGAACATTTATCAGCCCAAAAATGCCACATGCCTACAGGGAATGGTGCCTTAATTAGAGCACAGTACGGTTAACTGAGATACCATATGTGTGATCTCAAGACAGCACAATCCTAATGAAATGAATAATTTACCACAGGCAGAAGGAGAGCAGAGGCTGTAAATCAATTATTAGGCAGAATATTTTGCGGGTTGAAAAATCTTTTTAACCAACCTATTCTCTTAAGCCTGTAAACATTTGAAATATCTGAAATATTGTTATGTTTAATGGACTGCTGAATTGTGAAACTTACTGTTGTACTATAAAAGCTACTGATATCACAATTCACAGTAAGTCCTAGTATTCAGCAAGATTATTTTCCGTAAAACGTTAACTAGGTGAAACTGATGGGAACTGTGACCTCCAAAGTAGCAAAGTTATCAGTAATAGAAGAGACAAGTGGTTAATATTAGAGATTGTTAATGTGTCTAGTGATAGATCAATGATGAATTCAGAAGGTGAGCAGAGGACTACTCCCACCCTATTGGATGAGCTGAGTTTAGGGATCAGTTACTATTGGAATGCAGATTATTAGCAGGGTTAGGTAACTACCTATTACCAGCTATAAGGACACCAATCCAATGCTAGGTCCAGTCAAGATCTCAAAACATCAACCCCTGGCTCAACACCTGGTAGCTTGGCAATGAGCAGGCAAGCTTAACTTAGGAGACAGTTATGTAAAGTATTTAAATACACCAATAGAAGCAAATAAGCAAGTCACAGCATGCAATAAAAAGCCCACACCAATTTATAAAAATAAGGAATATTTGTATCTTTAAAATCACACCAAAATGCCAAAAATCCAATATAGGGAACTGGAGGTTTTTTAACGATTAAATAAAAAAACATGCTTTCTATTTCTTAGAAAGGAACAGCGCTAACCGGGGACATCTGGTTGCGCTAGACCGAAACCAAGTCACAATTTAAGGCTGACCGTGATGGAGCCCTGCTCAGTAACTGTCAGCGAGAACGGATCCTCGGGGTTTGCGCCTGTTCGGAATATATGTCCACCTCTTGGCAGCTCCAAACTCTACTAGCCGTTATAGCACAGAGTTAAAGAATGGCCAAGCGGGGGATGGGGTTTAGGTTGGGAACAGCGGGGAAGGAGACCTGTGGAAGCAAGAGTTAAGAACACAATAGCAAGGTCATTAATCTTCATGAACTTTGTTTTAACTCTTTATACTCTAATAACATGAGAGATCAAGAACTTTTCAATACCATGACCTTTTTATAATCATATACTCTGAACATTGAACTTTCTCAAGTTAATCCTTAAAATAGCAATTACATCACAACAGGAGTCAATGATTACATTTGGTCCCAAAGAATTAACTGCTATATGATTCATGAATGATAGTGTAGCATTGGCAAACTGACTCAACTTGTTCTGTCTCGAAAGATCACACTCTGTTTGATCTACATTACAAGATTCAATTGCCCAGAAGTAACTGCGCACCTTATTGCCAGACTGCGCATCAAGATGCAAGTACCTGGAATGATTGTGCATTCTGCCGATCTGCACTGCAAGGGTTAATTGCCAAGAATATATTGCACAGACTGTTGCCGATTCAACCATCAGGATTCAAATGCCTTGAAATGATCGCGCACTCTGCCGATCTGGACTGCAAGGGCTAATTGCCAAGAATGAATCACACACACTGTTGCCGATTCAACTATCAAGATTTAAATGCCTGAAAATGATCGCGCGCTCTGCCGATCCGAACTGCAAGAGTAAATGGCCAAGAATGAATCGCGCTCACTGTTGCTGATTCAACCATCAAAATCCAAATGCCTCAAAATGATTGCGCACTCTGCCGATCCGAACTGCAAGGGTTAAGTGCCAAGAGTAAACCGCACACACGATAAATCACAAAGCCAAAACCTCAAATGTTTCTAGAAAACGGAGTCGAGGTCTTTCCCAAACTCCGCCTTACCGCCCTGCTTGCAGATCAGCAAGAGAATGAGGACAGGGCCAGGAAATGTCCAAGTAGGCCTCCGGAACAGGAGTCCTGGAAAATGCTTCTGCTCTGCACCGGGACCTCTGAATAGTGAGCACGTGGAGCTGGGCTGGATTCCTTAAATAGACACAAGCCCCACCCACATGCCACACCCTAGCCAGGCTGCAAGAAAGGCTTTGCAAATGAACAGGCTTGAAAATGAACAATACATTGCAAACATCATTAATGACACTTCTAGATAAATACCTGTAATGCAAAAAGATAGTATGCAATATCAGCACACAATGCATTAATTATTACATTGCATAAGGTTTGTCATTCTGCATTATGCTGCCCGTAGAGTGCGTACTGTCCTGGTCTTGACAGTAACACTGACTGGGAGGCCTCGGGCAAAATGTTGCCTTCACACTTAAAAACGTTTTGTGAGCTTTTGTCTCTCGAAGTCGTGCATTCCTCTCCAACAAGCCAATTTCGATGGGTCATTGTCAGATTGCTTTTCCACGAGGCCCAGATCAAATCCTGGAAGTCTGGAGCTCTGGAAATTTCAGAGGGACAAACTTAAAATTCAGGCCGGGTTGCGTTTGAAAGCAGTCGACTTGACTCACATCGTCGGGTCACTCCACTTATGGAGCTTTTTCCCAAAGTTGCTCCAAACTTCTGGAACTTCTTGCTGAAGTTCCTCTTGAGGCTTCAAAGTGTCCAAAATGCAAATCCAAGGGTCTCAAAGCAGTGGTATGGTCCTTGGAAGTTTAGGACAACAATTCCCATAAAGCACCTGGCCAAATCCTTAAAAGTCCACTGGACAGACTCCAGTCTGGAGACTTTTGTGCCAGTTGGTGCAGGAAAGCTCTGTTAGTCCATTGCTTTCAGAGACTTCACTCCTTAGTCCCTTTTAAATTAAGGTAAAGTCCTTAGGACTGTTGTTCCAGTGTGCAAGCAACAGGCACAGTCCTTCAGAGTTCAGTCCTTTGGGTTGCAGACCAGGTTTCCAGCAGGACAGTCCTTCTTCTTCTTGTGGTTTCAGGCAGCAGGTCTGAGTTGAAATGCAGCTCACATATATTTATTGAATCATCTTGGAGGACAAGCAGGGAGGCACCCCTGTCTAATGAGATGCAGAGTGCCACCCAAAGGCATGACAGCTTCCTCCAAAGTGTGGCATTTTCTTGGCTCACAAAGCACTGCACCTCGGATAATTTGTCTCCAGAGGAGTAAGACCTGGCTAAACCAACCTACTGAACTGCAAGTGAAATGATCTACTGGTGTGGATCATTTTCATTAACATTCCCCCTCGAGGCCACCTGAAAATTCCATTCCTGGGCCTGCTATCTGTCTGTGGGTTACTGGGTGAGAGGGCAAGCCTGGCTGGCATTCCTTACTGTCCTGCTTCCTTTGAAGCCTTTTTTGATTTACAGAGCTGCCTGCCTGGCCTGGTTTCTGCAGCTGCAGAACTCACCCCATCAGATAACCTCTGCTGTGTGCAGGCCAAGTATCACCTCATGAAAGCAGCCTAGCTAATCCTGTTATGACTGACCAATCCGGAGAGGCCACTAGCAGGCTGTATTTTGGCTTACAGAAATGAAAGTCCTATAACTTCTGTTCTGTATTAGTTATGATGAATTCAGCAGCAGAACATTGTTGAATTAATCATTACCCATCTTTTGAGTCCTTTCATGACACATTTAGCTCCTTCCTAGCAATATTTATGCTTATATGAAATATTCCCATGTCATCCTCTGAAGCTAAGGCCCATATTTATACTTTTCTAACACCGCATTTGCGTCGTTTTTTGATGCAAAATTGGCGCAAACTTACAAAATACAAGTGTATTTTGTAAGTTTGTGCTGCTTTTGTGTCAAAAAATTATGCAAATGCTGCGCTAAAAAAGTATAAATATGGGCCTAAGTATCTCTAATGAGGAAGAATAAATGGTCAGTTTTTCCCTCAACCGGGTATATAAAACACTTTTTATAATGTCCTTGCTTATAGTTACATGACACCCAATCCCGGGAACACCTAGAGGAGACATTAGGGATGATTTATATGTAATAATAAGGTACATTATCACTTTAGAAGTACCTTTGATACATCGTCAAATTTGCTTACATTTTACTTTTGTAAGGTAGGGATGCCTTTACAATGACAGCAGGCATCATAGCAGTGCACCCTCCAGTGCTGGAAATCTACTGGGCCTGTGCATTTCCCTGCCCTATAATATAATTGGGTGTTAGACCTGGCCCTTGTAGCAGGTTCATCCCCTGACTTTTTGCCTCCTTCGTCCTATTTTTTCTGACCTCTCGGTGTTGGCTCTAGGACTCTGAGCATTTTATCACTGCTGATCAGTGCTAAAGTGCAGGTGGTCTCCCATCAAAAGTTGGTATGATTGGCTTATACCTATTGGGCAGATTTCATTTACCTGTAAGTCCCTTGTACAGTGGTATCTCTATACCCAGGGCCTGTAAATTAAATGCTACTAGTGGGCCTGTGGCACTGCTTGCGCCACCCACTTTCAAACCTGTCTCAGGCATGCAAGCGCAGGGCCTGTGTGAACAGTTTTCTGCCACAGGGACCTGGCACCTAAAATTACTTGCCAGGCCCAAAACTCCCCTGTTACTACATGTAAGTCACCCCTAAGGTGGGCACTAGCTAGCCCTATGGGCAGGGTGCTATGTATGTAGAAGGCAGGACATGTGCCAGGTTGCGTGGCCTGTCCTGGTAGTGACAAACAGCCTAACTTGGTGTCTCCCTGCTGTGAGTTCTGCCTTCTCATAGGATTGCATTAGAAATGCCCTGCTTTCTATGTAGGTGGTATTGTCCGATTTATGAGGGGTAGTGTAGGCATGTTTGGTATGGTTGTAATGGTGGTAAGAAAGGCTGCTTACTGGTGTAGGTGTATTTATTTTTACTATTACAGAAATGCCACTTCTAGAAAGTGAGCATTTCTCTGTGCTTATGACTCTGGTGTTTTGCACCTTGACTCAAATACATGTCTGGGCAGAGTGACAGTTGGGCCTTTTGCATAATTTTCAGACAGCCTGTACACAGGGAGGGTGGAGGTGTCACAGAGGTGCATCTGCGTACTGAATAGTCTTCCCGGGCTGAGAGAAGGGAGAGGCGGGCACACCTACATTTGTAAAGGCTGTGCCCTGGCCTTACATAATAGGGTCATTTACCCCAACTGATGTTTTGAGCCTGACCTGGAGGAGACACGGGGCACTCCCAGAACCAGTTATAACTGGTTGGAACCTCCTCTCCCTTTCTTTGTGGACACACTGGAAAACTGAGTATAAGTACAGGTGAGTTTTCCCCACAATTGGAGACACTTTGGAACTTACCTGGAACTGGACACAGACTGCTGGAGGGACTCCTGAGGAACCGCAGTGGACTGCTGCTGCTGTGCTGACCTGTGACCTGCTGGGTCACTAGGAAGAACAAACACTGACTGCAACCCTTTGTGCTGGTCTGCTGCTGAGCTCTACAACCTGAGCTCCCTTATTCCTTGTCCCCCAGGGGCAGGGTGCCATAGCCCATGACCCCTGCAACTGCTGAAATCAAGGAGCGCTCTGCTGAAATTATCATCAAGCGCCTGGAGAGCGCTTTCCTTCCTTGGTGTGCCCCCATGCTTTGAAAAGTGCTTTTGCTGCTGTGGATGTCACTGCCACGACCCGGGATCTTCCAATTGCCCCCAGCGCTTTGAAAAGCATGTTGCTGTTGTGCCCTAACTTCACCGCCGCACCCCGGGCTGCTTGGTGGAATCACGAGTAACCCACTGTGCCGGGGACCCCCGGGCACCACCAAAAGAAGGACAGGAGTGAGTGCGCTCCTATCGTGCCCTCGGGGTGACGCACGCTTTACGGAGCGCCCCCGAGTACAAGTAGGCACCCACTCTGGTGCCTGCTGCCTCTGCTACAGCCCGGGCCGGTCGGAGACAGCAGTAGAAGCCAGGTGGGGGAAAGAAGCCTCATCGGAGGCTCCCCAGCCCCACCGGGCCCCTTTTACCTGTTTGGACGGGCAGAGGGGGGAAGGACACCTCCCCCTACTTTACCGGGGCCGAGAGTGTGCCAGGAGGACGCAGGCGTTGCAGAAGACTCACCAGAAGCACTCCGCCCAGCACAGTCCTCCCGCTTCGTTTTGGGGGCCCCGTGAGAGTTGGGTGAGACCCCCCATCCATGGCCCCAATCGTTTTGCCTGTTTTTGCCTCCCCCCTCAGTGGAGGGCCAGTTGAGGCCTGGGGGGGCCCCAGGAGAGGCCCGTTATTAAACCAGAGGGGTGCGTGGCAACCCCCTCCTTCACCAATTGTTTTGGCTGACTTTGCCCCTCCACTCTTGAGGGCCGGTTGAGGCCCAAGGGGGGCCCTCCAGAGATCGCGGGTCCCCAGAGGGGCCCGTCATAAAAATCGGAGAGGGTGCGTGCCACCCCTCTCTCCCCACAGCATCGCGAGGCCCCCGTTTTTCACACAATGAAGCGCCGGGGGTCCCTAATAGATAAAATGTGGCACTGGAAGTGGCCTTCTTCATCAACACAGGTACTTTCCTTGGACAGACATATTTTCTATGTTCCTTATATGGACAGTACTGGTTTATATGTGTATCTGCCTATGTTTATGGTGTTTCATATATGTATGCAAATGTCCCTTTTATGGGCATGACATGCTAAAATGTTTTCCTAACTTGTGTTCCTAATATGGGTGTTTATGACATTCCTATGACAAGTGCTTTTATTTAGTAATGTTATTCCTGACCATTGCTTATGTTGCAGAATAATAAGTAACCTGTGTGTTATAAGTCTCTACTGCTGGTTTCGCAGAGTAACTGATGTGTAATGTTCTGACAACTGCTAAGGTAGCGGGATATTATTAACATGTTGGGTTTGGTCTAATAATTGTGTTGTGTAAAATACACTATATATTCATATAACTTGTGTTGTGTTTCCTTTGTGGATAGGTAGCAGGATATTACTGACATGTTTAGTTTGGTCTAATAATTGTGTTGTGTAAAATACACTATATATTCATATAACTTGTGTTGTGTTTCCTTTGTGGTGGGGATAGTGCATCACATGTGTTGTGTGTGTTGTGCAAATGCTTTACACATTGCCTCTGAGAGAGGCCTGACTGCTTGTGCTAAGCTACCAAGGGGGTGAGCAGGGGTTATCTTGGACATGTAACTCCCTTGCCCTGACTAGAGTGGGTGGGTTCTGCCTGGCTTAGGTGCATACCCTACCCATATCATCACTAATGGTGTGGGGTAGTAGGAACTGAAGGTCAGACTAGGTCAGTCTTTTTTCAGTGGTGTTGGTAAGGTCACTGTAGATCCTCAGGTCGGGAAGTCATTGCTGGAAAAATGTCCAAGCTAAGGGGTGCTGTGTTGCCTACAGGGGGATGGGGGATTTCCCTTACGGACTAGGTGGTCTCACACACATAATAGTGTCTTGCTTCATCATATGACCACCTAGCCCCACCCAAGTAAGATGATACTACTTGGGCGGACTCAACCTCGTGGTTAAAAGAACCCGAGGGAGTGCTGAAATTAAACTGGCTGGATAGTTACATTGATCCAGAAGGGGTGAATACTAAAATTACCAAGCATGTCGCCAATAGCTTCTGCTAATTTTAATGAAGGTGCATGCTGGTAAACCTAAAACTAAAGGGGAAAGGCTCGTTGGAGAGTAATGTCTCTTGGAGTCTAAAAGAAAAAGTGGATGACCAACATGTTTCTGCCCTCACTCAGTGCTGGTAGGTCAGGGGCATTCGTCAGGGTCGGAGCACACACAGTACGTGGGGTGCTCAAAAAGTGAAAAATTTATAAAAATTGATATGGCCTACCTGAACGGGTAGTTCACAGTGGGGTAGGCCCCAGGGTAAGGGGCAATCTACCTCTGGTCTGGCTAGTGCCGGGGGGGGGGGGGGTTTCCCTTGTAGTCACACTCACTCCAAAGGGAATACCAAGGGGGGTTACCTACATGCCGGAGCCAGGCCGCTCTGATGCACTAGCCAGACATATGAAGAAGTTCTTACTGAAGATCAATACTTCTGTTTTGTCAGAGTTAAGATTGATGCAGCTGTCTCTCATCCATTTGGTTATGTCAGTCATGGCGATACAGCAGTTGGTGTTGGCACTAGCTGGGTCCTCAGTGAGAGAGAGGATGAGTTGAGTGTTATCAGCGTAGGAGATTATATTGATGCCATGGGATCTGATGATGTTTGTGAGAGGGGTAATGTAAATGTTGAACAGGGTGGGACTGAGGGACGGTCCGTGGGAAACGCCACAGGTGATGTCCTTGGGTGCAGAGGAAAAGGGAGGCTGTTGGATGATCAGCGTATGTCCTGAGAGAAAAAAGGTGATCCATTTGAGGGTGTTTTGCTCTATGCTGATGGTTTGGGGTCTTTCGATGTGGGTGTAGTTGGCGACAGTGTCAAACTCCTTGCCCTATTATATACTAGGGACTTACAGGAGTCTGTCATTGCCAATTGTAATTGTACCACTTTACCATATACCTTTTGCTCAGAGCATTGGCCCTGGGCCTGGTTAGCAGAGCCCAGGGCACAGTCAGGGTCAATTACCACCAGTATCAGTCAGAAGAAATGGGGTAAACATGCTGAAAGGATGACTTTCCCACAGTAACAGCTTGACAATATCCTTTAAGTGGGAATGAAGAACTAGTGGCATTATTTATCACTTACCTTACAATGCTATGGGGTGTTCTATAACAATACTCTAACCTCACCTAATACTTAGTTAGTTTCAGGGAAGGAAAGGCTGGCAGTTGTCCTGGAATGTTGCTGCTGTTTGTTGAAGTGTTTTGTATCTGTGGGCGATCCCATAAGCCCCTTAGCTTTCCTGTTGTTTGTATATGGCACAGAACATTTTCAACTCAGGTACATATTTTGTCACGATTCACAGTGTCCTTGCTAGGCAATCAGAATACTTTGATACCTGAACTTGTGGAAACTTTGGAGACAGTTCTTTTTTAAATATATTTGTAAATTAAATATAAACCCAGAGAAACATTCTAAGGTTTAAGCCATGTTTCAAAATGAACTTTGATAACATTATTCACTGACACTGGATTACCCTGTAGGAGTATAGCGCTATATATTTTGCATTCATTAGAACCTAATTACATGAAGAAACCACAAAAGTCCTATTCACTTAGAAGACTGTTGAAATATTCACAATGCTTATATTGTGTTAAGGTAATTGTGGTTGTTATGGGAAAAGACTAATTGATGTCAATGCAAGTTTTAATATTCTGATGACTATTTGTGATATGACAGTGTATGAAAAGTCAACCTTGAATGTGTGAAGCACCAGCAAAGTGTACTCGTACACTAGAAGGCAGTTGCCTTGCCAAAGGATAAAGTGAGCTCATATTGAAGACTGCAATAACAATAATTAAATAGCTACTGTTTATGTTACCTTCTGCACTAATACTACTGTTCCACTTCAACACAGAGAGACCGCATCATATACAGCTGGATGGTATAATATTTTTACATAAATTATCAAATGATTCAATATAATGACCAGGTACTAAACATATTCAACTTGTCTATAGACACCGACCACGATTCTTGGATATCAGTGTCCAGCAGAGTGATGAGTCAGAGAGCCGATATCAATTGCAGAGGTCTCCAGTCTTTTGTGTAATAAAAACTACATATGTTCAATTAAAATCATCATGAGCTACTGTTTCTAAGATTTTATTCAAGAATCATCTTTAAATATATGTTGGAAATGTTGCCATCTCATTTTTTCCCCAGACATCAGCTTCAGATTTTTGAAAATGCACACATTTTCATTTTGAATACACAATCTTGGCATGTGTATATTAATTCAACCAATCAAAAATATTTCAGTTTAGTAGGCTAAGTTACACACAGGAGAGCTGCTTACTGGTTTATAACGGATTGCCTAGTCCACATTATCTTCCAACCTGAGCAATGTATTCCAAAACTACCTTGTCACAAATATTATATATAGTTACTAAAATACAACAGGATGTCACTGTATAAGGTTTGGGGATAAGACACTGCAATCTGAATTAATAGCTGCCTAATGAGGAATAGGTGTTATACAAAAAAATGAACAAGAATGAAGCTAACAAAGTGTAGTTACCGTTATATTTTAAAATTCCACATACTTGGAACTTGCCACCTCCGTAATAAAATTCCAAGCTCTACTAGTATGCCTTAGGGAATTCACAAAGGGCATTTATGAGTAAAATCTTTACATCCACACTTGGGGCAGATCTCCAAATGTGGACATAAAGATACTTATCCTAAATGCCCTTTGTGAATTCCCAAAGTTATAAACTAAGACGTTTGGTCTAAGTTTAGACCAAACATCTAAGTTTACCTTTGTGAATCGGGCTCCACATTCCATTCATTGCTGCAGTGCTTTAATGCAGGTGCAGTCTCTTGCATCAGTCTACCTACATTCAAGAGGTCTCCTTTTGCTCAGGTTGTAGTCAAAATAAATTCCAAAGTAACTGCATAACTCCATATATTTTCATGTACTTGGTTGAGTTGGTCGATGTGAAAGTGGAGTATCTTTGCTGGTTCCACGGGATGACTGGCTATGAGTGTCATTTTCAAGTTTTTTCCTCCTTGATCCCTGCTCCTTATGTGAAATCTTTGTGTTCATTTTGTTGTCACTTCTTAGATATTGCTAAGCAGAAATAACCTGTATTCTACATTATTGTCCTGTTACTCATCATTGAGTTGGTCTTTAAACGTTTATTCTTTGATCTTCGTATAGCGGACAAATCAGGAAAAAGTGGTTCTGAACTTCAATTTGTTCTCAGGGGATCAGGTGACAGAAGGTACTGGCATGCTTTTTTATAGGATCACATTCAGTAGTAGCATGCCACTTCTGGCTAGAACAAACAACTTTCTTTCTATGTAGTTCAATAGGTTTACTAAGTAAGACTCATATGTTTGAGGAATGGGGGTCAAAAAAACCTTCTTGGCCTATTGGCAAAAGTTCTCAAGAGTTTTCAATTTATTTTCTGTTTGTAGTTTAGTAAACTGTTTGTTGATGGTCAAGTTCATCTGTTTTTTGTTGTGATCCTTAGAGCAGGAGATTCTGGAGTTAGGACAAGCCCTAGTGTATCGGCTTCTTTCTGCGAATGAGTGGCACATTTTGACTTCTTATTGAGCATGAAATGCACTCACCAGGCTTTATATACTATGCTTTTTAGAGCTACTTTCAATCTTTTCATACCACATTTTTTTTAAACTATTTTGCACCTATTTTGAATTGAACTGTAGCTGACGCTGGATTCCAAAGCAATGGAGGGGAGACTTGTTGGTAGCATCAGTAGAGACTTCCATATGTTTCTTTCATGGCTCTCTATTTTTATAGTCACTTTGCCCAACCCTGAGAGTTCAGTTCCTTAGACTATTTGGCTTTAAACCTTTGTCTGTATGGTGCAATCAATGTTATTTGCAAAGCAGTTGCAATGGATTTGTGACATTTTGTAGATGGCATTTAGGCAGGCTACTGATTTCTTGAAACCTGTAGACATGTGTTTACTCCACTAGAAGTTGTTGGCAATAGACACACCCAGGCATGGAAAGGTGTTCACTTCTTCCAGTCTTTTGATGGTAATTGTAAAGGTTTTAGTGATGTTTCTATTCTTTCTAAAAATAATTTTCTCTGTATTAATTTTTAGCCCATTTTCTTGACGGTACTTATCCACTTCAATTAATTGTGCTTGCAGACACTTTGGGATTCTTGCAACTAAGATGGAGTCATTGGTGTAGGAGTGCAGGAACTGGGGAGCATTTAAATTCAGGGCGTTTGAATTGTCTTCAGAATTTCCCTATAAAGATCACTTATATATGGTAAAAATAACATGGCTTGAAGTAGAAATCCATGTTTCACTCCAATAATGGTGCCAAATTTGTTTCTGAGGAGGCCTTTTAGGTTTAACCAGACCAGATATATTGTATCAGAATACTATCAGGGACAGTAGAACAAGATCCTAGCCCATATTATTAAACTTTTTCCACAAGTCTGTGTCTTTGTATTATGTAAAAAGCAGCCATAAAATCTAGATATGTTATATAGAGTGGCGTCTTTTTCACTGTGCTATACTTCTGTTGAATGGAGTGAAGAAAAATTTCCTCCCTAAAGGGGATATTGGAAACAATGACATTGTTACAAGAAGAAACATATTTGAAACTATCTTCATGAAGAAGAAGCTTGTATCAGCAATAACAGATCTAGCAAAAGGAAAATCCTATGCCTTGAATATGTTACAAGCAGAGGTCTTCAAACAATGGTGGAAAGCATTCTAATAACAATTGTCATTGAGGTTGCTGTATGTAGCACATGGTGTGAATCATACCTCAACAGCATAATTGTACTTTTGGACAAAAATGGCCTTCAAAACAACTCTAAATCAAACAGAGCAACCAGTGTGATAGACATTAATTGAAACATTTTCTTCAAGCTGATATTAAGGTCAACAGATTACTGGGTACAAAAATTAAAAGATACTAAACCCAGTTCAGCAGCATTTAGGAACACCTCTCGGTGCTCAACCAAATCTTAATTGTTCTCTTCTTCAGTATAACCTTCACCAGATGGACTGAATATTGAAGAGAAGTGTTGCATCAAATTTACCCCTGATATTGTGGGTATTAGTAACTTTTTTTTGTGCCAAGGCCTTCACCAATTTTGTGCCAGAATAGCTGCAGGTCTTTTACCATGAAGGCCATTTCTAATGTTAGCCATATGTTGTTAGGGGCCTCTTCTTTTTTTGTTTAACCAGCTATTTGTAGGTGAATCCTGCTTTCTTAATTTTTTCCAGTTCTCCACCTGCCCTTACTAGAGTTTTCAGGTATGCTTTTATTACTTTTCATCCTTCTTCAAACCATGCTATATTTGTGGTTTTCTTTTAGCATTCTTGTTTTTGAGAACCTTTTTGAGAATAATGATAAAAGGGGGTTCATAATCCTCGACACCCAGTTTCTTTGGGTGGTTACTTTTTGTGGTAAGTTTTTGATCAGTTCTCCTTGATTTTCGGTTCATCTTAAGGTTCCACATTAATCTTACCTGCCTGTCAGATTCCCTGTCACTGTTCAGGTCCTGGCTGTCTTTGGGATCTTGAGATGTTTCCTTTAATAGCTAGAGATAAGGTGTTGTGGTCATCTTAATCCCTTTGGATTTCCAAATTTAGGCAAGTCATCTTACCTAGAGAGGATGTAATCAGTTACTGTTTGAGTCCCATGGTGTTGTTTTTTTAAATTTGGTTGTACATGATTTTGTATGAGTTTCAGGATGAGAGAAGGCCTTCAGTGGAACAGAATAATAACATTCTTTTGCATTTTGCACCTTCTTTGGAGTGTTATGTTTTGATGGGATACCAAGGCTGATTTCAGCTCCAGAGTTTCTGCCACATAATTTCACATTCCCATGTTACAGATGAAGTCGCCACAGATGAGAAAGGAGAATTTTGCTTTAATGAGTTTGGACATTGCTTCTCTAATGCATGTGAGAAGAGTTTCAAAGTCTTACAACTTCTATTGTTGTGCATAAATGTTTATTATTTGCAGAATGGAGTTCTCTAATAGGGAGCTGTATGTTATTGTTTAGATTTTCCCACGCTTTGAGGTTAAAACATTTTACAATTCAACAGGATATGCAAAGGCCCTCACTATTCAATGTGGCAGGCATCAGTTTGGCACATTTCATGTGATTAATGTAGCCAGGGTTTTCCCAAACTGTAATGAGCTAGTTTTTTTGAATGACCAGGATTCCATGGCCTTTTAAAAAGTTTGTTAAATCTGAGACCACTAGCTGCTGGGAAATACCATCCATGATCCAAGATAAAAGTTTGTGTTTTTTCCCTATTACACTCAATTTACTTCTGTCATGCTCTGGCATGGTTCTATTAATTCAAATTTTGGCTGCTTTGCTGTCTCAGTATGTGACCTAGGATCTTGTTTAGGGGTATTGTTCTCTGTATTGTTTTCATGCCTATTTATTGAGTTATTCACATTGATTTCTGGTTTGAAATCTGCTGTTGTGATGGTAGTCTGTGCTGGTTTTTTCTCTCTTTCATTTTCCCTCCTATATTTCTGAGTCAGTGTGTTGGGCTCCTTGGAACCTAATTTCCTCATTTGTGTGGGGCTTGCCAATTTTTATTTGAGCTTGCATTTATGCTAATGCTTATTTGCAATTTACCATTTTGACGGTGCCCAATTTATTGGTTAGCCATTTCTATACAATTTTTTAGTGAGTGTGTGGCTTCATTTGCTGAATTTCTGAGTCCATTTTATATGGTGAAATTTTGAGTGTCACACAGATAGTCTGTGACTGTGACAAACTGTGCTGCTTTCTCGCTAGTGTTGGTTAATCACAGCTCCACGATTTAATGTTTACTTACCATTGGGTTGAACCAATGGAGTTGCTTATTTAAAATTCTACTGTGTGTTCATTTGTCAGGTTTCCTCCTGTGTCCTTTCCTTAGAAGTCCCATCTTTGTGATGAATTTGAAATGTTGGAGCTGTTTTTTGGTGTTTGGGTTTCTTCAGGGGCCTATTTTAAGGGCCTCTTTGTGCATTGTAGCCGGTTGTCGATAAATCCGGCTCAGGACGCATACGATTGGCGCTGCCCGCGCGGCGTCCACAAAGAAGACGACAGCTTGCCCCGTTGCCTGGACGACGAGGCCGGAACCACCCTCGAGAACCCGGACATCCGGGTTCCCGCGGGAACAAAAAGAGAGGACGGACTGAAAGGGGGTGTGGAGGAGGACGCGGAAGAACAAGGAAGGGAGGAGAACGCCGAAAGCACAGGAGACCGAGAAGAGAAAGCGGACGCCGACAGGAGACACAGGAACAGCGTGGTTCCCAGAGGAGTTGCCGAGCAAGGAAGGAAGGAGGAAAAAGGAGACGCGCTTACAGCCCTCCACGCCCCAGGAGGGACGTGGCTGACGAAGGTACGGTCCTTTTTAAAGGACAGCCTTAAAATAAACCGGGAGGGTAACGACAGGAAGGGAGAGGGGAGGGACAATGCAGGGTGGGGGAGGAGAGCAGCTGGGAGGGAACAGGGAGGTGATGAGGAGGAGTAAAAGACAGGAACTAGAAAATATAATCTCCACTTATAGAAACAGTACCCTAAAGAGCACCTAAACTTAAGTTCATAGCACGGTGAACCACCCAGAGGTGACTTTACACACTCTCGCTCTTATCATACCAACTAAGCACCCGAGAGCTATCTCTCTCACTCACTCTCTCTCTCTTTCTCTCTCTCTCTCTCTCTCCTGTCTACCCCGCTAGGATCTCGTAACATATATACCCCTATCTTACCTTCCATTTCGTTCCTTTTCCGGTGCAACGGGGAGAACGGCAGACCATCTTCGCCGGTCAAGAGGGCGCCTAGGAGGCAAAGACAGGAAGGACACTTTGTAGGAAGAAGGACACCACCTCTACACTCTGGATAAAGTAAAAGACTATAACGAATTATAAATAAATTCACACCATCACCCCACTCGAGCCTCAGAGTCCTTATTATCACCTGACCCACTATTACAATGGTGTCAGAAGTGGGATGTTGAAAGGTGATAAAAGGATACACGAAGCCAGGAAACATGGGCGAGAAACCGACACTGGAGGACATGATACAGCAGCTGGCTGAAGGACAAAGACAGCTTCAGCTAGTATGGGAGGCACATCAGAGAGAGGCGAAGGAAGACCGGGAAGCCTTACAGAGTGCACTAAAGAGCCAAGCCACCATCATGGCCAATAACCAATTAGTGCACGAGACGGCCCTCCAAAAACTTACGGATACCATAGCAGCTGGTAAGGTCCACCCCAATGTACCTAGCTCTGTGCTGCAGAAATTCCAAGACGGTGAGGACCCTGACACTTTCTTCACTAACTTTGAACGAGTGGCCTCCTCTGCCCAGTGGCCAGAAGAGTGTTGGGTCCAGTATATCGCCCCTCTTTTAACTGGTATCCTACAAACGGCATATCAAGCCGCCAACCCGGGTGGCACCACACCCTGCAAAGAGATTAAACGAAGTATATTAGAGCGAGTAGGTCATGACTCTGAGTATTATCGCCTACGCTTTCGGAAGATCAAGTGAGGACAGACCGAGGATCCACTGACCTTTTATTTTAAAGTAAAAGACCTCAGGCTGAAGTGGTTGGGACCTCTAGGAACTGAGAGGGAGGATATCATAAAGGCAGTAATATTGGAACAATATTTGGAGTCTCTTCCCTCATCCACTCGGAGTTGGATAAGACAGCACCCGAATGTTAACACAGATATGGCTGTGGACTTAGATTGTGCCTATCACAGATCGGTCGACTTCAAGAACCCTACCCCTAAGATATTGCCAAAACCGGCTGTTGTCCCGTTCAGGAACTTTTCTCGGAAAACCCAAGAGGAGCCAGGGCCCTCCCGAATTGGGGAAAACCCACCTATGCAGCAACCACAGTGTTACAGCTGTGGTGAGTGGGGTCATTTAGCAAGATTGTGCCCTAGAAAAGGGGACAGAACAGAACCCATGGAAATCAGGGTCACTAGGGGGAGGGTCTTGTGTACCGGTGGGGGAAATCCTAAGTACAAACAGGCCATTAAAGTGAATGGAAAGGTACTCTTAGCTCTCATAGATTCAGAGTTCAGCCAATCTGTGATACGTGCAGATATACTAAAACCTTCAGACCAAAACACCAATCAATGGGTCTCAATCGGTTGTATACACGGGGACAAACATAGCTACCCCTTGGCACTTGTGCATATAGAGTGGGAAGAGAACCAGGATCTCCTACCGGTTGGGGTTACCGACCGATTAGTGGAGGAGTGTATTCTAGGAACGGACTATATACGGTTCCCTGAGCTTTTAGACAGGGTAAAATCCCGGACCCTGTCCACAGACTGGTGGACAGAAGCACCATTTCACGATAGTCACATCGAAAATAACCCATGTCGCACCCGTCTTACTAGACGAGAAAAGAGACAAGCCAAACAGCAATATCTGGCCACTGGAAAAGAAAAGGTCGTAGAGAGAGTGGTGGCAAGTACTACAGTCCCTTCCCCGTCGTTTCGAGCCAGTCAACGAGAAGACCCGACATTATGTCATGCTTGGAGGACAGCAAAATCTGAGTCCACTAATGAGGTGGGTCCCTACTTTCTTATCCAAAATAATCTCCTTTATAGGGTCGTAAAGGCTAACAACATTGAGAAAAGACAACTAGTGGTACCAGAACCTTATCGCCTACAAGTCCTTTTTTTGGCACACAACCAACCGGGGGGGGACATTATGGTAGAGAAAAGACCGAGGAATACCTATTGAGGAGATTTTATTGGCCCGGGGTCTATGCTCACCTCAGACAATACTGTGCACAATGCCCTCGGTGTCAACTGATAGATCCGGGACCCCACAGGAAAGCGCCCCTTCAGCCCCTTCCTATCATTGAAGTTCCCTTCTCCCGGATCGGTATGGACCTGGTAGGTCTCCTTTTGCCCTCCACTAAGGGATATACATATATATTAGTGTTAGTTGACTATGCTACAAGGTATCCCGAAGCAATACCCCTTTCTAGCATGACCTCTAAAACAGTGGCCCAAGCGATGATCACTTTCTTTTCTAGGGTTGGATTTCCTCAGAAAATCTTGACTGATCAGGGAACACCCTTTATGTCCTCACTGATGAATAACATATGCAAAATCCTTGGGATCAAGCAACTAAAAACCTTGGTTTATCACCCCCAGACGGACGGATTAGTTGAACGCTATAACCGTACTATAAAGACACTACTACGGAAAACAGTCTCTGAATCGGGACGGGATTGGGATCAAAATCTCCCTCTGGTGCTATATGCCATAAGGACACACGAGCAGGCTTCAACAGGACACAGCCCCTTTGAACTGGTCTTCGGGAGACAACCCCGTAGCCTATTAGATATGGCAGTGGAATTGTGGGAAGAAGAAGGCGGGGAGGAAAGACCTCTGTTAGAATATATACATAACTTGAAAACTCACCTACAGTCCCTGTGGGAAGATGTCCGTAAACACCTAGAAAGGTCCCAAATGAACCAAAAAAGATATTATAATCAAGGAACGAAAACCCGGTCTTTCCAACCGAATGATAGGGCCCTGATATTAAGACCCTGCTCCGATAACAAACTCTTAGCCAGGTGGCAGGGTCCGTACACCATCTTAAAAATCATATCCCCGGTTACTTACTTGATAGAACTGTCCCAACACCCCAAAAGAACACAAATTTACCACGTCAACCTGTTAAAAAAATGGGAAGAACCTACTGGGACCCCAACACCATCGGCTACAGGTTTCTTAGTAACCCCTGGAAAACCCCTAGGCATAGAATTATATCCTACAACACCAGAAGAGATAGTGGAAAACTCCCCATATCAATATCGATCTTACAGAGGGTCAGAAGGTCCAGCTTGAGGGCTTATTAAAAACTCATCAACAGTTCTTCTCAGGAAATCCTGGAAAAAAACAATTTAATCCAGCACCACATAAGAACCCCTGAGGGAAAAGTAATAAGATTACGATCCTACCGTATTCCTGAAGCCCGTAGACACTTAATTGAGGAAGAAGTAAAAAAAAAATTCTGAAACTAAACGTTATAGAACCTTCAACGAGCCTGTGGTGCTCCCCAGTAGTCATAGTGCCAAAACCTGACGGATCCATCCGTTTTTGTATCGACTTCCGCCGACTGAATGAAATATCCCTATTTGACACCTATCCCATACCCCGGGTTGACGACTTATTAGAGAAATTGGGAAAAGCCCGGTATATGTCGACCCTAGACCTAACAAAGGGATATTGGCAAATTCCACTCGCGCCAGCGGATAAAGAAAAAACTGCATTTTCCACACAGTCAGGGCTGTACCACTTTACAGTTCTCCCTTTTGGTCTTCACGGGGCTCCAGCCACGTTCCAAAGATTGATGGACCACCTCTTAAAACCCTTCCAATCTTTTGCTGCCGCATATTTAGACGATATTGTGGTATTCAGCAATACGTGGGATGATCATATAAAACACCTCCATGAAATATTCCACACCTTGCACCAGGCCGGTCTCACAGCCAATCCCAAGAAATGCAATTTGGGGAACGATCACATTGCATACCTGGGATATTTCATAGGGAAAGGCCAGCAACGCCCACAGAAAAGCAAGGTCGAAGCCATCCAACAGGTTCCCATACCCACTAACAAAAAAGGGCTTCGCTCCTTCTTGGGGTTAGTCGGGTATTATCGTCGCTTTATACCACAATATTCCACTTTAGCCGCCCCCCTCACTGATCTCCTCAAGAAACACTTCCCATCCAAATTGCCATCCTATCAGATACACAATTATCCAATTTCCATCAATTGAAGACCTGCCTCACTACAGAGCCAGTCTTACAGTGTCCTGACTTTTCCAAGACTTTCCATCTCCACACGGATGCTTCCGATGTAGGGTTAGGGGCGGTACTCTCACAACCCGACGAGGAGGGACGTGACCACCCTATTGTTTACATAAGTAGAAAATTGCTTCCCAGGGAATGCAATTATCCCATTATTGAACGAGAATGCTTAGCTATTAAGTGGGCAGTGGACAACCTGAAGTATTATTTACTGGGCCGCCCTTTCGTGCTTTTTACGGACCATGCTCCTTTGACTTGGTTAGCTTCTCATAAGGATTCCAACTCCCGTATACTTCGTTGGTTTATGGAACTCCAGCCATTTTCCTTTCAGATCCGACATATTCCGGGTACCCAGCAAGGCCCCGCGGACTTTCTGTCTCGGTTTCCGGATCCGGCGGTACTATATCGGTCCCGATCTTGGGATGGGGTGTGTAGCCGGTTGTCGATAAATCCGGCTTAGGACGCATACGATTGGCGCTGCCCGTGCGGCGTCCACAAAGAAGACGACGGCTTGCCCCGCTCTCTGGACGACGAGGCTGGAACCACCCTCGAGAACCCGGACATCCGGGTTCCCGCGGGAACAAAAAGAGAGGACGGACTGAAAGGGGGTGTGGAGGAGGACGCGGAAGAACAAGGAAGGGAGGAGAACGCCGAAACACAGGAGACCGAGAAGAGAAAGCGGACACCGAGAGGAGACACGAGAACAGCGTGGTTCCCAGAGGAGTTGCCGAGCAAAGAAGGAAGGAGGAAAAAGGAGACGCGCTTACAGCCCGCCACGCCCCAGGAGGGACGTGGCTGACGAAGGTACGGTCCTTTTTAAAGGACAGCCTTAATATAAACCGGGAGGGTAACGACAGGAAGGGAGAGGGGAGGGACAGTGCAGGAGGGGGGAGGAGAGCAGCTGGGAGGGAACAGGGAGGTGATGAGGAGGAGTAAAAGACAGGAACTAGAAAATATAATCTCCACTTATAGAAACAGTACCCTAAAGAGCACCTAAACTTAAGTTCATAGCACGGTGAACCACCCAGAGGTGACTTTACACACTCTTGCCCTTATCATACCACCTAAGCACCCGGGAGCTCTCTCTCTCTCTCTCTCTCTCTCTCTCTCTCTCTCTCTCTCTCTCTCTCTCTCTCTCTCCCGTCTACCCCGCTAGGATCTCATAACATATATACCCCTATCTTACCTTCCATTTTGTTCCTTTTCCGGTGCGACGGGGAGAACGGCAGACCATCTTCGCCGGTCAAGAGGGCGCCTAGGAGGCAAAGACAGGAAGGACACTTTGTAGGAAGAAGGACACCACCTCTACACTCTGGATAAAGTAAAAGACTATAACGAATTATAAATAAATTCACACTATCACCCCACTCGAGCCTCAGAGTCCTTATTATCACCTGACCCACTATTACATGCATGTTGCATATTACTGGATCTTTTTTGCATGGCCATTTGGCAGGGCCAGACTGGAAACACAAAGCAGTCCTGGTAAGTTTTGTCAGACCAGCTCCCTTAGGGAGTATAGTGAGTGAGCCTGACAACTACGATGATGCTTGGGGGGTTCTCCCCCCAAGACAATTTGGGGAAAAATGGCAAAACAGTGTTTGCTGCAACACATTTTTAGGGTTGCCTGCAGAGTGCTTGCGCTGTGCCTGTGAAATCTATTGTGTTTAATATAAAGCTTAAAGTGATTACAACCCACCCTTACTTTTTATTGGTTTATCTGCTTGCCATTTACTTTTCCTCCATTTCTATTGGCTGTCGCACACTCTTTCCTGTTGTTTCGCATGTTTTGCTCTTAAGAGTGTCCCAACGCGCAAGTACTCCTTTTCATCCACTGAATGTCTTTGTGAGGCTGCTCTCTTAGGCATGCTTGTATAGGATGATGAGCCAATGCTGAGGCTCTAACCCGGCTCCCCAGATCCAAGGTGGGCAGTTCTAGCTGTTACACCACATCCTCTGTCCTGTCCCTTCCCTTCTATTTTCAGCGCTCTTGTTTAGCAGGCACGGCAAAGTCACTGTGCTACTGCTGCTCGCAAACCCCACTTAATGCGGCCCCCCTCTCAGTCTATGGCTCATGTTTTAACTGCACCCCTTGCATCCACTGCTGTTGTCACAGATAAACCCCAATGTATTTTTTGCTGCAATTTAAAGTTCTCATATACCATAATTTTTGTTTGAGTGCCACACAAAAGTGTTGAATGAATATATGCATACATTAATATTAAAGCTCATCATATCTTGTTCTCCTTGGAGGAGGTACAGCTAGCCACCCTGCAGAAACCTCCCTCAGTGCAGCTCCCCTTCCTTTAGCATTTGCGGCTGGGTCCCTTTGCAGCTGCTCCTCGCAAACCCCCCTCAACACACCCCCATCATTCTACAGCCGCTGGAGGTGTCTTTCTTACCTCGTCAGAGGTACTACCACCAGAGGAGCAAGACCTGGGAGCTGACCTACGGTGTACCGGTCACTGTAAGTGGCTCAAATTCAGTTTCATCTCCAGGAACAGTCACCAAGACATCCCTCTGGACGGCTCTGTTTCATGGTGCAGCAGTAAAGTGGTACAGGGGCCAAAAGTTCCAGGAAACCCACTGAACACTGATTATTGCTGTATGTTGCTACTAAACAAGCAGTCACAAGCGCAGTTGCCTTGCAGGCACTGGGTCCATGATTCAATGGTGCAGCAGGTGTAGTGGAGTGACACAAGGGCCAAAAGCTCCAGGAAACCCACTGAAAACCAATCATTGCTGTTTGTTGCTAGTGCACAAGCAGTCACAAGTGCAGTTGCCTTGCAGGCAGCAGGTCCATAATTTGGATAGTGCAGCAGATGCAGTGGCCCACAAGGCAAAAAAGCTCCAGAACCCACTGAGGATTTGAATGATGCAGCAGGTGCAGTGGAGTGGAACAAGGGCCAGAAGGCTCCAGGAAACCCACTGAACACCAATTTGTTGTTTGTTGCTACAAAACAAACATTCACAAACATGCAGTTACCTTGCAGGCACCAGGGACATAATGTGGATAGTGCAGCAGGTGCAGTGGCACAGGGGCCAAAATCTCGAGGAAACCCACTGAACACCGATTATTATTATATGTTGCTACTAAACAAGCAGTCAAAAGTCGCAGTCACAAGTGCAGTTACCTCGCAGGCACCAGGGCCATGATTTCAATGGTGCAGCAGGTAGTGGCACAGGGGCCAAAAGCTCAAGGAAACCCACTGAACACAGATTACTGCTATGTTTTACTCCTAGCAAGCAGTTAGGAGTGCTTTTTTGGTTTTAATGTAACTATTGTGCCCAAAGTAACACATAGCCTAAAGTATCACTGTAATAAAAGCTGTAACCTATTAGACGTTTCTGTCTACCTACATCTTATGTTACTTTCAGTGCATTTATATGGCACATTTTCACAGTTTTTAATGTCATCCTAAAATGCTTCTAAATCTGGAAACACTAATACCTTAGCAAGGACATTCTTCGTTCTATAACATTAGCATTTCTGCCATAGTAAACACTATAGGGCATTTTTAAGAGCCCCTAGCGCCACCAGAGAGTCACTCTGGTGGCCCACTGCCCTGAGCCATATTTACAAGGTGCCATTAAGCCACTTTTTGTGGCTTAACGCCACCTTGTAAATAAGTCCCCTTCACACTCACTTTGCGTGGAAGGGGCGGGCAATGGACACCAATTTCATTTTGACGCTGCCTCAGATTTACAAGTTTTCCTAAACCAGAGGCAGTGCCAAAATTTAACGTCAACCATGGGGTGGTGTTAGAGTGGCCCAATGAGAAGAAATGCTTTTATTTCTCCTTGTTTTTGTTCTTTCTAGGTGTGCTGCACTCTGCAGCACACCTAGAAAGAGAAATTGCCATTTAAGATTGTTTTTGTGCAGGAAGATTCCCTTCCTGCACAAAAACAATCTTCTCTCCATGCAGCCATCCTTGCACTTTGGGGCAAGGGTTGCTGTGTTGGTGCATGGCAGCAAATGTAGCACACAGGGGTGCACCGTATTCTATTAAATAAGGCACATCCCTGCATTTGGAAAATGGTGCGAGACGCTGCCAAATTTGGCACAGCAACACGCACCTTCATTTTCTGTTAAATCTGGCCCTATATAAATACTTATAACTTACCATCTGAGCATTGGATAAGTCAATAGGTTTCGCCTATGCAAGATCTATCGGCTTTGTCAATGTTTTGGTACTCATTTAATACAGCAGTGCTAGCTTCCATACAGCATAACTGAAACAAAAAAGCGCTATATTGTGCACAACGCTGGCTGTGTCATACAGCTTTTTTACATTGCTCTCAGCCATTTCCATCATAGCTAAAAAACATTAACAAAGTCAATACATCTCACACAGGCAAGATCTATTGGCTTTGCCAATGTTTTTTTAGGTGTTTTGCTTGAATTGCACAACTGCTCTCCATGCTACAAGTCACAACAAAAAACAGCTTAGGGCTAATCACATAGGAAAAACATACTGCATTTACCAATGCTTGTTCAATAAATATTCAATTGTGTTAGTAAATACAGCTTAGTGAATGATGACCTTAAAGTGCACCAGGAAACAGCAATCTTTAATGGGTCTCTTCCATGATTCCATCTAACAGTGCCTCTCATCTTTCCATAGACCCTCTCTCAAATGTATTCCATTTGTTTTATACTGCCTCTCTTATCAGCAAAGGGTGTTGGAGCCTTTTACACCATGCACACCTACTGCGACAATAAATCATACATGTGTACATCAGTGTATACAAAATGTTGACATAGGAGACTACACAGTATAGGATTCACATGTTATCCATACTGGTAGGCATTTTTTAAGAGCACTTGGTCTGATGAAGCATAAACTCAGGATTCAGAATGTAACACAGTGGTTAGAGATGACTTTACTAATAATGTATTTCTACCCAAACAAACACTTCTTAGCAAAATTAGGATAATCAAAAAATGTGAAGAAAACATAACTTTCTAACCTGTACCATGCAGTTTGCATGCACCTCTTTGATGGCAGATCATAGCTCACTGTACTAGATTATGATTGTAATTTGAGAACTGCACAAAACTAAAAGGAACTTTGTGACAAAAGCAGTACCCCACTGAGCTATGGACACAAAATACTGTTCTGAGATCTGCATAGTACACATTCTTTGCCAAAGGCATATTAACCCTCTGCGCTACCTTAGATGAGTCAAAACTGCCACTAGACAAAACCCTGATCTCTCTCCAGCAGATACATTATTCACCAGAGATATCTTAGCACTTTCATTATTGCCTGAAGACTGTTGGATATACAAGGAAGTCTGTGATGATTTTAAAACTGCTGCACTGAAACAAAATTGGCCCCAGTAACAAAAGCCCCCCCACCCTTCCAGCCTCCTAGAGAAAGGCCCAATGACAGGCGCAGTCAGTCCGGGCTCCCCCTCTAGTACTCTGTTCGCTGTATGTGTCAATCAGATGGTTGTTTTTTATTTGAAAGGCATTTTGCAGTGTTTTCTTAGAGTACTTGGCTCTTGTCAGCTATATCTCTCTTGATGCTGCTGTAACTTGCTGTAATTATCTTACTTCTTGATTTAGTTTTGACATCAGTGATAGGAGATCTGAGCATATGCAAGAGGTTTGTTCTTTATGTGGTTCACTGAGGAACGCTAATGTATACTTTTTTGTTGTAGTACTTTTCAAGATTTCTCTCTGTTGGGGGCATGAATTGGTGCCGTGAGAGGATGGCCATGCCTTTCTGAGCTCCGTCACAGCCCTGGGTTAAAGTTGGTTTGACACCTGATAAATGCAGACACGAGCCATCACTTTTATGGAGGAGTACTTCTAAAGCTTATTCCTCCATGCAGGCTCGTCTTGTTGAATGCTACAACATGTTTTTATCATCAAAATAGGAGGGCACGCTGACAGAAATATCGCACCAGCCCTTTTAAATCATCTCTATTGTACACTGATACTGACTGGAACAAGCTGAGACATACAAAACGGTCTACATTAGCATGACAATAATTAGTCACATATTCATGCAATTTACAAATGCCCAGACACATAAAGGTTTATTTTTATAAAAGTAATTCCTCATGGTTTCTGCTTAGGGTCAATTAAATAACAGCTCACATATAACATATTATAAAGTTTTCCCTTTAGCATGTGGGACGAACAAAAGGTTTAGAATTCTTCTTCTTAAGTACCATTACTCCCTTGGATAATTTTTCACTTGCTACTGGCAAACCATTCTCGGTGCTTACAAACAATATGGAGGGTCATACTCAAGACTATGCTACCACATACACCTCATCATCGGTTGGAACTATACTACTAACACCAAAATGGCTCCCAAGCAAAATTCCATTACTACTCCGGCTACCAAGAGAGTTAAAAAAGACCCTCTGTCTCCCATCAAACAGGCCAATGTTATTTTAATGAAGCTCTTGTTTGAGACAATCTGTGCTCTTAAACCCTATATGGAAGAAACCAACAATAATATTACATGGTAACTGGTCACTCATGGATGATAGAGTAAATTGTGTGGAGCAAAGGGTTCTTGAGGATACTGTACATACTCTTTAAAGGTTGCGATCTGACGTGTCACTGTTCCAAAAACACACTGAGGAAATGGAAAACAGATGTAGAAGGAACAAGTTTTGCATATATGGACTGACGAAAGGGGTGGAAGACACCAACCCCATTTGTTCTTTTCAGATCATTCTTCTTATAAATTAGTTACATTTCATTATGTGTTCTGCCTCATGTCTCATTCCTTATTATATATATTATTTCTGCTATTTTTTTGTTTTTATTCTCTTATTTCAGGTACTACTTTCATATATGCCTTGAAGATTGCGTCATTATTATTTTATGTGGTCTGATTTTCCCCTTGTTGGGTGCGCTGTGGTTACAGTCACGTCATCTCCTTTATGGGGCATCACCACCCTCAAATATTTGTGTGTTTTATATGTATGCTCTTTTTGTTACTTTTTCTTCTGTCCTTCTCTTATCCCTCTTCTTTTGCGCTCACTTTCTGTGTACCCTACTTTCTCTCTCTATACTCCCATAATAATAGTTTAATCTTTGACTCTTAGGGCCATATTTATACTTTTTGACGCAAAACTGCGCTAACGCAGTTTAGCGTCAAAAGAATTTGCGCCGGCTAACGCCATTCTGAAGCGCCATGCGGGCGCCGTATTTATTCAATGACGTTAGCCGGCGTTAGCCGGCGTTAGCCGCCGGTGCTGCCTGGTGTGCGTGATAAAAAACGATGTACACCAGGCAGCGCCGGCGTAGGGGGATATGGAGCTTGGGCGCCAAAAAATGGGGCAAGTCAGGCTGAGGCAAATTTTTCACCTCAACCCGATTTGCGCCATTTTTTCCGACTCCCAACCCCCATAGAAATTACTCCTGTCTTAGCAAAGACAGGAGTCATGCCCCCTTGCCCAATGGCCATGCCCAGGGGACTTCTGTCCCCTGGGCATGGTCATTGGGCA